>NC_083594.1:52689977-53289977 GCF_027579695.1 Neoarius graeffei | reverse complement strand
TATCCTAATGCTCCAGGTGGCTTATCATACTTTCTTCCTCTGGATTGCAGGATTTCTAATCATCTGCTGTGGATGAAGAAGTACACAGACAGGAATTTGAGGAGCTGAGAACCTCGAGAACATGTAGAAGATACTAAAGAAAAAGTACAGAGGTCAGAGTCCAAAGCAGATGAATCTCTTGAATGTATTCTTACATTTTAATTCATACAGATTAATACATGCTCTCTGAGAAGCAGATGTTTGGGTCAAAATGGTGGAAGTGGTGCTCCTTTGTGTTTCTCCAAGAGCCGCTGGCCTCCTGATGGTCATCATGGTGAGCACATTGGATCATCACCAGCTCTTTGTCTGGATTGATGAGTCAAATATTATCTGCTGAACCAGCTTCCAGGTCCAGGAAGAGCAAAGGAGAATCTGAGAAGAGAATAAAACTATTCGGGGAATGCAATTCGATGCTCCAGGATTCAAGCTTGATCTTGGGTTTCTGTCTGTGTGGAGTTTTCACACTCTCAACGTATCTACAATGAGTTCCTCAAACTACTCTGATATTTTCCACCTCACGAAAACCCACCTGTAGTTGTCTTGGCCTGTTGCTGTGAATGAGAATGTATGATGTATTGGTATCCCATCCAGGGCCGATGACCCACCCAGTGTTCAGTGTTCTCCAGTCACCACGGCCCTGACCAAATGAACAAACGCCATGACATCTGGCCAGAAAGACGGCTCTTGTTTTGCGCCAGAGGTTTTGAGATGAAACTTCCTTGTGAAATTGTTCAGTTTTTTCCATCTCCAGTGTCCTCACCATGACTGGTCGCCATCACGAGGTGTTCGGAGGAGCAAAGTACACCACCACCACATGCCAACACAGTGCTCACAACAGCTGTTTGTCTACTTGTAAGGCAGCGAAAGGAGTTTTATTTTTATTACGATGCAAGAAGTCATTACAAAGTCCTGTTTCTTTGGTTCTGGAACTTCTCCATGCTCACACTCCTTCAGGTTTTCTGGTGTGGTTCCACCAGCAGTGTCTTCTTCGACACTCTCAGAGTGGTGCAGGAATCTACTGCACCTTTGGTCACCTGGAACTGTGGATCTGTCGTGTACCTTTTTATTTTTTTTTTTCTGACCTCCTGCAACTTTTTTGGTTGGGTCATGCAGGATTCCAGGGTTCCTGATCTTTGATGCGCAAAAATGTCAGCGGCTGATTTCTGAATTTGATGAAATTAACCGAGTGAGGCGTTTCTCTCTCTCTCTCTCTCTCTCTGAGTTCCCTCCTCTCTCTCTTTTTCCCCCTGCACCGCGCGCGCACAGCGGATGGGTGAAGAGCGACCGAGAGCGCAACTCGTGCGCGCATCTGTACCGAGATTTAACCATCAGAACCATCCGAACCCATCACCGGACCGTCTCGGCCTGTCGGACCGAGAACTCAGCGGGGGTCACCGGAAAGCTTTCAAAGCGCGCGCCACCGCAGGAAAAAAAGTAAGTTTTTAATTGCGGAAAATTTGAGTTATTTAAAAGATGCGCATTGTTCAGGATATTAAGGAAGATCAAACAGTGCACTGTCGCATTATCGTTGCCATAGTTACCAGAGATCTTCTTGTCAGCAGCGCGTGATTTTGGAGGACCGGGTTTGCGGCTGCGGTCTTTGGAGCACTTTCACGCGTTCAGGGACGTGGCATTTTAGTGGACTTTCTCTTGAAAAGACATTAAAAAAAAAACAAATAAATTAATAAGTTAATTGAAATCACATGTCTGGGGGGGAAAAAACTGAAAATGCGGCTTAAAGTCGCCTTTTCACGCGCAGTTCAACTCATTTAACTATGACGTCATAAACATAATCAGATAATTGGAGTGGATGGATTGAAAGTGAGAGGGCTGAGGTGGAGATGAGGCGCGTGGACGGGTCGGACTCCTCGGTGTCAGGTGATGATGCAGCAGCTGCGTTTGCGTCTCGGGACTCGAGCGCAATCATCACCGGCATCACCGCGCGGTGCCCAACTTCTGCGGTCTGGACTGAATGAGCTCGACGCGCGCGCGCGCTCGGTGTGATCGGTTTCACGACGCGCGTGCGGTGATTGATCGGATTGATTGATCGGATTGATTGATCGGATTGATCCATTGATCGATGAACCTGTCGGAAGCAAACCTTGATGCGCGCGCGCGCGCGCTCATCATCATCATCATCATCATCCTGAAGAGACCTTCAGCGCGCGCTCATCATCCCATTCGCACCCGAGCGAATCATTTCATCAGCAGGAGTTTGTCTTTTCTTTTCAAGCGGAGATGCAGCCTGGAAATCTAAAGCGTTCTAAAGCGCTCTGTTTCTCCTCTTAGCATGCGCACAGGGGCTCAAAGAGCTGAGGGGGGGAACAAAACATCTGCGCTGTGAGTCAGTGTCACTGAAACGGAACTGAACCGAGTCTGAAAGTGATTCACTCACACACACACACACACACACACACACACACACAGAGTTATAACCTGTGTGTGTGTGTGTGTGTGTGTGTGTGTGTGTGTGTGTGAACTGAATGCCTGGCCACGACCGAGTCATAAAAATAAAAATGTTAACAAGACCATTAAGTCTTGACTGATTGAAATAATGAAGTCGTGGCCACAACTGAGGAACCCAAAGGCACGAGATAATGAAGCGCAGCTGCATATTAATAAGGTGTGATCTGTGTGTTGTGAGTGTAAATACTGGGTTTGACAAAAACCATCATGGGCTCATGTGGAGGAAAAAAAAAACCCAACAACCCTCAACTCATTTGCTCTTAAATATGAATTCAGGCTACGTTCACACTGCAGGCTGAAGTGACTCAAATCCGATCTTTTCGCCCATATGTGACCTGTATCCGATCTTTTATTGACAATATGAACGACACAGATCCGATTTTTTCAAATCCGACCCAGGCCGTTTGGATGTGTGGTCCTAATTCCGATTCCTATCCGCTCTTTTCATATGCGACTTCAGTCTGAACCGCCAGGTCGCATTCATCCGACTTACACGTCATCAACAAGCCACAAACGTCACTATTCTGCGCTGAAGTAGGCGGCCGGTCTCTCAAAAAAAGTTACAACAACATGGCGCATAATCACGGGCGCAGATAGAGGGTGGGACAGGTGGGATTCGTCCCACCCAGATTTAAATTCACTTCGTTCGGTCCCCCCCACTTTGCATAAGGCAAACCTCACGGAAAAATCAAAAGACTAATTACCATTCGGTTTATTGAGGTGCACGGCAGTGTATACATAGTTGCAACAACTCACATAAAACAAAACAAAGACTGATATTCGGTTGGTTGAGCTGCGCAGACTGCACAGGTTGCAAGCTCGAGCTTGGTTGCTATAGTAACCCACAACAAGTTTGACAGGCATATCGGGGTTGGGGTTGGTTTGCTGGCAGCTTTGTCCCCCCCCCCCCAGTTTTTTGTCCCCCCCCAGTTCAAAAAACGTATCTGCACTGTAAAAAAAATATTTGTTGTTTTAACTTAAAAAAGTTAGTGCAAGGGCTGCCTTAAAATTTTGAGTTCACTGGAATTCACATAGTAAGTTAAATTGTTGTGAACTTACTATATTAATTTCAGTGAACTCAAAATTTTAAGGCAGCCCTTAAGGCAACCCTTGCACTAACTTTTTTAAGTTAAAACAACAAATCATTTTTTACAGTGTGCACCCCTGCGCATGACATCAATGCGAGGGACGCTTCGGGCTGTGAAGGTTCTGAATCTTCTCAATGGAAGGACGCAGAGGTTAGGGAGCTGATTTCCATTTGGGGGGATGCAGCTATTCAAGCTAGATTGGATGGGTCATACCGCAACCGGGCGGTTTTACTTCCGTAAACACTGGCCATGCTCACTGCGTGTGACGTCGTCGTATCCTGCAATGCGCATGCGGAACACTTTTAGGTCGCTTTTCGTTCATACTGAGGATCACATACAAGTCGCATATATTTGTTAATGTGAACGACCTCACAAAAAAATCGGATTTCACAAAAAAATCGGAATTGAGCATTAAGCCTTGCAGTGTGAACGTAGCGTCAGACTCAAATCTGATCGGCCTCAGGATTGAAGACTTGCGTCATTTTCAGTGAAGTGACTTCATACATCACCATGAGCTGGCCTTGTGGTTAGCATGTCCACTTCTGGACCTGGAGGTCGCTAGTTCTACTCACAGTCGGGTCATACCGAAGACCATCATGAAAATGATTCCTACGACAAGGCACACTGCAATACAGATGTGAGTGGGGGAGTCAAACTCTCACGGTTACCAGAGGACCCGCCCCTCACTGTAACCCTAGCTGTATAGGCGAGAGGCCGAGGGATATCGAAACAAAGATCGGCACCGCACCCATACGCCTTAAAGAGCTGGTTAGTATGGGGCCTGGGAAGACCAGATTCTGGTGTGAGAGGGACTTTGACGTGACTTGCGTTCGAGTAGAAATTTTTACCGTCACTCCATCATCTGTTTATCAGATGGATAGAGAGATAAATAGATAGATCGAGTGAGCCCTGCGATAACCTGGCGACTTGTCCAGGGTGTACCCCGCCTTTCACCCATAGTCAGCTGGGATAGGCTTCAGCTTGCCTGCAACCCTGGAGAACAGGATAAGTGACTACAGATAATGGATGGATGGAGTGTCATGTGGAATGAATCCATCCATCCATTGCACTTATCTGAAGCAAGGTATTCCAGACGTCCCTCTCCCCAGCAACGCTTTCCAGTTCCTCCTCCAGTTCTGACAGCAAAGAAGGAGCTGCAGCACCTCACCTGGGAGCAGGAAACCAGGGCCTCGTCCTGGAGCCAGACCTGGGGGGGGGAGCTCATCGGTGAGCGTTTGGTGGCCGGGCCTTGGCCCATGGGCCCCAGCTGGGCACGGCCTGAAGAAATTACATGGAGCTGCCGTTGCCATGTGGGCTCACCATCCACAAGGACAGGTCCCGGGGTTGGGTGCAGTGTGAGCCGGGTAGCAGGTAAAGGCGGGATCTGATCCTCAGCAGCGCAGACATGGAACGAAGTGACAGTTAATAACTCGATCAGTATGGAGGTGTGTTAGTGACCTCATGCTCGATTAAACCATCTCTGAGACGTTCCTTGTTTTGTATATGAGCTCAGTTTCATCGAACAAACATATAAATGAACTCTACATTCGAGGAAACAGACTTTATGTCCAGTCATCATTCATGTCATCATCCACAGTGTCTGTATCTTCAAGGGCATTCAATTATGAAATGATTAAGATCGCTTTAACTTGTCAGAGCAGTGATGTCACTAAAGTCTGGTATCCGAGGCGAAATGGACTGAAAACCAGGTTTAAAAATCATCACTTCGATTACAGCAACGTCACTTCAGAGAAATCTTGTTTTCAATTTCAAGAAATGAAAGTTCAGTTTTTTTCTGACGTGATTCCGTTACTGACTTTTCTTTCCTCGGAGAAGATTTTGTGCTCAGAGTTAAACAGCCAATTTTTCTCTACTTTTTTCAGGTCAGTAGACGCCATACAGTGTGAAAGGTCGATTGAAAACCATTATGTTGAGTACTGCAATGAAATACCCCCCCCCCCCCCCCGAGCTGCTGGACTTCCCATGCAACATCATCACACACATCACTTATTCGATATGAAGTACAGGTTTATCCTTCTCTTCAGCAAGCGCTCGACATTTCCACTGAAACCAAAATGAGTCCAGTGATATCAGCAGCCGTCACTGATGAAGACATTAAAATTTAATTGTTTCTGTGATTAATGTTGATTCATGTGTGACTCACAGGCTGTTGGTGTATATAATCTATACGCTTCAGCGTTTCCTGATGTGCTCAGGATGATCAGTGCATCATTACTCATCATTAGGAAAACATGAGTTCGGTATTAATGTTTGACTCATTAGTGTGTTTTATCGGAAAGTGTACTTCAGCAGGAAACGGAGCACGTCCATGCACTTATATATTCGCCGGCCACTTTAATAGGAACCTGTTGTTGATTCTAAGATTCCTGGAACCCAATGTGTTCTTCTGCTGTTGCATGCTGAGATGCTTTTCTGCTCATCACGGTTGTAAAGAGTGATTATATGAGTTACTATATCCTTCCTGGCAAAAAAGCAGCTCAGATCACCTCAAATCTGACCATTTTCCTCTGAACTCTCTTATCAACAAGGCGTTTGTTTCCACCCACAGAACTGTCACTCACTCACTCACTCACTCACTCAGTGTTTTTTGTTTTTCGCACCATTCTGTCTGTGTAAACTCTAGAGACTGTTGTGTGTGAAAACCTCAGGAGATCAGCAGTTTCTGAAATACTCAAACCTTCACACTCCATCTGGATCAAACCAACACCCATGCCACAGTGAAAGAAAGGAAGTCATACTTTGAGATCACAATTTTTCCCATTCTGATGTTTGAGCATTGTGAACATTAACTGAAGCTCTTGATTTGTATCTGCATGATCCCAGATAGCACACTTACGTTGGCCCACCGTCGGCTGTGCTGACGGTCCACCAGAGGCATGACCAGCGGGCCTTCGTCGGGCTGATGTCGGCAAGCTGATAAAGGGGGAAAAATAATGAGATCTCGTTACTCTCGCGTGTCCTGCCACCTGCAAGCTGCTGGTGGTCCAATAACAGACCACCGGATGTGTTTGCCACTCACTGTCGCTAGCCGGCCACCGGATTCTGAAAATATTCTGCAGATTCTGAAAATAAAAAGTTACAATACTACCCTGCTGTTGTTATAATTGAAGAATCTTTAGAATAAAAATATGAGAACAGTTAAAGTGAATATCTGCATCCTTTTTTTATCGGCTTGCCGATGTCGGCCCGACAAAGGCCCACTGGTCATACCTCTGATGGACTGTCAGCACAGCTGACAGTGGACCAATGTAGGTGTGCTATCTGAGATTTGATGCTTTGTGCTGCTGTCGAGTGATTGGCTGATTAAAGAACTGCATCAAACAGAACAGCAGGTGTTCCTAATGTGTGTTCCTAATAAAGTGGCCGGTGAGTGTATATACAGTATAAATGATAGTGTATAGACACATATACATACACTACACACTTTATACATTTGTATACAATTCAGACTGTATCATGAATGTCTTTCTTTGTAACTGGGATCATATCCTCGAGAGGCTGTGTGTCGGATGTATTTTTAAAGGAATAAACTTTCAGTAGGATGAATTCAGAGATCAGAACCGTTTCTGAACTGTCTAAGCTTTAACGGGATTAATAAAACAAAATCCGCAACATGAAACGTTTCTGAAATCCGCAAAGCGTCGAGTATATGTGTGTGTATAAATGAATCAAGTTTCTATCACATTCTACACATGCATGACGTCGCATTTTGTCTTTTGCAAATTAAAAAAAAAATGTTGAGTAATTTGGTGCACAGATTCACTGGTGTAGAATTTGATTTTACTCTGTTTAAATCCTTGTTTATTTGTCGCATCAGTAAGTGACATTTCAGTGACAGGAATTTAAAAAAAATCTTCTCCAAACTTGTCATGTTCTATTTGACTTCTAACTCTGGGTGAACATAATGATCAATAATTCATTTCTTTTTAAGAAAAAAAAAAGTTTTCTAAAAAAAAAAACCCAACCCAAACACAGCCTTTTCTAAATGAAGTATTAATCAAAGGAGAGAAATATGAGGCGGCACGGTGGTGTAGTGGTTAGCGCTGTCGCCTCACAGCAAGAAGGTCCGGGTTCGAGCCCCGTGGCCGGCGAGGGCCTTTCTGTGCGGAGTTTGCATGTTCTCCCCGTGTCCGCGTGGGTTTCCTCCGGGTGCTCCGGTTTCCCCCACAGTCCAAAGACATGCAGGTTAGGTTAACTGGTGACTCTAAATTGAGCGTAGGTGTGAATGTGAGTGTGAATGGTTGTCTGTGTCTATGTGTCAGCCCTGTGATGACCTGGCGACTTGTCCAGGGTGTACCCCGCCTTTCACCCGTAGTCAGCTGGGATAGGCTCCAGCTCACCTGCGACCCTGTAGAACAGGATAAAGCGGCTACAGATAATGAGATGAGATGAGAAATACGAACACTCAGACAGAACATTGTGTCATGTATTTCTTTCAGTAGCAGCAGAACACGGGTTTATTATTATAAAAAAAAAAAACAATAACATTGACATCAGTCTCTGAAATGATTTCCACACAGAACACTAATGAAAAATCCGAAGCGTATTCAGTTGTAGGATGTAGAAGTGATATTCTATTTTTCCCAGTTTACTCCACCTTATTCCCCTGATCATTACATTTCATTAAACACAATTTAATGCACATAAAATCCAACAATGCACCATTTAACCACAGTTCAACTTTATATCCTGTTTTCCTCTCTTCCACTTCCTGTATTTTAGGAGCCATGTTTGGTCATTTGGGACACCTTGGAAAATTATTAAATTATAAACATCAAAAACATCCTGTAGATCCATGATTTGACTTTCCTTTATGGTGGTGTTGTTACGGTTGTACAGTAATACCTCATGCATCATCTTCACGTGTAATATAGTGTTCATCTTATAAACATATGTGCCATCTTATAATGATGGCCACACCCAATTTTGTGATGTCACACAAACGAAGTTATGTTGTTCCTTTTGACTCGACTTTCTCGATTATCTCATCTCATCTCATTATCTCTAGCCGCTTTATCCTGTTCTACAGGGTCGCAGGCGAGCTGGAGCCTATCCCAGCTGACTACGGGTGAAAGGCGGGGTACACCCTGGACAAGTCGCCAGGTCATCACAGGGCTGACACATAGACACAGACAACCATTCACACTCACATTCACACCTACACTCAATTTAGAGTCACCAGTTAACCTAACCTGCATGTCTTTGGACTGTGGGGGAAACCGGAGCACCCGGAGGAAACCCACGCGGACACGGGGAGAACATGCAAACTCCACACAGAAAGGCCCTCGCCGGCCCCGGGGCTCGAACCCGGACCTTCTTGCTGTGAGGCGACAGCACTAACCACTACACCACCGTGCCACCCTTTCTCGATTATAAATGGCACAAATTTAAAACGGACCTGAGCTCATTAGACTGTGTAATAAGTGTCTGTTAGAGATGATTATATTCCGTCCACATTCACTGGATATGAGCAATCATGCGCTCTGATTGGCTACTCTACTACTCGGCTATCAGCTCATATACCGTGAATAGAGAAAAACAAAATGATGGAGCGTGTTGCTGAACCAACTGAGGACGAAATAAAAACTCTACTCAAAAACAAAACCCTAAAATATACAAAAATTAGCTCATGTTTTAAGTCGTTCAAATTCTGTAAAGCTGCTTTGAGACAATGTCTATTGTTAAAAGCGCTGTACAAATAAACTTGACTTGACAAAAAAAAAATCAACAAACTATGCAATGAAGGTATTTTGATTGATTGATTACTTTATTCTGAACAATAAAGAAGATATAAAAATAAAAATTTAAATAAAAAATGCAATAATCAAAACATCGTCATAAACAAACAGGATAGCGTAGCCACGAGGCAATAACATAACAATGTTCAGAAAGGATTAGGAAGAAGTAATAACTTATCCAATCCTAACCCTCTATACCACCGCTAATCAAATGTCACTTTCCACCATAATAAACTATATATACAAAAGAAAACAAAAGCAATAAACAAAAAAGAAAACATACCAACATACCAAAACATACCGACATGGTATAATATCGACCAAATCAAATCATATATACAGATACTTATGTTATGCATATAGACACACATACAATACATATATACAGTACATACATATACACATACCTATAACTATACACTAAATACAAGAAGACCAGTCACAGACTTACTCTCAATTTCATCATCACCTATATAGTCTGCCTGTCCTCATTCTCATATATTTTTATTAACATGTTTTTATATAATTTTTTAAACAGTTTTATGTTGGGGCGGCACGGTGGTGTAGTGGTTAGCGCTGTCGCCTCACAGCAAGAAGGTCCTGGGTTCGAGCCCCGGGGCCGGCGAGGGCCTTTCTGTGTGGAGTTTGCATGTTCTCCCCGTGTCCGCGTGGGTTTCCTCCGGGTGCTCCGGTTTCCCCCACAGTCCAAAGACATGCAGGTTAGGTTAACTGGTGACTCTAAATTGAGCGTAGGTGTGAGTGTGAATGGTTGTCTGTGTCTATGTGTCAGCCCTGTGATGACCTGGCGACTTGTCCAGGGTGTACCCCGCCTTTCGCCCGTAGTCAGCTGGGATAGGCTCCAGCTCGCCTGCGACCCTGTAGAAGGATAAAGCGGCTAGAGATAATGAGATGAGATGAGTTTTATGTTGGTGCTATTTTTGAGTTCATTTTCCAGACCATTCCACAATTTCACCCCACAGACTGTTATGCACATACTTTTCATAGTTGTTCTAACATTTACTCTCTTAAAATTCATTTCCCCTCTCAGGTTATACCCACCCTGCCTTTCCATAAACGTATTTTGTACCTCACCCGGAAGAAGGTTATGTCTTGCTTTATACATAATTTGTGCAGTCTTGTGTTTAACCAGATCAGTGAATTTCAGGGTATTTGATGGTAAGAACATCTTTTTTATTTTTTCAAGAATTATTATTATTATTATTTTCACATTTTTCACAAATTGCTCCTGTCATTTTGCTGGTTTGTTTACATTCTAAGTGGAAATTATTTTGTCAGACGTTTTGTATAAAGTTTTTATTTATTGAATTTGCAAAAAATAAAAATGCTCAGGGCGGCACGGTGGTGTAGTGGTTAGCGCTGTCGCCTCACAGCAAGAAGGTCCTGGGTTCGAGCCCCGGGGCCGGCGAGGGCCTTTCTGTGCGGAGTTTGCATGTTCTCCCCGTGTCCGCGTGGGTTTCCTCCGGGTGCTCCGGTTTCCCCCACAGTCCAAAGACATGCAGGTTAGGTTAACTGGTGACTCTAAATTGACCGTAGGTGTGAATGGTTGTCTGTGTCTATGTGTCAGCCCTGTGATGACCTGGCGACTTGTCCAGGGTGTACCCCGCCTTTCGCCTGTAGTCAGCTGGGATAGGCTCCAGCTTGCCTGCGACCCTGTAGAAGGATAAAGCGGCTAGAGATAATGAGATGAGATGAGAAAAATGCTCAGTTTCTCCAAATCCAGTGACTGTGGATAGAATAAAACAGTTATTCCACTCAATCTCGTCGTACATGAGCCGCTGTCAGCTCACGTATGGCTTGATTTCATGGAATAAGTGTTAAATATCCGTTTGCTTATCATATCATCATTTTCAAGTGATTTCCTGAGAAAGCAGATGACAGGAAGAGCAGGAACAGGAGGACATGAAGCAGAGACGAATGATGTTAATGAAAAAAAAAAAAACAGCCAGGTGCAAAAGAGATTGTTTTCATTCCAATAGAGTCCAAAAACCGTACATACATCCTGTATAGTGGATTTAAAGCTCTGTATCGAGTCGACGTCCCCTGCTTGAAAATATTTCACTCTGACAATATTTAACAACACTCACAGTCAGATATAAATCCTGTGAACGAGGTTCTCGTATAATAGCTGCGTGCCAGCGCTGCGCTCGCCACTCTTTGTCTTCATGTGTTTACGCCGAGCCGGTAAACACACACTTCATCATCTTAGAGAGAGAGAGAGAGAGAGAGAGAGAGGACGTGGGCGTCTTCAACCACTCAGAGGCCAGAGTAAAATCTGCCAGATGGATGGACCACTTCATAACAATATAATTTACTCGATTACACTTACACTGTAAATCTTCGTTTAATGATTCCTTGTGTAATGAAACTAATTCGTTATGTTTACAGTAACATTTACAATCATCACTACGTTAAAGGCTCTTGTACTACAAAAGCAAGCAAAAAGATTTAATCTCGTATCCTGAAGGGTTCTTCAGCTTTGTAGATCTCCATAACTGTGTGTTTATTTGTTTTCTCGATGAGTGTGACTGTCATTTCACTCGCTCGTCATCTGTTTTAAAAGACGTTTAAAGATTTGTTTTGGAAAATCTGCAAGTTTGGGAGAGCAGGGAGACTTGGGACGAGTTTTCAGCTCTTGTAGATCGGGTGAAATTCTTTGCAGGTAGCGTCACATTTATTTTGCATCAGAGGGTATGTTTACAAAATACGGATGAGTCACGGAATACGGATTCACGGAAAATAAATATAGTCCAAAGCACGGATCTTTTATTCACGGATATGTGATATTTTCCGTGAAATATCAAGCATTAAAATTAAATCGTAAATTAATAAAGTCAGCATGGAAATGCGGGCGGCGTTTCATGGTGTAGTGGTTAGCGCTGTCGCCTCACAGCAAGAAGGTCCGGGTTCGAGCCCCGTGGCCGGCGAGGGCCTTTCTGTGTGGAGTTTGCATGTTCTCCCCGTGTCCGCGTGGGTTTCCTCCGGGTGCTCCGGTTTCCCCCACAGTCCAAAGACATGCAGGTTAGGTTAACTGGTGACTCTAAATTGAGCGTAGGTGTGAATGTGAGTGTGAATGGTTGTCTGTGTCTATGTGTCAGCCCTGTGATGACCTGGCGACTTGTCCAGGGTGTACCCCGCCTTTCGCCCGTAGTCAGCTGGGATAGGCTCCAGCTCGCCTGCGACCCTGTAGAACAGGATAAAGCGGCTAGAGATAATGAGATGAGATGAAATGAGTTTACAATTCTGGCATCTCGGATGGAACTATTTCCTGCATTTTGTACAATGAAACATAAATCCATATTCTGGCTGATTAGTGAGTATCGGTTCAACTTTATCTGGCGCTTCAACCTCCATCATGTAACTACTGTTAGCAGGTAACGTCACCATGGAAACAGTCATTGTTCCGTAGACTCAAAGCAACGTTCATAAAATTAACCATCTGTAATCCATCATCCAGTGTAACCAGTCTGTAATATACTGAAATGTTCGTGACCAATCCGTAAATTATGAGCATCTGTGATGCATCCGTGTTAAAATCTGTAACCATGACATATTTTGTATCCTTTTTATTATATTTCTGTAATCTGTAGTCTGTGACTCATCTGTATTTTGTCAACCACCTCAGACTTTACTTTTTCTGTCATTATTTTTTTTGCACAGAGATGTGAGACATTGAGGGGAGACATTATGGGACAATATATCGTGGGGTGATATGGAACAAAAATAAAATAAAATAAAATCTCTTGCTTAATCTGACACATTTAATTTTTAGTTATTATTAAAACTTGTCCCATAAGAACTGGATGAACACATGAAGCTGGGACAGTGACGGAAAAATGTCAGTTTACCCAAAATCTGACGAGACAAAACAGTTCCATTCTCAAGAAAGAATGAAATAAGCTTCATCCTCATGCAGGGACACGCCCACATTTTTAACAAAAATATTTAAATACGTTTATCTTTGTAAACCACAAGAACAAACCTGTAACATGATGAACTGTCCCAACTCTCCCCATCTGGACAGTTTGAAAAAACAACCCTTCAATGTTTTTTTCTCAGAATTTAAGCTGAATAGATAATACTACATCTGGTAACTCGAGGCTACATCATTTAATTCCGAACAAATCCCGAATTCTATGGAATCAATTTTGTGCCAAAATGTTCATACAATACTTTTGAAATATCAAACAAAAACGACAAATCAAAATACAAAAAAACAAAAAAAAGTCAAATTTTTTAGACTGGCAAACAAATTATTTGTGTAATCGTGCAAAATATCAGTCTATTACTCTTCAGAAACCTTTTATTTTTGTTCCGCGTCTTTCTCGGTTTTGTTTGACGTAATTTATTTTGGTTGCGATTCCAGCTTTCTCGTTTGCGCTCCCTGACTTTTTGCTTGCAGTTTTGGCACAAACAGCGTACATTCCACCAGGGAGTGGAGGTGAAGGTGAAGGATAAAATACTGAGAAGTTTTGGTTGATAAAATATTGAACTGTACAAACCTTACAGCAAAGGAAGTCGGTTACTCCAAGGAGCAACATCTAACATCTGATATCTGATGTCATCCAAAACCTGATTGGTTGAAATTAACTTATGAGAATACAAACTGTCCCTAGTCTCCCCTCAATGAACTCACAAAAATTCTGAAACTAAAATAAAAAAAACCCTATATAGTGCCTTGCAAAAGTATTCATACCCCTTGAACTTTTTCACATTTTTCCACCTTACAACCACGAACTTAAGCTTTTTATTGAGATTTTATGTGATAGACCAACACAGAGTAGCACATAATTGTGAAGTGAAACGAAAATGATAAATGGTCTTCAAAATTTTAAACAAATAAAAATCTGAAAAATGTGTGCATTAGTATTCAGCCCCCCTGCGTCAATACTTTGTAGAGCCACCTTTTGCTGCAATTACAGCTGCAAGTCTTTTGTGGTATGTCTCTACCAGCTTTGCACATCTAGACACTGAAATTTTTGCCCATTCTTCTTTGCAAAATAGCTCAAGCTCAGCCAGATTGGATGGAGAGCGTCTGTGAACAGCAATTTTCAAGTCTTGCCACAGATGCTCAATGGGATTTAGGTCTGGACTTTGACTGGGCCATTCTAACACATGAATATTCTTTGATCTAAACCATTCCATTGTAGCTCTGGCTGTATGTTTAGGGTCATTGTCTTGCTGGAAGGTGAATCTCCTTCCCAGTCTCAAGTCTTTTGCAGCCTCCAACAGGTTTTCTTCCAGGATTGCCCTGTATTTAGCTCCATCCATCTTCCCATCAACTCTGACCAGCTTCCCTGTCCCTGCTGAAGAAAAGCATCCCCATAGCATGATGCTGCCACCACCATGTTTCACAGTGGGGATGGTGTGTGCAGGGTGATGAGCAGTGTTAGTTTTCTGCCACACATAGCGCTTTGCATTTAGGCCAGAAAGTTCAACTTTGGTCTCATCTGACCAAAGCACCTTCTTCCACATGTTTGCTGTGTCCCCTACATGGCTTCTTATGCCTGTCTTTCAACAATGGCTTTCTTCTTGCCACTCTTCCAAAAAGGCCAGATTTGTGGAGTGTACGACTTATAGTTGTCCTGTGCACCTGAGCTGTGGATTTCTGCAGCTCCTCCAGAGTGATCATGGGCCTCTCGGCTGCTTCTCTGACCAGTGCTCTCCTTGCTCGCTCTGTCAGTGTAGGTGGACGGCCATGTCTTGGTAGGTTTGCAGTTGTGCCATACTTTTTCAATTTTTGAATGATGGATTGAACAGTGCTTCTTGAGATGTTCAGAGCTTGGGATATTTTTTAATAACCTAACCCTGCTTTAAACTTCTCCAGAACTTTATCCCTGACCTGTCTGGTGAGTTCTTTGGTCTTCATGATGCTGTTTGTTCTTCAGTGTTCTCTAACAAACCACTGAGGCCTTCACAGAACAAGTGTATTTATGCTGAGAGTAAATTACACACAGTAGGACTCTATTAACTAATTAGATGACTTCTGAAGGCAATTGGTTGCACTGGATTGTATTTAGAGGTATCAGAGTACAGGGGGCTGAATACTAATGCACACCATATTTTTCAGATTTTTATTTGTTTAAAATTTTGAAGACCATTTATCATTTTCGTTTCACTTCACAATTATGTGCTACTAAAAAACTTTTAAGTTTGTGGTTGTAAGGTGGAAAAATGTGAAAAAGTAGTTTCAAGGGGAATGAATACTTTTGCAAGGCACTGTACATATATATATATATATATATATATATATATATATATATATATATATATATATACACACACACAGTGGGGCAAAAAAGTATTTAGTCAGCCACCAATTGTGCAAGTTCTCCCACTTAAAAAGATGAGAGAGGCCTGTAATTTTCATCATAGGTACACTTCAACTATGAGAGACAAAATGGGGGGAAAGAATCCAGGAAATCACATTGTAGGATTTTTAATTAATTGATTGGTAAATTCCTCGGTAAAATAAGTATTTGGTCACCTACAAACAAGCAAGATTTCTGGCTCTCACAGACCTGTAACTTCTTCTTTAAGAGGCTCCTCTGTCCTCCACTCATTACCTGTGTTAATGGCACCTGTTTGAACTCGTTATCAGTATAAAAGACACCTGTCCACAACCTCAAACAGTCACACTCCAAACTCCACTATGGCCAAGACCAAAGAGCTGTCAAAGGACACCAGAAACAAAATTGTAGACCTGCACCCGGCTGGGAAGACTGAATCTGCAATAGGTAAGCAGCTTGGTGTGAAGAAATCAACTGTGGGAGCAATTATTAGAAAATGGAAGACATACAAGACCACTGATAATCTCCCTCGATCTGGGGCTCCACGCAAGATCTCACCCCGTGGGGTCAAAATGATCACAAGAACGGTGAGCAAAAATCCCAGAACCACACGGGGGGACCTAGTGAATGACCTGCAGAGAGCTGGGACCAAAGTAACAAAGGCTACCATCAGTAACACACTACGCCGCCAGGGACTCAAGTCCTGCAGTGCCAGACGTGTCCCCCTGCTTAAGCCAGTACATGTCCAAGCCCATCTGAAGTTTGCTAGAGAGGATTTGGATGATCCAGAAGAGGATTGGGAGAATGTCATATGGTCAGATGAAACCAAAATAGAACTTTTTGGTAAAAACTCAACTTGTCGTGTTTGGAGGAGAAAGAATGCTGAGTTGCATCCAAAGAACACCATACCTACTGTGAAGCATGGGGGTGGAAACATCATGCTTTGGGGCTGTTTTTCTGCAAAGGGACCAGGACGACTGATCCGTGTAAAGGAAAGAATGAATGGGGCCATGTGTCGTGAGATTTTGAGTGAAAACCTCCTTCCATCAGCAAGAGCATTGAAGATGAAATGTGTCTGGGTCTTTCAGCATGACAATGATCCCAAACACACTGCCCGGGCAACGAAGGAGTGGCTTCGTAAGAAGCATTTCAAGGTCCTGGAGTGGCCTAGCCAGTCTCCAGATCTCAACCCCATAGAAAATCTTTGGAGGGAGCTGAAAGTCCATGTTGCCCAGCGACAGCCCCAAAACATCACTGCTCTAGAGGAGATCTGCATGGAGGAATAGGCCAAAATACCAGCAACAGTGTGTGAAAACCTTGTGAAGACTTACAGAAAATGTTTGACCTCTGTCATTGCCAACAAAGGGTATATAACAAAGTACTGAGATGAACTTTTGTTATTGACCAAATACTTATTTTCCACCATAATTTGCAAATAAATTCTTTAAAAATCAGACAATGTGATTTTCTGGATTTTTTTTTCTCATTTTGTCTCTCATAGTTGAAGTGTACCTATGATGAAAATTACAGGTCTCTCTCATCTTTTTAAGTGGGAGAACTTGCACAACTGGTGATTGACTAAATACTTTTTTGCCCCACTGTGTGTGTGTATATATATATATATATATATATATATATATATATATATATATATATATATAATTTCTTATACTGCTCAACCACCAGTGCTAGGATTAGCTATGCTATAATTAAGCAACAAACAAAGATTTTGTTCTGATATATATCACAAGTGTGTCTCGTGTATAAACAGTACTTTTCCAAATGCCTTTAATCAATCTTTATTACATTTCCAAATCAGGCCAAAGTATCATCACGAAGGAAAAAGCAAAGAAACAAATCCCTATTTCCCAGGAACTGTCTCCCCGAGCCGAATAATGAGATGATCAGTAATTCAGTGTCATTGTTTTTCCTGAGAACACACTTACTTACACAGGAAAGCATTTTCAATATGGTTTGAAACTGAGTAAAACAAAACGCCAGTCGAGAAAAAGTGCAGTTTGGTTCAGCAGATAAAATCACCAGCACAGAGATTTCAACACCAGTTTCATTTTAAGTTAAAAAAGATAAATTGTGATGTTTTAGTCCCTTTAAATTTGCATACTTGTCTATGTGCTTTCTGTCTTCTGCTTGTGTTTGTGTCCAAGCACGCTTCCTGGCTTTCTACTCGTGAGAATCCCTGCAAGGCAGCATGCAGGAGCGCGACTGTACAGTTACTCGGTCACAGTCCAAACAAGATCGAACAGGAGCAGGCTCCATCCTGGATGAACTCTGATCTCGACTGAGGATTAAACTTGTTAGTGATTTATTCTGAGGTTGTGCATGGCTTCGTGTGGAAATTCCTGGATAATTTATTGCCCCTGGATGATGGAACATGATGGAAGAATGTGACATGTAGCCAGACTGATGTCACAGACAGAACAGCGTGTGGTTCTTCTCAAACAATCAACCGGAATGGAACAGACTCGTACAAAGTGTGTCAATGTTCAACATTACACTGCTGGGCTCCCAGAGAGAGTGCAGCAACCAGATGTTTATGACACAGGAATCCTGTGTGTGTGTGTGTGTGTGTGTGTGTGCTTTGCTGATCAAAACAGGGTTCTTGCTCTTGGGTTTATGAACATTATCTACTTGTTGTTCCTGTGCCTTTGTCCTGTCCGTCGCTGCCTGTGTTTCTGGCCTCTGAGTTTGACTCATTCATTAAGTTTCTGGCCGCCAGTTTGCTGTTCCTTCATCTCCTGCATGCTGATTTCTCATCTGTCTGCTGCTAAACGAAGTGCCGTCTGGTGAACAAAACCCACCACACAGTATCGGAACACATCCTTTTACTGCTTCCAGCCAAAATATATTACTCCTTTCACTCCCTGTTCTTGTTTTTTTTTTTTTTTTACCTTCCAGTTTTTACTAATAAAGGTTTATTATCATCCCCGGAGCTCACAGACTGTGACTGCATCTCAGAATAGGAACATGTAATGAATGTTCCTGCACTTGCTCTCTTCGAAATAAATAAACAGGTCCTATCTCTCAGCCACTGGCTTTAAATAGTCACCATCCCAATGGCCCAATGAGATGCCATTTTTTTCCCTTTCTGTTGTCAGCTCATTTATTTCCAGAGGTCTCAGTCAACCCGTTACTGGATAACTGCTCTGTCTGTTCATGGCCTTTGATGTTCCCCAAGAGGAAAGAACGGAGGTTAATCATTTTCTTTGGCTCTTTAACCTCCTCTCAGAGGGACCAGACTGATTTGGCAGCACAGCAAAAAAAAAAAAAAAAGAAAAAAAGAAAAAGTGAACATGGAGGAAAAAAAAGAGAAACCACCAGTCGGGCTGAAATGTCACACCGTGAGCAACTGCAGTGGAACCAATAACATTCTGTCTGGCAGAAGGATCTCGTTTAGCGCCGTGGAGCCATGAGTGCAAACGAATCAACAGCCGAAGATTTTTTACTCATTTTCTCTGAGATTTGTTTCATTTACATCACAAAGAGAACATCATATAGTGATATCAAACACAGTTTGTAATGTTACATCAGAGAAGGATGTAATGTTATATCTCAGACAGAATGGTGTTACATCACAGGCAAAATGTCATGTTACACCAAAGACAGGATGTCATGATGTTACATCTAAGGCAGGATGTCATGGTGATACATGAAAGACAGAATGCCATGGTGTTACCGTACATGACAGACAGAATGTCGTGGTGTTACATGAAAGACAGAACGTCATGGTCTTGCGTGAAAGACGGAACTTCATGGTGTTACATCAAAGACAATGTTATGGTGTTACATGAAAGACAGAACATCATGGTGTTACATCAAAGACAGAATGTCATGGTGTTACATCAAAGACAGAATATTCTGTGACATCAAAGACAATGTCATGGTGTTACATGAAAGACAGAACATCATGGTGTTACATCAAAGACAGAATGTCATGGTGTTACATCAAAGACAGAATATTCTGTGACATCAAAGACTGAATCATGGTGTTACATCAAATACAATGTCATGGTGTTACATCAAAGCCACAATATTCTGTGACATCAAAGACAGAACATCATGGTGTTACATGAAAGACAGGATGTCATGGTGTTACATGAAAGACAATGTCATGGTGTTACATCAAAGACACAATATTCTGTGACATCAAAGACGGAATATCATGGTGTTACATCAAAGACAGAATATCATGGCGTTACATCAGAGACAGAATATTCTGTGACATCAAAGGCAGAATATGATGTTACATCAAAGACAGAATATTCTGTGACATCAAAGACAGAACATCATGGTGTTACATGAAAGACAGGATGTCATGGTGTTACATGAAAGACAATGTCATGGTGTTACATCAAAGACACAATATTCTGTGACATCAAAGACGGAACATCATGGTGTTACATCAAAGACAGAATATCATGGCGTTACATCAGAGACAGAATATTCTGTGACATCAAAGGCAGAATATGATGTTACATCAAAGACAGAATATTCTGTGACATCAAAGACAGAACATCATGGTGTTACATGAAAGACAATGTCATGGTGTTACATCAAAGACACAATATTCTGTGACATCAAAGACGGAACATCATGGTGTTACATCAAAGACAGAATATCATGGCGTTACATCAGAGACAGAATATTCTGTGACATCAAAGGCAGAATATGATGTTACATCAAAGACAGAATATTCTGTGACATCAAAGACAGAACTCCTGTGGGTTCACCACCCACAGAGGTAGCAGTAGGGGTTTGGTGCAGTGTGGATTGGGTGGCAGTCGAAGGCAGGGGCCTCGGCGACCTGATCCCCGGACACAGCGGCTGGCTGTTGGGACATGGAATGTCACTTCGCTGGGGGGGAAGGAGCCTGAGCTTGTGTGGGAGGTTGAGAGGTACCGGCTAGAGATAGTCGGGCTCACCTCCACGCACAGCTTGGGCTCTGGAACCCAGCTCCTCGAGAGGGGCTGGACTTTCCACTTCTCTGGAGTCGCCCGTGGTGAGCGGCGGCGGGCTGGTGTGGGCTTCCTTATAGCTCCCCAGCTCAGCCGCCATGTGTTGGAGTTTACCCCAGTGAACGAGAGGGTCGCCTCTCTGCGCCTTCGGATTGGGGAGAGGGCTCTTGCTGTTGTTTGTGCCTACGGGCCAAATAGCAGTATAGAGTATCCGGCCTTCTTGGAGTCCCTGGGAGAGGTACTGAGGGGTGCTCAGACTGGGGACTCCATTGTGCTACTGGGGGACTTCAAGGCTCACGTGGGCGACGACAGTGACACCTGGAGGGGCGTGGTTGGGAGGAACGGCCTCCCCGATCTGAACCCGAGTGGTGTTTTGTTATTGGACTTCTGTGCTAGTCACAGTTTGTCCATAACGAACACCATGTTCGAGCATAGGGGTGTCCATAAGTGCACGTGGCACCAGGACACCTTAGGTCGGAGGTCGATGATCGACTTTGTAGTCGTGTCATCTGATCTCCGACCCTATGTCTTGGACACTCGGGTGAAGAGAGGGGCTGAGTTGTCAACTGATCACCACCTGGTGGTGAGTTGGATCCGCTGGCGGAGGAGGAAGCTGGACAGACCTGGCAGGCCCAAACGTATGGTGAGGGTCTGCTGGGAACGTCTGGCCGAGCACTCTGTTGAGGAGGTCTTTAACTCCCACCTCTGGGAGAGCTTTTCCCAGCTTCCGAGGGAGGCGGGGGACATTGAGTCTGAGTGGACCATGTTCTCTACCTCCATTGTGGATGCAGCTGTTCGGAGCTGTGGCCGCAAGGTCTCCGGTGCCTGTCGTGGCGGCAATCCCCGAACCCGGTGGTGGACACCGGAAGTAAGGGATGCCGTCAAGCTGAAGAAGGAGTCCTATCGGGCCATGTTGACCTCCGGGACTCCTGAGGCAGCCGACGGGTATCGGCAGGCCAGGCGTGCTGCAGCTCGGGCAGTTGCGGAGGCAAAAACTCGGAACTGGGAGGAGTTCGGGGAGGCCATGGAGAAGGACTATCGGTCGGCCTCGAAGAAATTCTGGCAAACTGTCCGGTGCCTCAGGAGGGGGAAGCAGTACTCTGCCAACACTGTTTACAGTGCGGGTGGGGAGCTGTTGACCTCGACTGGGGACATTGTCGGGCGGTGGAAGGAATACTTTGAGGATCTCCTCAATCCCACCGTCATGTCTTCCACTGAGGAGACTGAGGCTGATGACTCAGAGGTGGACTCGTCCATTACCCAAGCCGAAGTCACTGAGGTGGTTTGCAAGCTCCTCGGTGGCAAGGCACCGGGGGTGGATGAGATCCGCCCTGAGTATCTCAAGTCTCTGGATGTTGTGGGGCTGTCTTGGTTGACACGCCTCTGCAACATCGCGTGGCGGTCGGGGACAGTGCCTCTGGAGTGGCAGACTGGGGTGGTGGTCCCTCTTTTTAAGAAAGGGGACCGGAGAGTGTGCTCCAATTATAGGGGAATCACACTTCTCAGCCTCCCAGGGAAAGTTTACTCCAGGGTACTGGAGAGGAGAATTCGACCAATAGTCGAACCTCGGATCCAGGAGGAACAATGCGGTTTTCGTCCTGGTCGCGGAACACTGGACCAGCTCTATACCCTTCATAGGGTGCTCGAGGGTTCATGGGAGTTTGCCCAACCAGTCCACATGTGCTTTGTGGATCTGGAGAAGGCATTCGACCGTGTCCCCTGTGGTATTCTGTGGGGGGTGCTTCGGGAGTATGGGGTTCGGGGGTCTTTGCTAAGGGCTGTCCGGTCCCTGTACGAACGGAGCAGGAGTCTGGTTCGCATTGCCGGCAGTAAGTCAGACCTGTTCCCAGTGCATGTTGGACTCCGTCAGGGCTGCCCTTTGTCACCGGTTCTGTTCATAATTTTTATGGACAGAATTTCTAGGCGCAGCCAGGGGCCGGAAGGAATCCTGTTTGGGAACCACAGGATTTCATCTCTGCTTTTTGCGGATGATGTTGTCCTGTTGGCTTCTTCAAACCAGGACCTTCAGCATGCACTGGGGCGGTTTGCAGTCGAGTGTGAAGCGGCTGGGATGAGAATCAGCACCTCCAAGTCCGAGGCCATGGTTCTCGACCGGAAAAGGGTGGCTTGCCCTCTCCAGGTTGGTGGAGAAGTCCTGCCTCAAGTGGAGGAGTTTAAGTATCTCGGGATCTTGTTCACGAGTGAGGGAAGGATGGAGCGTGAGATCGACAGGCGGATCGGTGCAGCCTCCGCAGTGATGCGGTCGCTTTACCGGTCCGTCGTGGTGAAGAAGGAGCTGAGCCAAAAGGCGAAGCTCTCAATTTACCGGTCGATCTACGTTCCGACTCTCACCTATGGTCATGAGCTTTGGGTAATGACAGAAAGAACAAGATCGCGGATACAAGCGGCTGAAATGAGTTTCCTTCGCAGGGTGGCTGGGCGCTCCCTTAGAGATAGGGTGAGAAGCACAGTCACTCGGGAGGAGCTCGGAGTAGAGCCGCTGCTCCTCCACATCGAGAGGAACCAGCTGAGGTGGCTCGGGCATCTTTTTCGGATGCCTCCTGGACGCCTCCCTGGGGAGGTGTTCCAGGCATGTCCCCCCGGGAGGAGGCCCCGGGGAAGACCCAGGACACGCTGGAGGGACTATGTCTCTCGGCTGGCCTGGGAACACCTCGGTGTTCTTCCCGAGGAGCTGGCCGAGGTGTCTGGGGAAAGGGAAGTTTGGGCTTCCATGCTTAGACTGCTGCCTCCGCGACCCGGTCCTGGATAAGCGGAAGAAGACGAGATCAAAGACAGAATATCATGGTGTTACATCAGAGACAGAATATTCTGTGACATCAAAGGCAGAATGTCATAGTGTTACATCAAAGACAGAATGTCATGGTGTTACATGAAAGAGAATGTCATGGTGTTACATCAAAGACGGAACGTTACTGTGTTAGATGAAAGAGAGAATGTCATAGAGTTACATCAAAGGCAGAATGTCGTGGTGTTACATCAAAGACAGAATGTCATGGTGTTACATCAAAGACAGAATATTCTGTGACATCAAAGACAGAACATCATGGTGTTACATGAAAGACAGGATGTCATGGTGTTACATGAAAGACAATGGCATGGTGTTACATCAAAGACACAATATTCTGTGACATCAAAGACAATGTCATGGTGTTACATCAAAGACAGAATATCATGGCGTTACATCAGAGACAGAATATTCTGTGACATCAAAGGCAGAATATGATGTTACATCAAAGACAGAATATTCTGTGACATTAAAGACAGAACGTCATGGTGTTACATCAGAGACAGAATATTCTGTGACATCAAAGACAATGTCATGGTGTTACATCAAAGACAGAATATCATGGCGTTACATCAGAGACCGAATATTCTGTGACATCAAAGGCAGAATATGATGTTACATCAAAGACAGAATATTCTGTGACATTAAAGACAGAACGTCATGGTGTTACATCAAAGACAGAATATTCTGTGACATTAAAGACAGAACGTCATGGTGTCACATCAAAGACAGAATGTCACTTTGTGACACAAACAGAACAGTATTTTCTTCCCTCACAGACATGTTCCGTATTTGATGGAACCTTCTGTCATATTCTTACATCAAAGAGAGAATGTCATGGTGTTACATCACAGACAGAATGAATGATTGTATTCACCGTTTTAAGTGAATTAACACTGTGTTTTTTTTCATCGATCATGTCCACTTTAATACAAAACTAAAATATATTTAAAATACATAAACACAGACAGACATTTATTTGATATTGTGTTTGTAAAAATCATGTAATCTTGGTTCCTCAGCAGTCACAGTGCGAACTGCGACAGAGGTGTTGTCATTTTTCTTCTGCAGTATTTATTTTGTGAGTTGATCATACAGAGAGAGAGAGAGAGAGAGAGAGAGAGAGAATATATGAACTACGGCGCTCAGATGAAGATCTTCAGGATGAGATGCGACAACAACAATCAGCCTTGGTTGATGTCATGCATCAGTCGTGACACGCCACTCGTTTCACTGAAGGCTGTTCTTCACAAAAGCGAGCGCTGAAAGGCTCCGGAGCGCATCGGAGTGACTGAAAGAGTTCTGTCTGTTCCGTACAGTGCCACTGATCCTTGTGTTCGAGTGGAAGAAAAGATGAACTTGACAGAAAATGAGACATGAATTGAAGGAAGATGAGAGGAAGTGAGAGGGACTGGGGGATCAAGGAAGAGAGATAGAGAGAGATAAAAGAGAGAGAGAAAGGCCATAAAAAGCTGCAGTGCTGAGCTTCAGAGAAAGAGAGAGAGAGAGGTGGTGATAAGCTTCAATTGACACCTCATATCAGGCATGACTCGTCACTCAGACGCTCGTCATCGTGACGGAAAACAGATCAGTCTCTTACTTAGAGTGACACTGATTCCTGTATTCAACTGACAGCAAAGATTCCAGAGAGAGAGAGAGAGAGAGAGAGAGAGAATGAATCCACACAGAGGGTCACTGGTGGCATAGGGGACTTCAAAGCCTTGCTCCACAGTGAGTTTGAAGGGGAATTTTAAATGAAAAATTGATTAATATTTCACTTAGGCATTGACTCATCGCTCCACTGCAGGCGTTTTCGTGTCTTTCGCTGAATCAGTGATGGTGTGAATTCAGAAGCTCGTGCTGCTCAGTCCTCCTCTTTACCACCGACGATGTTTTTTTCAGTCTGTCTCTCATAATGAGTGCATTTTCTACTCAAATTTATCTTTTTTTCTTAATCGTTCTGTTCTGTTTTGACCCACAGTACAAAAAAGGAAAAGGAATGTGTCAGGGGAAAGAGTTTTTTTTTCCTAGGTCTTATCTCAGCTGGACAGGGATTGCAGGGATTGGAGAGTGAGTGAGTGAGTGAGTGAGTGATACACTGACAGTGGATATGAGTAGAATTAAAGCAATGCTGCGAGAGATCATGGGTTTAACCCTCTGCTTCATGAACCAATGCAGTCCTGCAGCGTCGATGCAGCATCTTAGTCCACATCAGTACCTTCTCTACTCTCGACCACACGTCGTCCGACAGTTGACTTAAGTCTTTTTCACACATTACACTGCCTCCTTTCAGCCAATACTCACGTTCCATGTAAATGAAATTGAAATAGAAATCTATCCTACGATGTGACACGTGTATCTACGCAATAATTAGCGCAAAACATCGTTTATGTGCGTTTACCAGTGTTGTAGTCGAGTCACTAAACCTTGAGGCTCGAGTCCCCAGTGTTCAAGTCCAAGAGTCCACTACTGATCTGAGTCGAGTCCAAGAACAACACTCCTGCCGCACCATTTGGTGGTGGCTGTTTATTTTAGCGCCATTAACATTAGTTTGTTCCTGAACATGACGTATCTACAGGTGAATGTGCTTCTCTTTATCAGGGAGCATGAAGTATTCTGTCAGAGATGGTTGGGAGACGGATGTAAGTGCAGAAGGTGTGTTTATTAATACAAGTGAAGATGGTAAACAATCCACAGGCAAAATCATAAAATGGTGAAACAGGCAATAGGTTGAGCGAGGCACAAGCAGGCTATTGTAGACTCGGCAGAATCAAAGACAAGAAACAAGAAATCAGGGATCAGGAACCCAAACAAGGAAATAAGGCTTGGTAATGTGTCAGCAACGCAACTCAATACTTTGCAAAGTAAGTATGTTTTCACAGTTTTTATATCCGTGCACTGATTGCGCCTTAATCCTGTGCAGGTGCGAGTCGTTTATGGCATACGTGAGAGTCTGCTCGGCGTGCTCGCTGTCCGGAATGCGCCCGAGAGTCTATCTGATGCATGCGCCAAGGCACTCTTGCACGAAATTAGTACAAAAATTAAGGTAGATATAAATATATTAAGCCAAATTATTATGGCATGTTACAAAAAATAAAGAAAAAACGTGAGTCCTTGTCTCCAATTTACGAGTCCGAATGCAGTTAATGCACGAGTCCGAGTCCAAGTCTGAGTCATCAGTACTCAAGTCCAAGTCGAGTCACGAGTCTTTAAAATTGGGGCACGAGTCAGACTTCAGTACTACAAGCCTGGTGTTTACTTCTACATTTTTATGCACAATACAAAATCAGTGTTTGTTTTCTACAATATGTAACTTGACCTTCAATAAGCACATCAGCCAATCACGGGCTACGCTGTGAAACAATTCAATAAAAATGACAAAAGGAGCAGAAAAAACTGTAACCTCAAACTGTTTCTGATCATTTTTATAAAGGAAAAAAAAAGTCATTAAAAGGGATCATGATCCAAGTTTTATCACGATGCTGATATTATTGGTCGTATTGCCGAGCCCCACGTGTGCACTCGGACATGCTGAATATGCCGTGAGTGTACTGGAGGAAGTCTTGCATTTGAATTCTGATCATGTTACAACACTCATCTCAGGGGTTTCACTGGTTGTGTCCAGGAACATCTCGTTTGGATTCTGTGTGGGTTTTCAGACACCAACCAGTCGCTGAGCCCTGACTGAAGGAGGGCAGGATTCTCATGCTGTCGCTCCAACAAGCAGAACCAGTTATGGACCTGTTCTACAGAGTCATGCACTGACTCTCAGGCTACATCCACATGACAACGGCAACGAGATTTTTTTTAGCGGGTAAAAAAAATATCGCGTCCACATGGGCAACGGATCAGTAAAATATCAGGTACATATGGCAACGCAACGCTTGCTGAAAACGATGCAATACACATGCCACACCTCTACGTGCGCTGTAAGACGGTCCCATCGGAGACACCAGAACAATAGAAGAAGTAGGACGCATGCGCATAAACCCCTTCTTCTAGTCATGTGGTTGTGACGTCATCATAAACAAATCCGTTCTACTCATCCAGACGACTTCGCAACGGCGCCGTTGCCAGATTTTTCCACTCTGGAAACCGTTCTCAAAAAATATCGTTTTGGGGCACCCAAAACGCCGGTGCCGTGTGGACGCCAGGCCAAAACGATAAACAATTTTATCGGATTCACCTGAATCCGTTGCCGTGTGGACAGGGCCTCAGGCTACATCCACACGACAACGGCAACGAGGTTTTTTTTTTTAAAATATCGCGTCCACATGGGCAACGGATCAGTTAAATTTCAGGTCCATATGGCAACGCAACGCTTGCTGAAAACGATGCAATACACATGCCACACCACTATGTGCGCTGTAAGACGGTCCCATCGGAGACACCAGAACAATAGAAGTAGACGCATGCGCATAACTGCGCATGCGCACAGTGACTATCCCTGTCACTGTCACACGCACACACTTTCTCACTCCCTATCCTATGGATATAGTCCCTTTAAATCACGTGCTCATTTTTTGAATGGAGACACGGAAAAAGGAATGAACGGCCCTTTTTGAGGAATGTATTGTTGGACTTAAACCAACATCTGAAGAGGTGAGATCGCTCCTTTTTTTTCCCTATTTTTGCTGGCGGGATTGACTCTGCCCTAAGGGCTATTCTCTCACTCTCTCTCTCTCTCTCTCTCTCTCTCGCTCTCTCTCTCACTTTGCACCATTACACAATAAATATTCACAGTGAAAATATTTTGTAAACGCGTTTCATGAACCAAGTTATAGGATTTGCTGACAACTCGCATCGAGTTCGTTACACTTCTACCCGGTGTGAAAAACATGTGGTTGTGACATCATCGTAAACAAATCCGTTCTACTCATCCAGACAACTTCGCAACGGCTCCGTTGCCAGATTTTTCCACTCTGGAACCCGTTCTCAAAAGATTTCGTTTTGGGGCACCCAAAACGCCGGTGCCATGTGGATGCCAGGCCGAAACGATAAACAATTTTATCAGATTCACCTGAATCTGTTGCCATATGGACAGGGCCTCAGACACCACAGAGCTGTTCTTGATAATAAACTCACACTGAAGTTAATTATGAACCCAGAATGACTTATGGAGGACCAGCAGCGTATAGCGTCTTAATTCATGATGCCTCAGCAGCACAGAAGTGGATTTACGAAAGAGGGGAAGTCAGGAATAGGGCAAAAAAGGCACATCGGACTCATCGGGACGCTGCGAATATGGAAGACTTGTGTGGGTTCGCTGGCAGGAAGCAGGAAAGCAGAGAGAGAGAGTATTTAGTAAGTCGACAGTAACCTGACATGTTTCTTGTTCATAGCCCTCTGTGGTCGTAGTACAAAAAAATTTGACTCGTCACGGAGGCTCATGACTCAGGCTTCATAATGCAATCTGTTGCAGTTTCATCTGTTATTTCCCTCGTTACTTCTCGACCATATGATGTTTCTCCATTTCACGGTCTGTTAGGAGAGTGTGTTTGTTTCGCACAAGTTAACTCATGTGTCTTTCTTTTCCCCTGATCACCATTCATATGGATCACAGAAAAAAAAAACAGACAGATGAGAAGCACGTTGCTTTGTAACGTCTGCCAAAAGGTCAACAACCAAACTATTAGTGCTGAGTAATGGTGACACACACACACACACAGAGATGGGTTTTTGTTTCTGCATTCAAACCACGGTACTGTTGTGTGTCCGGTTCTGTAGCTTATGCTTCGATTCGACAACGTGTGCTTTGTGTATCTACTTTCAGTTTCTCCTCCAAACAGATTTTGGTCAAAGACTGAACTCGGTTGAGTGTATACCTCCGCCAAGCCATATATTAAAATATCCAGATGTTTACGAATCTGAAAAATTGATCAGGATCCAAAATCTGGATCCTGATTCAGATCAACACCAAAATCAAATCACTTGGAACTCAGATTATACTCAAGCTGTCCACCAAATTCCATCCGAATCCGTTCACTTTTTGACCTACGTTGAGAACAGACACACAAGTGGAGGCGAAAACATAACCTTCTCCAACACAGCTGGTGCAGGAAATATTCCACCTTGTTTGTAATTATATATCACATTTCCATCAGTGCTCTTCCATCAGGAGGCCCCGGGGAAGACCCAGGACACGCTGGAGGGACTATGTCTCTCGGCTGGCCTGGGAACGCCTCGGTGTTCTTCCCGAGGAGCTGGCCGAGGTGTCTGGGGAAAGGGAAGTCTGGGCTTCCATGCTTAGACTGCTGCCTCCGCGACCCGGTCCCGGATAAGCGGAAGAAGACGAGACGAGACGAGACGAGACGAGATTTCCATCAGTGCTCATGATGTGCTTTATGGAAGTGTGTGTGACAAGCTAAAGGCGTGTCATCACTCAACATGACTCACTGATTCAGGCTGTATGAGTGTACGGTTTGTGCAAGAAAGAAATCAGCCTCGCTCTCGCATCCTCACATTATTGGTTCATAGTTTTCAGCACTTTACAGCATGAAAGAGAAAACGTGTCTGAATCGGATTCAATTTTTTTCAGGCTGCTCACGAGGAAGGTTCTCAAAGCTGCTTTATTTTTTGACAAATTTGAAGCAGCATCAGTTGCTGCAAGTGAGACAGTGAAGAAAGAAAGTAGCGAGAGATTCTCTCACTTTGTGCTGGGTGATAGCGTGCTCCTCTGGCTCGTCGATAACTGAAGCTGTAATCTGATTATGATACTTGAAATGTCTGAGTGAATGATGCAATGCATCTTACAGCAGCATCTGAACTTGCTGAGTCCATAAAGCCCTACAAATCTATTACAACATCCCGCAGATGGGTGAAGCATACCATTAAGTGTGTGTGTGTGTGTGTGTGAGTTCATGCAACAGTGCCTGCTCTAATTCCTTCATTCTGCCCACACCGTGTGAGATCCATGTGCTTCTCCATGCACTATTTGCAATGATTAAAAAAAAAAAAACAAAAAGAAAAAATGATGCTTACTCTCCTCCAAATTCTTCGAGAACATCACAAGAGCAGGAGGCACCTAAATTTAGCCACGTATAACACGGTATACATTCCCCCCCGAAAAAAAAGCATGTGATTTCTTGTCATGCTCTGCGATACTGGAACCTTACAGCGAATGCACCAGTGAAGGGCCGTATCCAAGGCAACGCAAAAAAGAACCTCAGACACACAACAGGCCTTGAAGCAGGATGCTCTGATTATCGTGCGAAAAATGCAGTGCTGGAGATTTCACACCGCTGCTCAGATGGTGAGGTGGGAGACAAACTGTCGCTTTAACTGCCCCCGAGATCACACGCCGCGCCACTTTGTCCAACCTGTTACCCGAGCGACATTTATTCCCAGACCAACGAGGCGAGCGGAACGGATTCCGACTTTCGGATGTGTTCAGCTTCTCGACAGTAGAATAAGGAGATTATGGAGGATTTGGAATGAAGTTCTTCTGAGTCTCGTTCCAACCTCCGTATATACCGTAGGACTGTATATCATTTTGACGTAATGGCAGAACCATAATCAGCCGAAACAGATGTCGCAGTGTGATGAAGCAGAGCTCCTTTAACTGCCCTGAAGTCCTGGTCCTAAGAACGTTTTCTCCATGATCCATGAGATAATGAAGAAAGTGCTCTCTGTCTCTGTTTGCTTTTATGTTTGGATCAGCGAATTGTAGGGTTGTAGGGTTCCAGGAGCGCCTGAAGAACCTGTAAGATGATATATACAGGATGTTCAGGAACAGGATGGATGCTACACAGTGGTGCTTCAGGGTGATTTGCAGGAATCAGGATAGAACTAGCTCAGGTTTCACGACCCGTCTTTTGAGTACTCGGAGGTGAGGTGGAGCATGCTGAATCTTTAGCAGCTGTAAATAGTCGTTCTCTTTCTGTCCTTTCTGCTTCCCTTTATATCTACACACACACACACACACACACACTACTAAGAGGTGCTTGGTACAGTGATTTAGCATCGAGGATGGCGCGTGGGTGTTACCCTTTATTACCGGAGCAGCTTCACACCTTTCTCACTTAGTGCTCTTCACATCCCACCTCACTGCCCTTCGACCCCATCCACTTGGTGACTCACGCCTCTCTATCTATTTCTGTCTCTCTCGTTCTGTCTCTCTCTCTCTCTCTCTCACTCTCTTCCTTCACATTCACCCACTCTAATGCTGCTCTTCTCCTTGTCTCTCTTCTTTACCCTATGTTTCTCTCTGTCTCATTTCCGTCCGAGGAAATGACAGAATAACACTGATTAATCACAACCCGGCTCCAGAACAGAAAGCCCGGAGTGTGTCATGTTTGCTCTAAAGAGCCCTTGTGCACTCTCTCTTTTTAATACACACGCACACACACAGACATGCCAGGAACAACAGTCTTTCACTCTTGTGGGAGCGCAGATGTTTAAAGCGTTGTGGGTTTCTGAGAGCAGAGGAACCGCTCTGACTCTGATTAACCTCGTGCACCAGAGGGCATTAGTGCTCAGAAAGAGATCTTGGTGCAGTTCAGCCTACGCAAGCAGGAATTCATGCTTATTCACTCTGATCTCACCGCCGCATCAGTGTCAGCATCGGCATCAGCTCTGCACAAACACTTCTTTCTTTCGCTTTTAGTGTTTTTTTTTTTTTCTGCAGCACACCTGGGTCAAGCTCTCAGCTTCACCATGGGAACGATTTTCCAAAAAAAAAAAAAGGAAATTTTTTCATAAAGACAGTGATAATTTTCAGAATCTTACAATCTGATTCACCTTGATTGTTAGTCACCACTTTTGACATCCATACGTACAGTATGTGCAAATTCCATGCCGTATTACACAGGGTGCGTTACACACCTACAGCACCAGGGTCCAAGGCTCGATCCTGAGTGAAAACGCAGAGTTTCACCATAAATGTTCTTTCCATGTCTGTATGGGGTTCTTCAGGGTACTCCGGTTTCCTCACAACTCTCAAAACCATGCCAGAAGGTGGAATAGTGTGTTTGTGTGGTGGACTGGTGTTTCAGGTATTTCAGGGTGTATTCACACCTGGTGCTGAGCATTTCTGGGATAAGCTCCAGATCCCCCTCCACCCACCAAGATCGTTGACTAAGATTAGATCATTAAGACTGGGAGGAAAATATGAGGAACAAACGCTGACACAAACACAATCACATTCAAACTGCTTTCACGAGGCAAAACATCTGTCATCTCTCCGCACTCTTACACATACAGAGAGAAGATGGCATGAAAATCCTTTTATAAAGAATTCATGAGGATTTTAATGATTTACCGTGGTCTCGTCTAACAGTTTTGTTTTTCCGAATAATGTCCTCTGATTGTTTTTACTTCTTTTTGAGGATGAGATAAAGTATGAAATGTTCATGTGAAAACAACCAGGAACTGCAACCCAGAGAGAGAATGAAAGTGTTTAATATTAATATCATCAGACGAGACTCCAGCATGAGGTGAACTCCAAAGAAATTATCATAAAAAACACAATAAAACTGTGCCCAAGTTCACAACTTAGTGTTGAAAACATTTTACATCATCTGAGCTTTTACATCGTCTGCACTGAAAGCGAAGGTTGACGGTATTGACTCATTTTCTCCAAGATTCAAGTCGCTCCTCTGAATGATGATTATAGTTGTACTTCTTTTTTCGAAGCGCTTTCTGGTTATCCAGTAAACTAAATGAAGAAAAACACTATCCATTATCTGTAGCCACTTATCCTGTGCAGGGTCACAGGCGAACCGGAGCCTCTCCCAGCTGACTGTGGGCGAGAGGTAGGGTACAGGCTGGACAAGTCATCACACAACCATTCACTTTAGAGCCACCAATTAGCCTAAACTAGGGGTCTTTGGGGGAAACCAGAGCACCTGGAGGAAACTCACACAGACATACTGTAGGGAGAACATGCAAACTCCACACAGAAAGACCCCTATCAGTCACTGGGCTTGAACCCAGAACCTTCTTGCAATGAGACAACCGTGCTAACCACTTACACCACCGTGCCACCCCCAGAAAAAATGTCATAAACGTGTTAATATTTTGTTCTGATTCAACTTCAGAGCAAAATTCATGAAAATATACTTCAGACAAATCATATCCTCCAGAATGTTCTCAGAGAATCAGAGTTTACTCCGATCAATTTGATTTCATCTCCATTTGAAGTTATGATCTTCTTTGTTGGTTATATAAGACAGAAAAACTTTATCCAGAAATTTCTGAAAATCGAATTAATTAGCTCAACTTACGCTTTGATATCTGAAGGTTAAAAGGATGGTGGCTTTTGAAGGGGACTGCTGAGATGAGCCAGCGCTTTGGCTTGCTTATTTTCTTTTGGCACTGCAGTGGCACCATGGGCCAAGGATATATTTCAAGTCTTGCGAAATGTATGACTTTGGCTGCCTCGGCGCAGACTAATGTGTTTGGAAGCTATGTCCAATCTAATTACAGCAGCTCCCGGATCTTGTACGCTATCCATAAAATGAGCACTTACAGATCCGGCCGAGTTTTAGGAAGTGAATGAGAGTATCATAAGCACCAAATTATTATTATTTTTTATAAAGGAGTAAAATTCTAACTCTGTAATAAAAAACTGCAATATCAGAGGGTATTTAGTGAAATAATGGCCATGATAAACATGATGAGTTGCTTTTTTTTTTCTAATGAACTCAGAGAGAGACAATAAAACAGGCTGGTGAGGGAACGACTGTTTATAACTGGGGATGCTCACGTCAAGTTCTTAATTCAACCCAGAAAAATGTACAGTTGCTGAAATGGTGATGTTTTCTTTGAGGTAATGTTAAAGCATTTTGGAAGGAGTCTCCAGTGTCGGTGCTTTCGAACAGTCAGAGTTAAAGCTGGAACTTCAATTTTTCTAACATCTTCATGATATATTTATTTCTTTATTTTGAAAAAATATTAAAATATACACAGGTTTTAAAAGGACTTGTTCATTTTGTAAGTGCAGATTTCAACCCCAAATCAGAAAAAGTTGAGACGGAATGGAAAATACAAATAAAAAAAAAGAAAGCAGTGATTTTTAAATGTACTTTGACTTGTATTTCATTGCAGACAGAATAAACCCAAGATATTCCATGTTTTGTTGGTCAACTGCATTTCATTTGTTAATATACATCCATTCCTTTTCTTCAGGCCTGCAATACATTCCAAAAAAAATAAGTTGTGACGGGGCAATTTAGGGTGAGTAACGAGGTAAAACAATTAAGTAATGATGTGATTTGAAACAGGTGATGTCAACAGGTGATTGTAATCGTGATTTGGGACAAGATCAGTATCCAGGAAAGGCCTAGTCTTTGAGGAGTAAAGATGGGCCGAGGATCTCCAGTTTGTCAGCAAATGTGTGAGAAAATTATTGAAATGTTTCAAAACAATGTTCCGAAGGGATTTAGATATTTCACCCTCTACGGTGCATAATATCATGAAACGATTCAAGGAATATGGAAGAATTTCGGTGCATAAAGGGCCCAAGCCTAATCTGAACCCCCCTGATTGCTGATCCCTCAGATGGCACTGCATCAAGAACCATCATTCATTTACAGCTGATAGGAGCACATGGGCTTGGGATTACTTTGGCAAACCTTTATCAAGCTACAATACAGAGTTACATCAACAAACACCAATTAAAACTTTACTGTGCAAAAAGGAAGCCTTATGTTAACTGCGTCCAGAAGCGCCATTGACTTCTTTGGGTTTGGAGGCATCTGGGATGAACCATCACACAGTGGAAATGTGTTTTGTGATCAGATGAATCGATATTCCATGTCATTTTTGGAACAAATGGACGCTTTGTGTGCTGGACCAAAGACGAAAAGGACCATCCAGACTGTTACCAGGAACAAGTCCAAAAGCCAGGGTCTGTCATGGTATGGGGTTGTGTCAGTGCCCTTGGCTTACACTTACACTTACATTTTGGAGCAACATATGCTGCCTTCAAGCTGACATCTTTTCCAGGCAGATTTCAACGAGACAATGCAAAACCATGTTCTATGCACATTACAAAGGCGTGGCTGTGGGAGAAGAGGGCATGTCCCCTCTGTCCCCAATAGAGAATGAAATGAAAAATATGACAGTGATGACCCCGTACTGTTGAACACCTTAAGACCTATTTGAGGGAAGAATGGGACAAAAATAACATCTGAAACACTTCATCACTTGGTATCTTCAGTCCATAAACATCGTTTAAGTGTTGTGAGAAAGAATGGGAATGTTATAAAGTGGTAAATGCTTTACCGTCCCAACTTTTCTGATTTGGGTTGTAAATCTGCTGTATGTTGGATCCATCACCAGCTGTTCTGGGGGTCTGTTATATAAACTATATTCAAGACTGGAGCGCTACAAGACTGTGGTTTCAACTGAAATTTCCTACGATATACATTTCCTTTTCAGTTAAGACCTTCATTAGTTGTGCAAGCCTCCAGGTTTGGATCTGTGGTCCACTCACATCCACGAGCAGGTCCAATAGAGATAATATATCACTACCCATAGGGCACGGCAATGCAGCCCAATAATCACGAATGGAAAGATTGATTCCTCTTTAACACCAAAAGAAGTGAGTGTTTATCACACAGCTGGAGCCATCGATTTGAAGTTAAGTAACTGCTGTTGTGCTTTTTGTCTCATTGTGTCTGCAGGTTAGTTGAATCTATACAGAATATATTAACGACATGAAATGTGAGAAAAACTTCATTGTCCAGTTTTTCATGAAGACCCTGGATTTGATTACACTATCTGCAATCCATTTCCTTCCACATAAAAGCTGTTTCAGGAAATAAAAACTTTATGGCTGTGGGTCCAATGTAAAAATAAAGCAGACAGCTTTGGTTCTGAAATCTGATTGGCTGAGTATTGAATTCTGGACTAAACCAATTTAAAAAGCCATGTTACACTTTGTTCTGTTGTCCTGTCCATGGTACAGCCCAATATTAGTCCTGGATATGACTTTAAACTGCAACCGGTAGTGAGTCTCAGATCCGGGAGGACTTGAGTATTGGGGAAAGCGGAGTTACCCTTTAATCACCGTTGCTCCCAGGTCCACTCTGACCCGGAGTGGTAGCACCTGCCTGGGTTCCAGCTATGGGTTAAATAGTACATCACCAATAAGGCGCTGACAGCAGGGTGCTTTTCAGTGCAATGTGGCAGATGAACCCAACAGGGTCAATGGCACACCACCAGATGGCATGCGGAAGAACCACTCAAATGGCCAACGGATGGCATCACTCAGCAAGTCAGTTACACTGCGGGGCAACTTCCATACCCATCAAAGCTGTGGCACTTTTCTGCACCACTTGGCATCAGGTCTGGAGGTCCAGAGAGACAACACGATGGGGGCACGAGATCGCTTGTCTTACCTTAATGTGCAAGGCGCTTCGTTAGGAGAGAAGATAGGCCATTCATGCTGCCGCTGCGGATGAATGCGGGCATTCTGGTGCGGGCATCGCGGCCCATCTGCGTTTCTGCGCATCCTGATGAAGATGCCTGATGCCAGCCAGTAATGATAACAGCCCAATGTTTTCTGTGATATTGAGCTCAACGATACCTAAAAATAATTCTCACAATATTTCATTCATAAAGTATCGTGAAAATCAGTAGTATCACCCAGGTACCAGCGTCTATCAGCTTTAAAACAAACAAACAAACACTGCAGCAAGGACTTTTATTTGTGATTTTATCATGATTACAGTGGGCGTGTCATGTTGTTATGGTTACAGTGTAAGCCCTTTTTGTTTATACTTGGATATAATAAAAAATATACAACAAAAATGCTTTTATCATGATTAAAAACCAAAGATTACTGTCAACAGACCACATTGTGTGGCTGAAGAATTATTTATTACAAATATTAGGAATCAATTATTTTTAATTATTTATTTATTAATTATTTATTTTACCAAATTGTTTTTATCGCACATTATAAAAACATGCAAAGAGCTTTCTTTGCCTCTGAAGAACCCCCTGAGCTACAATCAAATCACCGTAACATACGCCCTTTCACCGCTTATCAGTTTAACATAAATTGCCTTGTTCATGTCAAACATTCATCGTGTTCCTGCTGAACAATCTCCTACAGATTGCCAGCCATGGGGGGGAAAATCTGAAAAGTTTCTCCTGGACTTGTGTAAGCAATGTCTGTGCAGGTGTTCTGAGCTGCAGGTCATCATACACCTTTGTTCTCGCAGTAAATAAAGCTGCTCAAAACCCTTTGGAAAAAAGCAAAAGAGCAGGTCTACGCCTCCACAGCAGGCCTACCAACCTCTGACTCACACTCATTCTCCAACTTCTAGATTCCGGAGTGTCTTAACATCCATCACCACATATCCGATTGCTCAATAGGGTTCTTTTGTGGACGTATCTTTAATGACCGTCACATTATTCTAATGACCATTATTCAGGCTAATCGGCCCTCGAGGCTTCGTGAGCTTTGAGATATTACTGGAGTATATATTACCGCCTGCAATCAGGGCGCAGTTAACTTGGAAAAATCTTTGGACTCACCATTAATTGGTTACGCTATTGATGTTCTTCTCAAATTACAGGACTTCCAAGGCCTGAGAAAATGGCTTGGAAAATGAATGAAACCATGTTTCATTTCCTAAATATGAAACAACGGGTTTGATTCGAGACCCAGCCATGAACTCGAGACATATATCTCCAACGATATAAGTAAAGCCATTCATCCAGATCTGCGTGGAGGTTTAATAAAACCCCACACGGTTTTACATCACATATTATGAGTTTTCTTGTATGCCAGTTGTATCTACATTCAGTCTGAAGTGAACTAAAGGTTTTCTGAAAGAATATGGAAAGTTTAATTATTTTATTTTGGTGTCGCTGAGAGGTGCGATATATTTGTGTTGGAACATTGGGTTGGTTCAATTTGTGAATGGCACCCATCTGAGGTGTCATAGTCCACATTTGTATAATCCCAGAGGTTGATGGGAAATGAAAAGAAGACCTTACCTGGTCAGGGAGACCCTCACTGGAATTTGTTATGAAGTTGGAGTTTGATGAGCTTTTTGTCAGGTGATTAAACAACCTTTGGTATATGTGAGCTCTTCAGCTAGGTGGTGGTTGCAGCTCTGTGGTTTAGATGTTGGCTTTCTGCTTAGAAGGTCATGAGTTCAAATCCCCATACTCATCTCTTGATAAATGTGTTAATCAAACACTGAATGATAAGGTTTGTGTTCATAAATTTCCCTTTTAACATTGATTGAATCATCATTGTCCTTTGATTCTTGAATGAGTCTTCAAACTGTTTGGTTGGTGTGGTGTGGTGTGGTGTGTGATCTCTGGCAAACGTCTCAAACTTCATCCAGAATTGCCAAAATCCAGCAGTGAGTGAGGTTCACAGGCATCCAAAAATGAGGGTTTGGTTTGGATTGGATTGATGTTGCTTCAGACACTATCACCTGCAGCTTTTGCTTCCTGACTTAAATCCCAGGGTGATGTGAACTTACATTGAAGATAAAATTCCAACTAACCCTCATCACTGCTATAGTGTAATGGTTACAGTGCTAGTTCCTGATGGTGTAATTTACAGGGTCAAATCTGCTGTTTTTCAATTTCTTATTAATAACCTGAAGGAAAAAGAGATATGGTTAAAATGAAGGTGTGGTATTATGAAATTTGTGACTCACTTGCTTGAGTCTTGATGGTGGTAAGTGTGTGAGATCAAAGCCCATCTCTTGGTTCTGATTCCACTCTGTTGCCCATTGTTTTATCTCATTTGTTTTCATCCCCCACCCACTCACTTTCCTTCTCATTAGAGGATAATTGTGGGACAACACCTTCAGAGTTTCTGAGAATCGCTTTGGCAACAACATTAATACATGCATTAGTTGATTAATTGAGGATGAAGGAAATAACTTCAGTGATGTTTCATGAAACTCCAAGTTCAACACATCAAATATCAGATCAAATGTTTCATCATGCCTCCTCAAACTTCCCATTATCAATATCAACGTGAGAAAGAGAATCGTGTCAAACTGAAATACATTGTGAGTACATGCTGCTCTTGAAGGTTACTCCATCTTCATTTGAGTGGAACAGCTGTAGGTTCTTCTCTACTTTCAGTCAGTTTTCAACTCATCTCAATCTGAAAAAGCATGTTCTTGTTTGAAGGTCGTTTTCATTGTTTATGCAGAACAAAGGTCCAGCGTGTCAACAGCAGCATCCCCCCCCCCGATAGCACAGTGGTTAGAGTAATGCTCCCCCAGTAGTGGATGCTGTGGGTTCTCCTCAACTTTTCGTCAGTTTTCAACTCATAATCTCAATCTGAAAGAGAAATTAAAAATGTGTTCTTGTCTGAAGGTTGGGTTCTTTGTTCAATCAGAACAAAAGTCCAGCATGTCAGCGGCAGCAGCCCCCAATGATAGCACAGTGGTTAGAGTAATGCTCCCCTAGTAGTGGATGTTGTGGGTTCTCAACTTTTCGTCAGTTTTCAACTCATAATCTCAATCTGAAAGAGAAATTAAAAATTTGTTCTTGTCTGAAGGTTGGGTTCTTTGTTCAATCAGAACAAAAGTCCAATGTGTCAGCGGCGGCACCACTTTTCTGTAGCACAGTAGTCAGTTTTCTATGAATAATCTCAGTCTAAAAGAGAAAAATGTCTTCTTGTCTGAAAGTTGATCTAATTTTTTTTTGTTGTTGTTGATGCAGAACAAAAGTCCAACATGTTAACCCCACCAAAACTTTTCTATAGTATAGTGGTTAAAGCAATGGTCCCTGGGAGTGTATGTTATAGGTTCAAGTCTGCTTTTATTCAGATTCTGACAAATAACCAAAATCAAAAGGAGAAATGTTTGGATTTTTTTCTTTTTAAAAAGGTGTTCTGGTGTGAGGTGGCTAGTTTTTGGATGACACAACACAAACATCTGCTGATTAGGTATGTTGTAGTACAGCGGTTAGCGTAACGTGCTTAAGACTTATAAGTTGTTGGTTCAAGTCTACTTTTTGTCAGTTTCCTACTAATTCGCCTGAACTTAAAAAACACAAGACAAAAGTCCAATATGCCAATTCCATTTACCTGCTTCTGTAGCAGTGTGGTTAAAGCCTTACTCCCTGGGTGTGTAAGTTGCTAGTTCAAATATGCCTTTTTGTCACGTTTTGACTAATAACCTAAAAGAGAAATGTTTCTAAAAAGGGATCCTTGGATATGAGATCTGTGGCTCAATCAGTTAAGGCTAGCCTGTAGTAGGACAGGTTGTTGGATCAAAGCCCAGATCTAGGATATCAAAGCACACATGCTGATTAGGGTGGTCATCAAGCAGGCTGAGTGGTGTGACTGGTGTTGGGTGAAGGACTGGCACGGTGTGACTGGTGTTGGGTGAAGGACTGGCACGGTGTGACTGGTGTTGGGTGAAGGACTGGCACGGTGTGACTGGTGTTGGGTGAAGGACTGGCACGGTGTGACTGGTGTTGGGTGAAGGACTGGCACGGTGTGGTGGGTGAAGGACTGGCACAGTGTGGTGGGTGAAGGCTGACAGCAGTTCAGGGTTTAAAAAAGGGGAGGGAATGGATTTGTTCAAAAGTCATTAGTGGAACCCAAGGGGAAGAAATAATTTTGTGAAATTAAAAGGCCTAAACTATTGTTTCCCTCCCCACCCCACCCCACCTCTGCACCCTCCCATCCCCCCCTCACCTTTGCATCCCCCCACACTCAAGCATTTCACCATCAACTCATACAGTCCACATGTGACTTGAACCAACAACCTCACAGGTGAGAGGCAGAGCTTTTACCACTGCACCACCAACTCTCACACAAACACCTTCTTTTTTTGGGGGGTTTGTCTTTTTAAATTAAACCCCTTTCTGAGGAAAGGAGGAAATCACCATTTGGATTTCAATCAGCAAATACTTAAGGGCCTTTAATCAGATAATTTCTGCAGTGATTAACATGCTTAAGCTGGCAACAACTATTTTAACCCTAACTGATGCAGTGAGTAGCTTCTTGTTTCTCAAACGACCACAGCATGGAGTAACAAAATGAAGTCAGCTGATGACCTGAAGGTACTTAATGACCGGATAATGGATTTTTTCTTCCCTGATGGCACCAGCATAAAATTAGGGCTCAGATTTTGAAAGAGTGTTTCACGAAGCATGAGGAATCATTTTCACAAATCAACTGGCCACCACAGTGTCCTGACCTTAACTCTGTTGAGAATTTTTGGGATGCTGGAGAAGACGTTACAGAGTCAAGAAAAGATCCTGGTGAAAAATTAATGGAAATAAATGCTGTAAATTTGAGCCCCATGGCTGGCGAGGGCCTTTCTGTGTGGAGTTTGCATGTTCTCCCCGTGTCCGCGTGGGTTTCCTCCGGGTGCTCCGGTTTCCCCCACAGTCCAAAGACATGCAGGTTAGGTTAACTGGTGACTCTAAATTGAGCGTAGGTGTGAATGTGAGTGTGAATGGTTGTCTGTGTCTATGTGTCAGCCCTGTGATGACCTGGCGACTTGTCCAGGGTGTACCCTGCCTTTCGCCCATAGTCAGCTGGGATAGGCTCCAGCTTGCCTGCGACCCTGTAGAACAGGATAAAGCGGCTAGAGATACTGAAATGAGATGATTCAGGAAAGTCCAAGCCTCACTGGTTGTTGGATTTTTGCAGTTCAGTAGGAAAAAACTGAGCAGCTGAATGAAACTGGGAGGAGAAGATGAAGTTTGAGACGCCTCCCAACAATCACATATCAGTTAAACACACCAACTTTTCCTAAAGGTTTCCCAGATGTGAGCAGCACATCAAACACCACTTAAGACTATAAACCAGTAAAAGGGGGATGGACTTTAACTCTGGACTCCAGTAAGATGTTTAATGATGGCTGGTGCCTCTGTGTATGAATCTATGATATGGATGTGAAAACCAGTGACAGAAACACAGCGCCTCAGTATCGCTCTGGCCACCTGAGAAAACTCCCAGCAAGAGTCAAAGGAGACGAAAAATCTTCTGCCCTGCAATGTTTTGGTTCATCTTTCAGTCTTGCAAATGAATGTTTCTCAACCAGAAAGAAAAATCTCGAAAGAACACCATCCATGTCCCGTAGCCAAATACACCATGTTAGCTCACAGCAAATTGTGGAAAAGTGGAAAAGAACTCATGACACCACATTGGAGACATTTCCGCTCGACGCACATACGCACAGCTAAAATCACTCAACCAGGCTAGCTTGCGCTTTAACACTCGGCAAACAAGAAAAATACAGAACGCCATACACAAAATTAGCAGGAATTACCTTCCAAACACACACACGCACGCACGCCCGAAGTAATTAACTCTTCATTGTCAAAATAAATCAGAAATGGCACACGTTCAGAGTTGATTAGCTCAAATTCCAACATCTTCACCGACCCATGGCTCGGCTCCAAGCCCCACCCTCTTCTTCTTTTCATTCCAAAAATGTTCAGTAAATTTCATCACCACCACAACAATCAGCTTTTAAAAAAAATAAAATAAAAGGTCTTAGTATCCTCCTTTAACCAATCAGAATCCAGAATTCACCAGCATCCAACTGTGCTGGAACATTTACTCATTCCAGAGCTTTCTTTTTAACAAGACCCATTTTCCCAACCTGAGACTCAGCATGACTCAGGATTGCTGTTCAATAATCAAAGATTGATGTAATAATAATAATAACCTCATCATCTCTAGCCGCTTTATCCTTCTACAGGGTCGCAGGCAAGCTGGAGCCTATCCCAGCTGACTACGGGCGAAAGGCGGGGTACACCCTGGACAAGTCGCCAGGTCATCACAGGGCTGACACATAGACACAGACAACCATTCACACTCACACCTACGGTCAATTTAGAGTCACCAGTTAACCTAACCTGCATGTCTTTGGACTGTGGGGGAAACCGGAGCACCCGGAGGAAACCCACGCGGACATGGGGAGAACATGCAAACTCCGCACAGAAAGGCCCTCGCCGGCCCCGGGGCTCAAACACAGGACCTTCTTGCTGTGAGGCGACAGCGCTAACCACTACACCACCGTGCCGCCCCAATAATAATCTCATCTCATCTCATTATCTCTAGCCGCTTTATCCTTCTACAGGGTCGCAGGCAAGCTGGAGCCTATCCCAGCTGACTACGGGCGAAAGGCGGGGTACACCCTGGACAAGTCGCCAGGTCATCACAGGGCTGACACATAGACACAGACAACCATTCACACTCACATTCACACCTACGGTCAATTTAGAGTCACCAGTTAACCTAACCTGCATGTCTTTGGACTGTGGGGGAAACCGGAGCACCCGGAGGAAACCCACGCGGACATGGGGAGAACATGCAAACTCCGCACAGAAAGGCCCTCGCCGGCCCCGGGGCTCAAACACAGGACCTTCTTGCTGTGAGGCGACAGCGCTAACCACTACACCACCGTGCCGCCCCAATAATAATAATAATTTCAATTTACATAATGCCTTTCTCAAAACCCAAGGTCGCTTTACAATTATAGGGGAAAAAAAAGTCCACCAAATAAAGGTCAGGATGTCATTCCAATGGTGTAGCAGCCACAGTCCCACCAAAAGGTGCACGAAAACAAGTCCCACACCGCCAGCACAGCCGCCACGACGCCGTCGGGCAACATCACTCGGAACACCGCACCATGGATCCACAAAGCGAGCACAGACGCACCGCCACGCAGAGCACCGGTATGTCCCAAACCACCTGCACAGCCACAGCAATGCCACCGAGCAACATCGCTCGGAACATCACGCCAAGCACTAAAGCAGTGCTGCACTGAACGCTGGACAACCATGATGTTAAAATGAGCATCATGAGCAATGATGTACATGAAGAACGACATCACTGCAGGGTGGGCTGAGGAGAAGACGGACGATGGATGCACGTTCTCAAACCCATCATACTTTTAACACCTTGTCTAACGGCAGATCCGTTTCTCACGGCTTGCTCTGACCCTGGCCGGAGTCCATGATGACCAAGCTGCAGTCTATTTTTATCCTCGATATAAAGTGATTATATAAAGGACTATAAAAGATATGAGATGCACACAGAAAATATATATCTCTCCCTGCTGGCTGTGGATGGCTGTAAAATATTGCGCTCGCATTTTGTCATCCGAGTGACATAATGCCTTTCTGAGCTGAGTTGACAGTATATTGAAGTTCTTCTTCCTCGTGTGTGTGTGTGTGTGTGTGTGTGTGTGAGTGAATGAATGAGAGAGGGAGAAAATTTCAGATCTCTAAATCATTGCAGAATGAAGGAAAAAAACATCTTTCTGATCTGAAGTCAGTCAATCTCAGTGCCTCCATTCTAGCCCTTTCCCCGTGACACTGATGGTATTTACAGGCAGTAATCAGTCCTCTGGGTTCCATCTCTGAGTCAGCAATCTAACAGGTCCTTCAGTTAGCGCTCCTGCCATCCTAATGCCCAGCACCACCGTTATTTATCCTCTTCCACAGCTTCGGATAATTCATGGAATGCCGTTTTTATTGGGCGCAATTGCTGAGGCAGCAAAATGGACACATGGAGATGATGAGATTGGAGTCGCAAAAGCACTGACATCATCTTTCCCGGTGTGTCGTCTCACATGGTGATGCTATACAGCTTTGTTCGCACAATTAGAAGAGAGATTTGAATACCTTTTGTGGGTGTAAGTTTGGCTACAGTGGTCAGATTTAGTGCTGCCTCGTAACTTGGAATTTCACCCTCCAACTCAGGGGGGCTTCTCAACCTGGAACTTGCACTTGCGAAGTCAACAACCATCAAAGCATCACACCGTCAACAATACTTTACTGTTTAGGAGTAGGAGAATTTTATTTTAGATCCGTCTCCACAGGTGAAATAACACCGATCACACAATGACCATCAACTCACGATCAGCCGACTCGCGAACTAAACATGCACTGAGCCTGAAAATTCTGGCGTAATTCCGTCTGAGTTCAGACTTCCCGTGTGCTGCATAAATCCATAGTCGTGCCCTAGCCATGGAAACGACATGTCATGATGCGACAACTCGAAGAAGAGGAACGGTGTTTCTGTGATCAACTCTGTTTATAAAATACCACAAATTCATTCAGGATCTCAAAGTCGACTGACTTGAGATCGTGTGTTTAAGGATTAGTGGTGTGATGATGAGCAGAGTCTGATCAGATCTTCAAGAAAACCAACTCCAAGGTAAGACGCTGTGAATTCGGTGATGGACTCGTGCCTTTGGGTGGTTGGGGAAAGTGGTGTGTAATAGGGTGAGAGTGTGAGAGAGTACCTCTGCCATGAGGTTACAGCAGAAAAGGAACGTTCTGCAGTGTTCAAATACAAAGATGTTGTTGGAGTGGATTTCTCTCTCTCTCTTTCTCTGTGTTTCTGTGTGCGCGCTTTATCTAGCTAAGATAATGAAACAAGACGATCAGTGCCTTCTGCACTTTTTCAAATGAAGTGCTTCAAAATCTCAACACACTTCCTTTCCGTGCCAAACTCTTTCATTGCCTCTTTAAAATGGCCTCCATTATGCTCACTTTCAGAGTGTGTGTGTGTGTGTGTGTGTGTGTGTGTACGTACTCCACACTCCAAACCAAAGGGAATGCCGATTTATGGTTGCACCCATTATTTTCTGTTCCAGCAGATCTGCTTTAGAGCGGTTCTGGAGGAGTCATGCTAATACGGTTTCATGGCTAATGAAAAGAGAAAGAGGGAATAGAAAAGCAAAAAAAGATCAGCATGTCTCTGCAGCATGGAGAAAACACACACACATATTTCTGTAGTTCTTATATATTATTAAAGAACCCCAGACCAGCCCTCAGTGTTGGAAATGTGCCACTCTGCCTGCTCTCTCACACACACACACACACACCGTTTACTCAACCCAGGAAAGGGATTAATTCACTAATCAGGTGTGAGGCAAATGGGAATGTCTGAAATTTATTTAAATGTTTATTTATTTTGCAAAGGAAAAAACGTAATGAGCTGAATGATGGCGTTTGCAAAGCGTGATACTCTTCTTCTTCTTCCTCAGTGATTTACAGCTCGAACCATTTCACACACCAACTTTGCTCCCACTTTGTTCCATACGTTTTGTAAATGACATTTACGCTGTTATTTTCAGTTGAATATTCCACTCATTTCTCTCTTTTTTTAATCCCTCTATCCATCCCTCCCGTTTTCTCCATAGACTTTGAATGGGAAATTTTTCACACTGCTCCCTTCTCGTCAATTTTCTCAATAATATTTCTGAACTTCCTGGACATGTTCTGGGCAACTCAACAAATCACGTCACCTCTTTTCATCCCTCCATCACTCTTGCTTTCTCTTTTCATCCATCGCTCTTCTTCGATTGGCTTCAGTTCATCCATCTACCAATCTATTTCTGTCTGTGTTAATATCTAACTTCCCAGTCTATTTTCATTCCTTTATCTCTCTGTTTCACTCAGACTCTCTCTCTCTCTCTCTGTGTTTGTGTGTGTGTGCAGTTTGTCTAGCTAAGATAATGAAACAAGACGATCAGTGCCTTCTGCACTATTTCAAATGAAGTGCTTCAAAATCTCTCTCCTGGCACACACATCCATCCATCATGAACCTCACTCATCTTTTTTTTGCACTGAGTCATTCCTCCGTTCCCTCATATACAGTGGGGCAAAAAAGTATTTAGTCAATCACCAGTTGTGCAAGTTCTCCCGCTTAAAAAGATGAGAGAGGCCTGTAATTTTCATCATAGGTACACTTCAACTATGAGAGACAAAATGAGAAAAAAAAATCCAGAAAATCACATTGTCTGATTTTTAAATAATTTATTTGCAAATTATGGTGGAAAATAAGTATTTGGTCAATAACAAAAGTTCATCTCAATACTTTGTTATATACCCTTTGTTGGCAATGACAGAGGTCAAACGTTTTCTGTAAGTCTTCACAAGGTTTTCACACACTGTTGCTGGTATTTTGGCCCATTCCTCCATGCAGATCTCCTCTAGAGCAGTGATGTTTTGGGGCTGTCGCTGGGCAACACGGACTTTCAACTCCCTCCAAAGATTTTCTATGGGGTTGAGATCTGGAGACTGGCTCGGCCACTCCAGGACCTTGAAATGCTTCTTACGAAGCCACTCCTTCGTTGCCCGGGCGGTGTGTTTGGGATCATTGTCATGCTGAAAGACCCAGCCACGTTTCGTCTTCAATGCCCTTGCTGATGGAAGGAGGTTTTCACTCAAAATCTCACGACACATGGCCCCATTCATTCTTTCCTTTACACGGATCAGTCGTCCTGGTCCCTTTGCAGAAAAACAGCCCCAAAGCATGATGTTTCCACCCCCATGCTTCACAGTAGGTATGGTGTTCTTTGGATGCAACACAGCATTCTTTCTCCTCCAAACACGACAAGTTGAGTTTTTACCAAAAAGGTCTATTTTGGTTTCATCTGACCATATGACATTCTCCCAATCCTCTTCTGGATCATCCAAATGCTCTCTAGCAAACTTCAGACGGGCCTGGACATGTACTGGTTTAAGCAGGGGGACACGTCTGGCACTGCAGGATTTGAGTCCCTGGCGGTGTAGTGTGTTACTGATGGTAGCCTTTGTTACTTTGGTCCCAGCTCTCTGCAGGTCATTCACTAGGTCCCCCTGTGTGGTTCTGGGATTTTTGCTCACCGTTCTTGTGATCATTTTGACCCCACGGGGTGAGATCTTGCGTGGAGCCCCAGATCGAGGGAGATCATCAGTGGTCTTGTATGTCTTCCATTTTCTAATAATTGCTCCCACAGTTGATTTCTTCACACCAAGCTGCTTACCTATTGCAGATTCAGTCTTCCCAGCCGGGTGCAGGTCTACAGTTTTGTTTCTGGTGTCCTTTGACAGCTCTTTGGTCTTGGCCATAGTGGAGTTTGGAGTGTGACTGTTTGAGGTTGTGGACAGGTGTCTTTTATACTGATAATGAGTTCAAACAGGTGCCATTAATACAGGTAACGAGTGGAGGACAGAGGAGCCTCTTAAAGAAGTAGTTACAGGTACGTGAGAGCCAGAAATCTTGCTTGTTTGTAGGTGACCAAATACTTATTTTACCGAGGAATTTACCAATTAATTCATTAAAAATCCTACAATGTGATTTCCTGGATTCTTTTCCCCCCATTCTGTCTCTCATAGTTGAAGTGTACCTATGATGAAAATTACAGGCCTCTCTCATCTTTTTAAGTGGGAGAACTTGCACAATTGGTGGCTGACTAAATACTTTTCTGCCCCACTGTAATAATTCACCTGGCAGATTTCCCACCTCGAGATATTGACCCCAAACCAACTTCAGTCACCGGCCGCTTCATTAGGAACACCCGCACGGACCGGCCGCCTCATTAAGAACATGCTAACAGCTAACAGGCTAAGGGCTAGCATTCTAATGGGCAGGCTAACATGCGAATGGATAACATGCTAACTAATCTATCTATCTATCTATCTATCTTGAAATTTTGAGGTTTTTGCTTTGTTAGCAGGAGAATTTCCTTCAGGAAATGCAAATCTACTTTGCTTAATTAAATTGCACAAATATTAATACTGTGGAAATAGGAGGCGTGGCCTCTGTGTCTGTCGGAACCTGTCAGTCACAGTAAAGGTGGCGTGGCCTCTGTATCTGTCAGTCACAGTGAAGGAGGCATAGTCTCCTACTCTCTAAGGCACTTTTACATTTTGATTTAATTGAAATTTCACTTTCGGGACATTCCTGAATCTACACCGAATTGTTGGTTACCAGTTACACACACACACACACACACACACCATACACTTTCTAAGGGAAAAAAATGAGAGAAAATAAGAGACAAATGATGAAAGAGACTCTGGGATGGAGTTGAGGAAACTCTACTGGACTCCAGATTGCAGTGTTGCTCCTCCATGATGTAACTCAGATGTGATGGAGCGTAAGAACGTTCACCTTCCAAACCCACCGAGCTGAAGTCTCGGGCCCAAATAATAACCCGCATCAAATATGATACAGATACCAGTCTCCAAAAACAAGCCCCTTGGTTTTGATGCAAAGACGCAGTGTGTGTGTGTGTGCAGATATCTTTCCAGAGCTTGAAAATGTCCCGTGTGCCTCAGAGGCTCGAGCTGTCGGAGTCTCAGATGACTGAGAAAATGATCCCATGAGTGAGACACGACACAGAGACGGCGCAGGGTGTGGGTGGCAGCGTGTGTGGGGTGTGTGTGTGTGGGGGGGGGGTCAGTGTGTGTCACGATAATGAGGTTAGAGAGAGAGAGAGAGAGAGAAAATGCAAGATAAATAATGCTGTAAAACTTTCTCATTTGAGTTTTTCCATCTCACTTCCCTCTCATGACTGTTCCGTCATCACCTCATTTATTTCTCTGAAGACCTTGACAAAAAGACCTTCATGTGGACAGCGAAATCTTGGAAAATAAAAATCAAATTATCCAAGTTAATCTGAATTAAAATGAAAATGATTCCAACAAGGTGGATTTTTTGTTTAATTAGGAGCTGAACAGAAAATTAGGGCGTATTCACACCTACGTTGTTTGGTCCGGACCAAACGAACCAAATTTCCCTTGGTCCGGACCTTTTGGGTTGGTCTGAATACAAACCACCGAACTCTGGTCCGGACCAAACAAGCGGACCGAGACCGAGCTGCAAGGTCAGACTCGGTCCGGACCAAAGGAACTCTGGTGCGGACCTTTTGGAGGTGTGAAAGCAGACCGGACCTAATCTGACAGTTTTGCTTTTTTGTACCTCGGGAGCTTCTGTCGTTTGTCGAGCATTATGGGAAACAGAGTCTTGACACTCCACCGCAAAGTGCAAACACTGTTTCGGTTGTCAAGGGAACCTTACAACAGTTGTGCAGTCATTCAGCCCAGTGGTAGGCTAGACTACAGAGTACAAAAAATGAGTAGGGGGCAAACGTGGGCCGAGGAAGAAACGCGTACCCTTGTGGATATATGGGCAGATGTCCACATATCTGAGCTTTTGGAGAGAACACACACAAAAATGCCGACGTGTTTGCTGTATTCAGTGAGAAAATGAAGGAGAAGGGGTTCACGCGCTCCCCAGAACAATGTCGGCTAAAAGTGAAGAAACTCCGTCAGACCTACATTAAAATCAGGGACATTCTTTCAAAAAGTGGCGGTACTAGCGACGCAAAAAAGAAATTCATCTATTACGATGGATAAGGCGAATATCCCGACACATACCTCCTCCGTCTTGCGTGAAGAGCCAGAACTGTCACAACATGATGTGCGCTCATCAGCGCTATCCTCCGTAGCCGCCTTGCCCTTTGAAGTCGTCGTTGATAAATTACTTGTACAACAGCATAGTAATCGCTAGCCTGGGCCCGCCCATCCTAAGCGTGAAGCAACATGAGGGCCTGTTGCGAGCTTAGTCTGGCCAGGCAAGCTATCTACAGCTCTTCCAAGCTCCCGAAAAATCGGGAACCAATCAACTTTGAGCATCTCCAACGGCCCTGGGTAGATGCGTGTTCAAGGCAGTGATGTAGTAGAACTGCGACCGGAAGCCATAGATTGTTTACAGAATCTATGCCGGAAGTGCTTCATTTACGCATAGATGCTGTATTGAAAGCATTCAACAGGAAGTTCTCATTGAAAACGGAGCAAAGAGCAGCCCTGGAGGTATTTATTGAAAGGAAGGACGTTTTCGCCTTGCTCCCGACCGGCTTCGGTAAGAGTTTAATCTACCAGTTAGCCCCGTCACGTCGCATACGTCAGAGGAAAGAGTGATGTGATTGGTTTAAGCTTCTTCACAGCCTTTTCTGGCTTCGACCAGTAGCAAACTGAGGCATTTCAGGGAGGCGGGTCAACCACGGGCTCTGGGAAACGGTTGGGCTTAATATCTTGGCCAGACCAATAGCTCGTAGAGCTTTGCAGTCGCGTTAGCCAGACTAAGGTGGGGTTTACATTAGACTGTATCAGCGGATCATCAGATTAACGTTTTTAAAAACGATTAGCGTGCACACAGCAACACCAATACACAGATACGCTAATCACATGACTAATTCGGCACGTAAGTTGAAATGTGTCAGTGCGGCTCATCGCTTCCTCCTCAGCGGCTGCGCTCCAAATCACTCCGCCCTGAACAGCGAGTGCCCTCTGGAGGGTGCGCACTCTGGCCCTGCGCAGCTCACAGAGCGCGCGAGTGTAGTGCACGAGCAGTGATTCGGGACTGAGCCGCTGTGCGCAAGTCACTTACCACTTGCAAGTGGAAGGATGGCAAGCCTAAAGACCATCATAACTACACAATGGGCAGTATTTGCATCAGTATTTGCAGTATTTTCATACTTTTATACTCTTTAATGAAAGGTGATACAAGGCGGAAGTCCGCGCCGTTTTTCAGCAGTCGCGTCACATGACCAACGCCAGCGAATCAGGAAGGTGGATGTCACAGTGACATTGTCCAATGACGACGCCAGCTAGAGCTCAGCACAGCGTATCCGCGTATTCTCAATGTTTACACAGGACCGGATCAGACACGATCTGGATTGAATACGTGGACCCTGGCGGATTCCCGTTTCCAGGCGTTTTAATGTAAACGGACAGTGCATCCGCGAAGAAAACGAGACAGATACGGTCTAATGTAAACTTGGCCTCAGTAATCGCACAATTGTGAAAACAGTAAAAACTGGAAAAAACATATAGCTTTGATGACATTAAAAAGAATAACAGCACGGAAAGCCTCCATGACTACTTTTGAACTTAACGCTTTGTGCGCGTGTCGTCTCTGACCAATAGCTGAACGACCTCGGGGCGCATGGCTTTGTTGACAGATTTTGGTCCGCTTACTAAAATGTACAGTGTGAAAGCGAACCGCACCAAAATGAAAAAATAAAAAAAACATTTGGTTCGGACCAAAGCAAGTGAACTATCGAACTATCCTGGTCTGAATACACCCTTAATCACAGTGTAAATCAATAAATCTGATTCATTTTGTCAGATTTTGGGGACACTGGTGAACACGGCAGCTATAAATAAGTCAGTCAGTCAGTCAGTCAGTCCCGGAAAGAAAGTAAGTGTATATTCTGGACTTAATTTACTTAAATCTCACTTCCTCTGACAGTAATATCAAGGCCTTGAACTGCAGGAAGTTATGAAACTGCGTCCATGGCACAGTAAACAGCGTAGCCTTCTTATGATTCGCCGACTTAGCATTAAAATTCACTTTAAACTGGACATTAAAATTAATTTGAGAAAAAAATCTTCCATGGCATTTTTTTTTTTTGCTGATAGAGTAACTTTTTTTTTTCTCTCCGCAGGGTGTGACGACTGAGCTGATGCTTTTATTTTTATTATTGAAGCAACAGACTTCTTTCTGTGGATTGATGTAATCGGACGCTGATCCTTCAGAGTCTCTGATCAGAACTGTATCCATAGCAACGGTCTGATCTTCAGAAATAACACCGTCGAATGCCATAATCGACCAATCAGAACCGAGTTTCCAACAAAGCCGTGCAATCGCTTAAAAAAACTCCATCGTGTCTGTTTACACTTCAGGATGTATGTATTGTTTTCACAGCTTGCGACTGAATTCTTGCGTACGATAAGAACGCGGTTTCAGACAAAACACAAGAGACGTGACGGCATTCTGACGTTCGCTGCTTGTTTAGCTTTGAAGCGACGCGCATGTTATCATCATGCGAACATTTTCACACTAAAGTCACCCTGTTGATGTGCACATAGCTCTGAAAATTATTGGCACCCTTGCAGTGAACTGGGTGAAATTCTTGCTCATGAAAACAACTGGAGAAAATCACTGATCTAACCCCAAATCATTCTCACCGGGTTTTTCCTTGAGGAAGATTTAAAATAAACGCGAAAGAAAAACTTGATTTTTTCCCCCTCAGAAAGTCTCTTCTGGCTTTGGGCTCAGATTGAGGAGATGCACACGGAACACGCCGTCCATCGCCGTGAGGAAAACCAAACAGCTTTCGACGCACAACACACAGACGGCTGTTGAGCCGATTTAATTCGCTCAGACTGATGAGATTCGTTCTTTCTTTCTTTCTCAGCCAAGTTCTGTCTCTTCTTTTCTCTTTCGCTTTCATGTTCTGATTCTGTCGCTCTGCTCTGGTCGCCTCAGTCATTCTTCACAGAGACCTCAGGAACTTCAGCATCGCTCTTCCCTCCTTCTCTTCTCAGACTCTTTCATTCAGGAGACCACAAGGAGATTACTCTGCTGAGACTCTCTCTCTCTATCCGTCTGTCTCTCAGTCTCCTTCTCACTCTCCATCTCTTTCTTTCTCATTCTTTGTGTCTCTCTCTCTTCAGAATGCAAAAAAAATGAATCCATTACTCAGAATGAACAGAAAACGTGTTAACTCTTCTTTTTTTAAACTTCACAAGCTATAACTGGGAGAATTTTAATCAGTCAGATGCTCTTTCATTCATCCTCAGTACCTGCCTGTTCAGGGTCTCAGTTTTTCAATTTTATATTGTAGTTAAACGCAGGAAAATACGCCACGCCCAGAAAAGACCACACCCCTTTCTTTCATTTCTAAGTGGCACACATGATTAAATGACATGAACAGGAAATAAAGTTGTGAGAATCGGGGCTCCTGACCACAAAAAAAAAAAAACACCCGTATTGTCAGATTGCTCAGAGGAATTCGCTGGAGCCAAACGTTTCGATTTTCCTCCTCAATCATTTCAAAAGTCAGCTGTGGAAATAATCTGTCCCTCTGTCTCTTTGTTGCGGAGACATGGCTTCGTCTCGCACACGCCTGGAAAGCGTCTGTGAATACAGGTTTAATGCCAAATAAAATAAAATAAAAAGAATAATAGTTTTTATTCACTCCACATTCACTGGATATGAACAACCGCACGCTCTGATTGGCTACTCTACTACAAGGATATCAACTCATATACTGTGAGTAGAGAAAAACAAAATGGCGGAGTGTGTTGCTGAACCAACCGAGGACGAAATAAAAACTACTCGAAAACAAAACCACAAAAAAACAAGCAACAAAATATGGAATAAAAGTATTTGATGGTAAGAATGCCTCTTTTTAAATTTTTCAAGAATTATTATTATTGCATTTTTCACATATTGCTCCTGTCATTTAGCTCGGTTTACATTCTAAGCGGAAATGATTTTGTCGGACGTTTTGTATAAAGTTTTTATTTAATGAATTTGCAAAAAATAAAAATTCTCTGTTTCTCAAAATCCAGTGAATGTGGATAGAATAAAACAGTTATTGCACTCAGTTTTGTTGTACATGGATTATAGCCGCGACCAGCTCATGTATGACTTGATTTCATGGAATAACTAAAATATCATGTTACATTCCAAAACGAACGTGTTCCTGTCCAGGCTGCGTTTCCAATGAAGAGGTTAAAGATGATTAAAGAGCGGTACCAAACAGGAACATTCTTCCCTGACTGTGAAGAACCTCAATCCTGAGGAACAGCATCAAGAAAAAAGTTCCTTTATGTTTGTAGGCCAGTTGTGGCTGGTTTGATGACAGCGATCATCGTGAGAATGAGGAGATGGAGGGTGATGATGCTGTTTGGAGAAGGACGATATGTGTGTGTGTGTGTGTGTGAGAAGGAGAGAGAAGAACAGCTTTCCTTCATTTTCTGTCAGGAAAAAGGAGCCACGACGGTCAGTTACAAACCCATCATAAATAAATACTTCAACGATTTATTTATTTATTTATTTGCGGAATCAGTCTGGCCAATCACATTTCAGCGCCGTGCTTTTTACACGACACACAAGCTCATTGATCTGGAGGGAAATTTCAATTTGTCAGTGGTGAGAGACAGAAATGAGCTTTGAGTGCCTTTCAGCTTTTCTGAACTCTCTCTCTTTCTTCATCTCTCTTTCCTGAAGCTTATCTGCAAATCCTACAACATCGATTGCCATCTCTGTTCTCCTTCCGGGGATTCAGTGGCCTCAGAGTTGGAGTGAGATGATAATAATGCAGTTATCCAGCTGAGTGCATGCCAGACAGTCCATTTATACACCCAATACCCCATCACACACACACACACACACCCCTCTGTATGGAGCCATCACTATCAAAGCCAACCTTCTTGAATTTTTTTTTTTTTGTGTGTATCACTTTACAAGAATTGTCTTTGTCACTGCAGAGGATTCTGAGACAGAGGGAAGGAATCTGTGTCTTACAGAAAAGTAATCAGTCCCCCAAGTTCCAGCACGTCCCACAATGCGTCTCACCACAATTTGCCAACAACGACAATTTTTTTCATCAAATTCTGACACTCCATATTTTTCTATCCATTCATAGTCACATTTAATGCCATGAAACGTCTGTGAAATGAGTTTGTTCCCGTTCTTACCTGCATTATCATAGCTTATAAACAGTCGTTCCCTCTCCAGTCTCTGTTTTTTTTCTCTCTGTTCAATTTATTCAGAGCAAAAAAACTCAGCTTGTCAGGTTCCTGAGAAACCGCAAACAACCTGAAGCCATCTAGCACTGGAGACTCCTTCCAGAAATATTAAATAAATGCCTCCTTCCAGAAAACGTCACCCATGACACGCGTTTTGTTTTGTTTATGTTACACCTCTGCTGTTCCTGTCCCGAGTCCCTATGAGTGAGCTGTTGCTATAGAAACCATAACATGTTCGGAGTAGCGCATTGAATATAAACCTGGGCTGCGTCTGAATTCTCAGTTTGTATTAACGATGGGTCAGTACCTCTGACCCCAACATTACAGTCATACGTTGTATGAGTATGTGAGCAAATACTAAGGACACAATTTGGACGCACTCGTCCTCCATCTTACCCGTCCTCTGACCCAGATGTTCACAGATGGCGTATTCTCACATATGCTGCAAAAAATATTGAAAAAAATTCTGCAAAGGCAGAAATGTTGAAATAATTCCTGATGCATTAATACACCACTGAAACAACCATCTTCTTTCCACTTTTCCCACAGGAATTCTGCTTCTTCAGTTATTCAGAGCTCCAGCTGGATTATGGGATAGCGTAGTGTAGAGTTGTGTGGTATGGTGTGGTACGTTTGCATCCTACAGATACAGTAGATCATCCAGGTAGATCAACCATCTGACTTCTGTTAAATGCTGACTGAGTACTCGGACACTTTAAATCCTGCTTTTTGTGCACGAATCATCTGGAAGTATGAATCTGAAGTATGAGCGCTTCTGCCAGAACTTCTGCTGGAGAAACTTCAACAACACCTTCTGACTCCTTTGAGTCTGGTTCCTCTCCAGGTTTCTTCCTCACATCTTCTCAGGGAGTTTTTCCTCAAAAATGTAGCAGATGTTTTCAAAAACTGGAGAATTTTTTTTTTAATGGATGATTGCAACCCGACCTGAACATTTCATGAATCTTCTTGTTATGTTTTCTTCTCTTCTCACTGCTCTGTTTCTCAGTAAAGTTAGGCTATCTTTTTTTTGCCTTCTCCTTTATTTCCCACGTATTCAGATTGCATTTTCACTGTTCGTTTTTATATTTTCTTTGGCTCTATTTTCATAATCATTTCGGGTTTTTGAAGATCACAGCTCCTTTCAGAATTTATTTCAGGAATTTGTGATGGTCTCTCCACTTCTTTGTCTTCATCTCCCTCCTCTCCCCTGAGTCCTGAGTCATTCTTTCGACGTGAATGAAACACGCACCTTCGGTGTGCCCATCTGCGGGCGTTTGGTGGTAAATTAATTTTACTGGCGGGTTCCAGTCCCATGGTACTGCACACTATTTCTCAGGCTCCTGAATTTGGAAACTTTGACGTTAACTCTATTCAGGCATCACGTTCATTTCCCCCGATGGGATTGGACGGTCCTGGAGATGAGCTCTGAGTGGCATTGAGTGTATGATGTCGATCACAGTGATGGGTATTATGGGATAGAACATTTGGAGGGTCTGCATGTGATATTAGACTCAGGCATTGTTTTGAAGGCCACTTATGCTGAATTTACATTTCTTTTAATGATGTTCTTTTGTGTGTATTTCTTTATAAACCTCTCAATTATTCTCTCTCTCTCTCTCTCTCTCTCCCCCCCCCCCCCAGGAGGGCCATGCCGTTTGGCTGTTTAACGCTCGGCGAGAAGAAGGACTACAACAGTCCCACAGATATCACAGACAGATATGATCTTGGCCAGATTGTTAAATCGTAAGCACCACTTACTTGAATTCATGATATTCCCCAAATGAAAACCAACAGGAATATTATTATATTCATGAAGGCTGGGATAAAGATGATAAAGGATAAAGATGTAAATGTCATGTTGGCCACTATGTGATGTGTCCCTCATGACTAGGTATCTTTCCCAGATCACACACCTACGTCGGCACAACGTTGGCCCACCATCGGCTTTGCTGATGGTCCGTCAGAGGTATGACTAGTGGGCCTTTGTCGGGCCGATGGCGGCAAGCCGATAAAGGGAAAAAAACGAGATCTCGTTATTCTCACATGTCCTGCCACCCGCGAGCCACTGGTGGTCTGATAACGGACCACCAGATGTGTTTGCCACTCACTGTCGCTAGCGGGCCACCAGATTCTGAAAATATTCTGCAGATTCTGAAAATAAAAAGTCACAATACTACCCTGCTATTGTTATAATTGAATAATCTTTAGAATAAAAATATATGAGAACAGTTAAAGTGAATATCTGCATCCTTTTTTTTCCTTTATTGGCTTGCTGACATCGGCCCAACAAAGGCCCACTGGTCATACCTCTGATGGTAAAAGAAAATAGGTCTGCACACTGCTAGATACGCTCCAAAAAATAAACTTTATTTAATTAAAACAAGCAACGTTTCGATCACCCTGGATCTTCATCAGGCATATGGGTAACAGGAAGAGGCTGTGGCCTATATCACATGACCCTGCTCTACACCCGCCCAGGCAAGGCACCCAAAGGTGCCAATCAATTAGACAGACAGGTGTCTTAACCTGTACCAGTCATACAAAAGGCAAAACCAAAAAACATTTGCAAGTTTGAAAGATTAAAAAGATATGAATATAGTACACCAACATATAAAATACATATCACGTGAAAATCAATTACAAAAAAGGTTTTAAATCAAAATACATATTCATTCCCTTAGGTGCAATGGTGTTCAAGGTATATATATATAAAAAGCCTCGCGTCTTAAAAGGAGATTATCAACATCACCCCCACGTCTAGGTGTAGCAACATGTTCAATGCCAATATATTGAAGGGTTGCGAGGTTGTGCTTAAACGTGTTAAAATGGACAGCTACAGGGTTCTTCTCATCATTCAACCGTATGTTGCTTCTATGCTCTGCGATGCGCGTTTTTAGACACCTTGTTGTTTTGCCTATATAGGCTAATCCGCAGGGACATTTAATCATATAAATTACATTTCGTGTATTGCACAAAATAACGCCTTTTATTTTAAAAGGCTTCCCAGTGTGCGGGTGATTGAAAGAATTACATTTGCGCGTAAAATTACATTGCGCGCAATTTCCGCACCTATAGTTGCCATCAGGAAGGGGAGGAAATCTCCGTGCGCGGTCTGGTGGTTGGTCGGCCTTAACGACAAGGTTGCGTATATTGAATGAACGCTTGTATACAAAACGTGGGGGCTGTCTAAACGAGGCATCGCTGAGGGTAGGGTCTGAGCTAAGGATGGGCCAATGTCTCCTCACTATCTCTTCAAAAAGCTTGCTCAGTGGCGAGTACTGCGTAATGCAGGATAGCCTATTATCAGGGGCCCTGTGTCTTTTTCTATTAAGACACGTCTCTTGGTCGATGTTGTGGAACCTCTCTACTGCATTATTAATCCAATGTTCAGAGTACTCGTGCTCCCTAAAGCGCTCGGACATAGCACTACATTGCCTTGTGTAGTCTAGGTCAGAGCTGCAGATGTGACGTATCCTATTAAACTGACTGATAGGTAGATTCCGCTTTAAAGTGGTGGGATGATAACTTTTGCCATGTAAAAGTGTATTTCTATCCGTAGGTTTTTTATAAAGGTCCGTTTTTAACCTACTACCATCTACGGATATCAAGAGGTCCAAGAAGCTGATTTGTTCTTTATTAAAAACACCAGTAAATTTCAGATTTACTCAAACGAACATACCTCTGATGGACCATCAGTACAGCCAACGGTGGACTGACATAGGTGTGCTATCTGGGTTGATTCACGTCAATTTTTCACTTTGAAATTTTACCCCATTTTTCGCCCAATTGGATCATTTTTCAGTCCACCTTCCCATCCCGCAGCTATCTCTCTCCACAGCGCCCAGTCACGGAGAGCAAAGGTGAGCATGTGCTTCCTGTAAAACACAGAAAGCTACTTGGGGGAAAGCACTAACTGCCTTTTTATCTCATCTCATCTCATTATCTCTAGCCGCTTTATCCTTCTACAGGGTCGCAGGCAAGTTGGAGCCTATCCCAGCTGACTACGGGCGAAAGGCGGGGTACACCCTGGACAAGTCGCCAGGTCATCACAGGGCTGACACATAGACACAGACAACCATTCACACTCACATTCACACCTACGCTCAATTTAGAGTCACCAGTTAACCTAACCTGCATGTCTTTGGACTGTGGGGGAAACCGGAGCACCCGGAGGAAACCCACGCGGACACGGGGAGAACATGCAAACTCCGCACAGAAAGGCCCTCGCCGGCCCCGGGGCTCGAACCCAGGACCTTCTTGCTGTGAGGCGACAGCGCTAACCACTACACCACCGTGCCGCCCTGCCTTTTTATGAATTCATTAATTCATCCATGCCTATGATTGGCTGGCATCACTTTGACTGACATGAGAGAGTAACGTAATCCCTCCTACCCAGAAATCAAGACTGCGAGCTCAAATCTGCTTCACTGTTGCACCCATTTTCTTTTTTCTTCAAGTGTACTATCCCATTTTATTTCCCATTTACGTTCCCAAAGACAATGTGAAGACACCATTGAAAATACACTTTCAGAAAAACCGAGTTCCTCTAGAGCTGTTCAGACAGTTAATGGTTTCAGCTTTTTATTCCTAAAGGATTCTTCTTGGGAAACCATCTGTTGAAGAGCCCTACAGGAAACATTTAAGGTTTATCTTCTTGGCCCAAACTGAAGAACCTCTTCAGGACCCAAATGGATGCCTGACACCTTAGGCTTTACGATCTTAGAAGGAAAAGAAAAAGCAAAAAGAACATTATGCGCATGTTTTGTACCTTGAGTGTGTAACTTCAACCTGGGAAAAGAGTGAAGTGTGCTCCAGGTGATCCACACTAAAGATACCAAAGCAAACCTGACTCATAAGTTGAACCCTGGGTTAGAAAAGTATACTTTCGAACCAAAGTATACTTTTGCACTTTCTCTGAGGCTTTTTCTAAGATACAAGAAATGTGCTTTGCAATCACAAAGTTTCAAACTCAACGAGGTCAGTTTATTACCGTTTTCCATTCAGTGTTAATTTGTTTGTTCTTTTTTCAAAGGGAAGAGTTCTGCGAGATCTTTCGAGCCAAGGACAAGACAACATCGAAAATGTACACCTGCAAAAAGTTCCTGAAGAAGGACGGGAGGAAAGTGCGCAAGGCTGCGAAGAATGAGATTTTCATTCTGAAGATGTGAGTTCAGAGACCGACTTGAGAGAGTTTCTGTTTAAGGCATGGGTTGTTGTTGTTGTTGTTTTTTTTTTCTTTCAAAGAGCAGTTATATTCCTTCAATTTCACTGCGGCTGGACTTGAAGAAGAAAAAGAAATTGAAAATTACATTTGTTGGAAAGCTTTATAAAAATGCAGTTCCAGGCTCAGGTGCTTTCTCGAGTTGCATTTTTGGAGATGCAGCAGTTTGGACGAGACAGAGTGGTGAGAAAAGCAGACATGGAACAGATGTTCTTGAATTATTTCTGTGATGAAGCACACCGATGTCATTGCACTACAGACAGTCAGAAGTGCAGGCTGAGATTCTTAATCACCCATCCCCCCTCCTCCATATTGTGTAGCGTTATTTGCAATTTCCTAAAAGCTTTACTCTTTGAGATTAATCACTACCCATCGATGATCATCTGCAGAAAAGCATGATGAAATAAGTAACAGGGTTGGCAGAAGACTTAACACTGCTTTTACTGAATGACCGTTATATTTATATACTAATGCCATCATGACGAAAAGCTTGAGAAAGCATCATCTCAGTGTGTTAGGAATTCTGTTTCTGTGACAATACAGTAAACAATATGACACATTAAAAAACTCATTTAAATTCAACGTTATATCTCGACTCAGAGCTGTTACACTGAGATATGATGGAATACCTTTCGGTTCAGTTCAACTGTAAACAGTTTAATGGTCATAGAAAGGAGCCTTGGGGAGTTGAAGGCCACACCTACTTCACTGGGATTGAGACAGAGAGGCCCCACCCATTTTACTGAGACCAACAGACACAGAGGCCACACCTCCTTGACTGGGACTGACAAAAATGTAGGCGACACCTCCTTCATGGAGACTGAAACACACAGAGACCACACCTCCTTGACTGGGACTGACAGACACATAGGCCATGCCTCCTTCATTGAGACAGTCACAGAGGCCACACCTCCTTCATTGAGACTGACAGACACAGAGGCCACATCTCCTTGACTGGGACTGACAGGCACAGAGGCCACACCTCCTTCATTGAGGTCGAGAGAAATAGAGGCCACACCTCCTTGACTGGGACTGACAGGCACAGAGGCTACACCTCCTTCATTGAGGTCGAGAGAAATAGAGGCCACACCTCCTTGACTGGGACTGACAGGCACAGAGGCTACACCTCCTTCATTGAGGTCGAGAGAAATAGAGGCCACACCTCCTTCACTGAAACTGAGAGGTACAGAGGCAACACCTTCATTGAGACCGACAGATACAGAGGCCACACCTCCTTCACTGGGACTGACAAAAATGTAGGCCACACCTCCTTCATTGAGACTGAAACACACAGAGACCACACCTCCTTGACTGGGACTGACAGACACAGAGGCTACACCTCCTCCATTGAGACTGACAGGCACAGAGGCCACATGTCCTTGACTGGGACTGACAGGCACAGAGGCCACACCTCCTTGACTGGGACTGACAGGCACAGAGGCTACACCTCCTGCATTGAGGTCGAGGGAAATAGAGGCCACACCTCCTTCATTGAGACTGAAACACACAGAGACCACACCTCCTTGACTGGGACTGACAGACACAGAGACCACGCCTCCTTCATTGAGTCTGATAGTCACAGAGGCCACACCTCCTTCATTGAGACTGACAGACACAGAGGCCACATCTCCTTGACTGGGACTGACAGGCACAGAGGCTACACCTCCTTCATTGAGGTCGAGGGAACTAGAGGCCACACCTCCTTCCCTGAGACTTAGAGACACAGAAGCCACACCTCCTTCATTGAGATGAACAGACACAGAGGCCACACCTCCTTCACTGGCACTGAGAGACACAGAGTCCATACCTCCTTCATTGAAACAAAAAGACACAGAGACCACACCTCCTTCATTGAGACAACAGACACAGAGGCCACACCTCCTTCACTGAGACTGACAAACACAGAGGACACACCTCCTTGACTGGGACTGACAGACACAGAGGCCACACCTCCTTCATTGAGACTGACAGAAACAGAGGCCACATCTTCATTGAGACCGACAGACACAGAGGCCACACCTCCTTCATTGAGACTGACAGACACAGAGGCCACACCTCCTTCATTGAGACCGACAGACACAGAGGCCACACCTCCTTCATTGATACTGACAGACACAGAGGCCACACCTTCATTGAGGTCAAGAGAAATAGAGGCCACACCTCCTTCACTGAGACTGAGAGATGCAGAGACCACACCTCCTTCATTGAGACTGACAGACACAGAGACCACACCTCCTTGCCTGGGACTGACAAACACAAAGGCTACACCCTGTGTTTTCAAATTCGCATCCATTAAAATCCCAACAGCAGTAAATTATCTTAATCTGCCAGACAGCAGCCGTCTATTTGCTTTACCTGTAAACGATCAGTAATTTGACTCATCTGGCTGGAATTTATGACACAAAATTTGAAAATGCTGGAGGCTCAATCAAGACCATGAGGTTTATCATTGATCACAAGCTAGCTGTTCATGTATTCACTGAAAAAGGTTTTAAAATACTTTCCCTTTCTGCTGTAATGCCTCTCCTAATCCAGTTACCCCATTTCACATTTTCATTTCAGGGTGAAGCATCCTAACATTCTCCAGCTGGTGGACGTCTATGAGACAAGAAAAGAATATTACCTCTTCTTGGAACTGTAAGTCAGACATGGAAAATTCTAGATTAACACAACACATTTCCAAAAGCATTCAGCTTCAGTCAGATGGGGTGTTTCTCCAGAGGTTAGACCCTGTGCAAATGGGAGATACCGTTAATGGGATTTTTTTTTTTTTTAACTTCGTGATCGGCACAGCACGAACAAACTGACAGGGTTCTCTCACAGGGACATGGATCAATTTGAAAGGTTTTTGACTTCTGCCTGGTACTCGACAAGCAAATCTTGATCAAAAGGAAAGCAGATGCCAGTGTGGATATCTGGAAGATTCTGAAAGGTTCTTCATGTGTCTGGCAAATTTTGCTTCCCTAAATGCAGGTTTTGACTATGTATCTCTTCATAGTTGTGTTTTTATAGCATAATAAATGTTAGGAAACAAAGCCAAGGAAACCATCAAAACCAAACAGACTGGCACTGGATGGTAAATACAAACATCCATACAGTGAAGCAATGCATGGTACGGACAACCCAACATTACGTTACGTTACATGGTATTTAGCAGACGCTCTTATCCAGAGTAATGTCCAACAAGTGCAAAAGTCAGGTACATGAAATGCTGAACCTCTAGACAAGAAAGTTCTAGTGCCAACTGAACAAGTGACAGCAATACCGAGTGTAATATTCTGTTGAAGTATAGCCAAGACAGCCAAGAAAACAAACCAACCATATAAAAAAGTACAACTAAATAGAGAACTCAAACAGCTACCCCAAGGCTAGACAGTACACAGCCTGGGTTGGTCTCAACTGAAACACAGTTACACAGTGGGCAGGGAAGAAGGGGAGAGGTGCAGCCTGAAGAGCTGAGTCTTCAGTCTGCCCTTGAAGGTGGTCAGGGAGTTGGCAGTTCTGACCTCAATGGGAAGGCCATTCCACCAGCGGGGGACCAGGACAGACAGCAGTCTTGAGCGGAGAGGAGGGGCCAGGTGACCAGTAGTCACGGAGCGTAGAGATCTGGTTGGCATGTAGGGGTGGAACAGACTCTGGAGGTATGCTGGCCCTAACCCCTTGAGAGCCTGGTAACAAACATTGGTGGTGCTGATACACCACTGGCAGAATATCAGACAGCCAATGGGGAGTCACGGGTCTGCAACTGAGTGCAAGGTAAAGGTGCAGCGATGCTACTGCGAAGACTTAACAAGTAGCTTGAGAAAGAGTTTCAGTCATGAGGATGTATTTCCACTTGAATCCCTGTTCCTGCCAACTGTGAGCTGCTGCTCTCCTTTTCTCCAGCTGAGCCTGCAGCACTGAGGCAGATCTTGAAGAACCTGAGCGCATGTAGCCTGAGGATATGTCAGATAGAAACACTGTACAGAAATCTCTCCCTCTCTCTCTCTTTCAACACAGCTTTCTCTCTCTCTCTCTCTCTCTCATCCCACGAGACCCTTCTGCCATGTTCTTTTCTGTCCCTTTGAGTTCGGATTTGCATCATTCAGATTTCTGCAGGCCACTGCATATTTCCTGATTGTTATACCTCAATGATAAAGTCCTTCAACGTGATCATTATTTGTCCAATTTAGAAATGCAAGGACGCCGTAATAACCACGGCCCTGATTCCGGGCTTTTGTTTTGCATTTATTTTTGTGTTGTGTTACAACAGCGTGTCCTTGCTCAGGCGAAAAGCAAGGAATGCACAGTATGGGTTAAAAATGAGAACGGGTTCATAACTGGAGGATCTCTAAGCTCAGGCATGCAATAAAAAAGGGAAATAAACTCCAACTAAGGTACACAAAAGACCCTCCTGCTCAGGATTACATCACAGATGACAATATGAACGTCTGTTCTTTCTGATTGTGTTTCAGTGCAACAGGCAGAGAGGTATTCGATTGGATCCTGGACCAGGGCTACTACTCCGAGAAAGACACCAGCAACGTGGTTCGGCAGGTGCTGGAGGCAGTGGCATACCTGCACTCCCTCAATATCGTCCACCGCAACCTGAAGGTACGTGGCACTACTCCCCCTGGTGGTCACATGTTCAAAATATTATCAATTCATAGTTTTTATTTAAAAAAAAAAACAATTGTTATTACACATTTTATATTTAAAAAGCAAATATTTATATTTGACTAATTTTAATAACCCTGGTTCTTGTTTCAGTTGGAGAACCTGGTGTATTACAACCGTCTAAAGCACTCGAAAATAGTGATCAGCGATTTCCACCTGGCCAAGCTTGAGAACGGGCTTATCAAAGAACCATGTGGGACTCCAGAGTACCTGGGTATGAGGCTTTGAACATGTCATGAAGGTGTACTCCAAGAACCTTGTGTAGAACCTTTAAGGGTTCTTCGGTTGTCCCTGTGGTTCTATGTAGGGTCTGACATCAGTGTTTCCGATCAAGAAGAACTCTTAAATATCCAATCAACCCTGAAAGAATGCTTCAAGATCCCCTTTTTTTTTTCCAGTGTGTTGATATTTTAGTCGGTTTTGATTGGACATTAATAATGGTATGTGGCTTTTTATCAATATACTGTATCTGAGTAATAATTTTGTATTGGTCTTGTAGGTCGAACTTATGTGCTCTCTCTATGACAACATATCCATACTGAGAACTCAGACTTCTGCAGAACACATACAGTAATACACAACACCAACTGGGATCTAATCAGAGTTCCAATGGTGATCAAGTGTCCAACGGTGTTTCTCAGCTCAGCTTTCTCAGAGTTACTTGGATATGATGTGTTTAAGAGTCCATCGGATAATTATTGCGCTCTCGGAGGTGATGGGAGGAAAGGACACTTTGTAGGACCGGAGTGCAGAAATTCTGCTCAATTGAGAATGTCCGAGTTACCTGATGCTCTTTTTTTTTGTCCTTCATTTAGCTCCAGAAGTTGTTGGGAGACAGAGATATGGCCGACCTGTGGACTGCTGGGCTCTCGGAGTGATCATGTACATTCTGTGAGGATCTAATCTCAAATCTTATCTGAGAAACCTTAATTCATTGGCTCAGGTACATTGGATTAGCATTAGAAAGAAATATTCCCAAAAAAAGTAGTGCGAGACGTCATGTGGAGCCAATATCTACAAAATATTCCTTAAAATACTGATTGTCTGCTGAAAAACAAGCAAACATGGAAACAATGTGAACGATAAAACCTACTGGACAGCACTGGGAAATACGAGCTTTCATTTAAAACGCAGGTGCTGGAATCAGGTCTAATATACTCATGTATCTGCAAAAAAAAAAAAAGCTTATTTGGTTAATTCCAGGAACTATGAGATGCCAGGCTGACTTCAAAAGTTGGCAAAAACACTCAGTAGGAGGAAACGCACAAAAAAACCCCCAAACAAACAGAAAACCATAAGAAACTGAGGAGAAAAAAATTAAATAAAGAGAATGACCCAGAAAAGCACCACAAAACATGAGACTAGAATGACAACGATGTCAAGTTACAGATTCCTCACTTCCTCTGAGCAGAACCCAAATGAAATGAAAAGCAGACAGAACCAATCACTCAAGAGAATCAACCAGAACAGGAAGCTTTAACCATATAAGGAATGTTGATGAGGGAAAGAGGTGGGCGGAGAATCAAATTGGACATGAAAATACCGTAAACGAAATACTGACGGAAACGTTTTCCCCCGCAGACTTTCCGGCAACCCTCCATTCTACGATGAAGCAGACGATGACGATTACGAAAACCACGACAAGAACCTGTTTCGCAAAATTCTCGCAGGAGATTACGAGTTTGATTCGCCGTACTGGGACGAAATCTCTGACTCAGGTTATTTACCAACACCAAGAAAAACTACCTCAAGTTGAACATTTTTTTTCTGCCATTAGTTCAAGCCTCATGTCATTGATTTGCAGCTAAGAGTTTAGTCGCGCGTCTCATGGAGGTTGACCAGGACCAGAGACTCACAGCGCAGGAAGCCATCAACCATGAATGGTACTGATGTCTTTCTCTTCTTCTTCCTTTTCCACCTTGCCATGTTCTCTTCAGAGTGTATGATGTTTTGCTGAGGTGTACTTTTTTTTTTTTTTACTGCAGGTAATTAATATGATTTAAAAGATTTTCTTGGCCATATCTAAATTTGCTTTATATTCTGTAGGATATCTGGAAATGCTGCGTCAGATAAAAACATCAAGGAAAATGTGTGCGCACAGATGGAGAAGAATTTTGCGAGAGCCAAGTGGAAGGTAATTATTTCTGTTCCAGTCGTATTCCGTTAGGCTTCCTTCATGTCATGGGCTTGTTTTGTTTGTTTATCAGCTTTTATTACTGCATGTTCCCGGATTGCACTGTTTTTCTTTTCGCTGAGGAATACAGCAAGATGAATGTTTACCTCCGATCTGACTGGAGGACGTTCTTGCACTTTGGGATGCGATCCTGTGATAGCTGACATTATTTACTTTTAGCAGATAAATGACTTGCTCATGCTTTAGATGGAAATAATGATGACAATTTGTATAAAACGAATGAAACTGTGAGTCAACAGCTTGCATGTCCTTAAGAAGTAATCAGACAAAGTAAGGTCAATATGCAAGGAATAAAATACACCATTTTATGCTTTTCAACATCCATCCGACCCCATTCCCCTCGGAGTTTCATTCCATCACAGCAATTGATCAACAATTTCAAGATTTGTTTATTTATTAAATGACACATCATACTTTCTATCCTTTTATAGTTACAGTTAATGTTTTGGAACATCTACGAAACAAGTCGGTTCATGTTCGCACTTACGTTACAGCAGGTTGCAATTTTACTCATCTCATCTCATTATCTGTAGCCGCTTTATCCTTCTACAGGGTCGCAGGCAAGCTGGAGCCTATCCCAGCTGACCACGGGCGAAAGGCGGGGTACACCCTGGACAAGTCGCCAGGTCATCACAGGGCTGACACATAGACACAGACAACCATTCACACTCACATTCACACCTACGCTCAATTTAGAGTCACCAGTTAACCTAACCTGCATGTCTTTGGGGGAAACCGGAGCACCCGGAGGAAACCCACGCGGACACGGGGAGAACATGCAAACTCCATACAGAAAGGCCCTCGCCGGCCCCGGGGCTCGAACCCAGGACCTTCTTGCTGTGAGGCGACAGCGCTAACCACTACACCACCGTGCCGCCCCTGCAATTTTACTATTAAACATAAATTTATGAACAGATTTCAAAATTTACAATTGTGTCTTCAATCAAAATTCACATCTTTACAAAAGTCATCTCGCAATTAAGAGAATCAATTTCACAATGGGCGGTACAGTGGTGTAGTGGTTAGCGCTGTCGCCTCACAGCAAGAAGGTCCTGGGTTCGAGCCCCGTGGCCGGCGAGGGCCTTTCTGTGTGGAGTTTGGATGTTCTCCCCGTGTCCGTGTGGGTTTCCTCCGGGTGCTCCGGTTTCCCCCACAGTCCAAAGACATGCAGGTTAGGTTAACTGGTGACTCTAAATTGAGCGTAGGTGTGAATGTGAGTGTGAATGGTTGTCTGTGTCTATGTGTCAGCCCTGTGATGACCTGGCAACTTGTCCAGGGTGAACCCCGCCTTTCTCCCGTAGTCAGCAGGGATAGGCTCCAGCTCGCCTGCGACCCTGTAGAACAGGATAAAGCGGCTACAGATAATGAGATGAGAATTTCACAATGACATTCATCCAACATTTACGATACCTTATCAATCACAGGCACAACCTTTTAAAATTCTTAATTTTAAAATTGTAATTGTAATAATCCGAGAGGAGAAAGCCTTTTGGATGGATGCAGAGAGCTGACTGGGCGGGGCTTAAATAAAAAAAAAAGTGATGATTTGCAGCTGTCAGAACTTTGCCTGTGCAGATTCTGATTCGCAAACACCTCAAGTGAAATTTGCATTCTCATCAACAGGAAACCTGACATAGTATTTAACATATAAAGATGGACCTACTGACCTGAAACTTTATGTTCTTTGGATTGCTCTTCCTCAGAAAGCTGTGCGAGTCACGACCATCATGAAGAGGCTGCGAGCTCCGGAGCACCAACAAACTGCCGCTGCAGCTCAGTCCAGTGAGGGAGCCACAAACCCTGCAGGAGGAGCACAGGAAAATCCCCAGGCTCCAGCTGAGGCCTCCACGGCCCCCGCAGCCACAGCCCCTCCTGCTGGTCTGGAGGTGCCTCATGCAGAGGCTTCTTCATCACGGTGTAACGGTGACTCTCCCGCTCCCTCGCCTTTCGCCACACAGACCGGAGACGAGCGGAACGGTTAAAGTCTGGCTCTTGATTCGACCTTTCCCACATCCCTCACAGCAACCCCTGAGCTCTGTAAATTAGCATTTAGCATGGTCGCCGTGAGCCTGCTTCGCTCTCACAGTCACATTCGCAGTGCCAGCGTCGTCTCGCAGAGCCTCGTCGACGTCTTTTCCTGAGCTTTGTCTTTTCTTGTTACAAAAGCTGTATTTGCCAATCTTAGAAGCCATATTGCCACATACTCGATCAAAAACACAAGGAATTGATTTGCGCTTATAGACACACATATATTTCAGAAAAAAGAAATAAATAGGAAAGGGTATTACTTTGCAAATTTAGGAATTTTCATGGGATTTTTGATTTCAAGTGAAGTAACAGACTCTTTGATGTACGCCTTACGATATTTGTCACTACTCAGAGGTGCCAGCATTCATATTCGTGTAGCTGTCGTATTTCTGACTCTGACGACGGAGAAAACTTTCTCTGTCAGACCAAATATAGAAATAACTCACTTGGCGGAAAAGTCACCGAAAGGTTAAAAGACAGATCTGCTTGTGTTACAGGTGAAGACACAGCAATCTGTAAGCAAGTGGGCGGGGCCGTGGTCTCGTGTGACGAGCTGCTTATTATTAATTGGCGATCCTATCAACCATTTACCTCGCATGTTTTCATTCATGTTGGCACCTCTGGGTGCAGCTTCGCTCCTGTGCTCAGGAAAGCACGCCGTGGCTCGTTCGCGATTGTAAAAATGTCTGTAAATACTCAACTCCAGAGAGACGTAGCCAAAAACCGCATGCGTTTTATGATTAATGTTGATTTCATACAAGTCTGTCGACAAACGTGTCTGACTATTGGCCTTACACGGAGAGTTTTGTTCCTCCCGGTTCAGCCATTTTTATGTCCTGTCATATTTAAATATTAAACATTAACTGACATGAGATTTACCTGGAAAATGCGCTACGTGCTGTAGTTTAGCATCCCGGCTGCAGCTTGTTTGATCGTTAAGAGATTTGAAGTGTGCAATGGGAACGTGTTTCACAGCGAGCTTTAGATCTGCATGGTAGCTCAGCAAATCAAAACACAGTATTGACAAATCGGGTGTTATCGCATTGCATAAGGAAAAGAAAAGTTCTTTTTTTTGTTGTTGTAAATTCCACTGATGACATTTTAAACACCATACAAAAGCTATACGTTTATTTGTTTTGGTTGGGTTATATTAATAAGCCATGCTCTGCTGTATAATACCACGATACTTGTACTGTTTGTTAGTTAAATGTGACGTGTTCAGTGTTTTAGCGACTATGCATTCGAGGTTGGCAGTTTAAACCCGTGAAACCGAATGCGATGTCAGACACACAGCTGCGTTCAGCATTTATCATGAGAAAACTTTCATGTTTCAACAAAAGTTTCAGCCAAGACACGCCTCGTGGATTATTCTTGTTTTTTTTTTAAGCTACAAAGCTAATGGAGTGCAAATCTATATGTAGTGAAAATTCATTATGTCTGATTATTATAACTATTCTTTAAGTTCGTTTCTTAAGACACGTATTTACTAATACGTAACATACTAAAAAAAATACGTGTCTTAAGAAACGAACTTAAAGAATGGAGTGCAAATCGTTTCTACGGTACGTCAAAGGTCATCAAGCTTCGTAATTTCACTTTTAAAAGACACGATTTTGTAACATCGCAGCTCCACATTCCACTTTGGGAGGCGGAGCCTGAGGGGGATTTGGTGTTGAGACCAAATAGCATTTTGGGAAAAAAAAAAGATTCTTGTTTTCCAGGATGGCCGTCCAAATCTCATTCCAGTGTTCAGCTCCATGGTGATGTTTTGTCTGTGTTTACAGATTAAATTACGTCTTCAACGTTTAAGACTTGCGTAATTTTGGATTTGGAAAAAGCGAGACGTTATTTGTTTACGACATCAGCGTTGTAGCCCATCGCTACAAGAACGTCTTGGCTGATTAAGGATATTTACACAATTTGGAGGAAATTAATCTTATTCATTTCTTTCTTTGCTTGTTTGTTTATTTATTTAACCCTTTGGTGACTGACCCCTTGAAAATGGTTCCTCCAGGAACGATGACGTTTCAGTTGTCAAGACAACGGAAAAACTAAAATACAAAAACAGAAAGATACGTCACAATGCTCTTGTGCACAAAACAAAATGCTCTTGTATTTGTATTTTAGTTTTTCCGTTGTCTTGACAACTGAAACGTCATGGTTCCTGGAGGAACCATTTTCAAGGGGTCAGTCACCAAAGGGTTAAAACTATTCCTTTATTCCTGAAACCCATGCTGAAGACGTAGTCGGTTTATAATTTCTTGAACTTTACGAAATACTCACACATACGATACAAATATAGGCGATAATATGGAAGAATTAAAAAAAACACCATATTTTATCATTTGTTCCATAAAATAACATTATTTCTGTACTAAAATATTATAACCTGCAGATATTTATGAATCCTTTGTACAGTGTTCTGTTCTAATTATTTACAGACGTGTTTGATATATTTTGTGTGCGCAAGCGCGTGTGTTTTATTTATTTATTTATAATATATTTAGACATTTCCATGCATTTTAGCATGAAGTACATGGGAAAACTCACAAGCTCGGTCTCCTGCTTCGGTTTGGCCAGCGTGACGGAGGAGACGGATGTGTGTGTGTGGGGTGGGGGAGGGAAAGTGACAGGAGTGCGAGTGTGTTCAGCATAAACCAGAGCAATAGTCGACCTACGGCGATACTGTGACGCGTGTTCTTGCTGTTTGCTCTTGAGCCGTTCAAACGGCCTAAATGTGCTCGTGTTAGTGTCGGAATACCGGGAAGTTTGCCACGTCTGCGTTCCTGTACTGTTTCCGCAAGCCCTCGTTAAGCATTTTTACGTCGGGTCAGACGCAGCGTGACACTGTTACATTGCCGTATGATGTTTACGGAGCCTCCTTGGAGTCCAAATGTACGTTCAGACAAGAAATAATTTGTCTCTTGTGGGCGTGAAGCAACTGTGATGATCGTTGCTTGTGGGCGTGGCCTATCCAGCGCTTTTATTTCATTCTGACGAGACGTATTTGTGTTAAACTCGTTCAACACAAATAAAACAACTCTCAAATCCTTTACGTGATTACTGTGAGTTCTGTGATGTGATGTGCTTGGCTCTGTTGGCTGATAAGCACGAGCAACACGACTATCGCATGAGGCTCTGAGAATCTGGGCTCATTCCTGACACAGTTTTTTCTCTCTTCGTAACCTCCAGACGCATTGAATGAACGGTGAGATAAAACACGTTGTTTTGTCATCAATGTAAAACTGAAGAAACGCCGTCGCACCAGTCCGAGGAATCATTCAAATTTGTATTTGTCGCTTCTTTACAGCGTCGTATCTGTAACTCTATTTTCACTTTTTTTTTTTTTTAAAAAAGCTCAATCGGAAGGTCACTTGTTCCAAGTTGCACGTGCGTTGAACATGAATGATCGTCTGCTGCTTATCAGTTGTGCGTGTGAGTGAAGCGTAGCCTCGATACTGTAGATTTTCCATCAAGTTCCTCGCAGTCCAGTTCCAACAGGAAATGGAAAAAAGAAGCAATAAAGTACTTAAACGTGTCCAGAAAGACAAGCTAATGTTCAGCGTGCTGCGTCCAAACTGATTATTATGTAGCCAAACTACCAGTGGATGGAACTTGATGACTTTTTATCCTGTGAGTTTGTTCGCATGCAGAAAAACTCGTACAGTGGATCGCTTCATATTCACAAGGGAAACGGGTCAGAACTCCGGCCAAAGAACTCAAGCTCCTGCCGTGGGAGTCGAGTGTGTCCATGCTAACACTGCTCCATACTTTCACTTGTTTTGACATTGCTTTGTCTCAACTTACTGAGGGCAAAGTTGAAAACAGTCCTGGAATGTCGGGCGTGGCTTCAAATTGCGTCTCTGTCAACTGAACTTCCTGCGCTGTCGCTTTACGGAATGTTAAGGCCCTTGGTGCTTGTGTTAGGTTGCATTGTTTAGCTGGCTAACTTTGAAACAGGAAGTAACTGCAGTCAATGCTAACAGCTACTTCTGAGCAGCCATTTCCTCCAACAAATTCTACACATGCAGTAACGGTTGAAACTGGTTTTTTTTGTGCGTGTTTGATTCTTTTCAAACAAATTTAGTCCTGGATTTAACTTTTGAACACAATATTTTAAAAAATGATCAGATTGACTCGAACAGTCTCACGAATTAATTCACAACTCGCTCAAACGATGATAAGTTCCATCAAAAATATTCAACTTTGAGAAACTTCTGATGTTTTCCGAATTCTACTCCAGAATGTTCATAAGCAAAAGCGTTCTTTGACAGGTTTGAGATTTTTTTTAAAAAAAATCTCCAATCTGACAAGTTCTCATTGAAAACCTTGTCATGTTCACTGAAACAGTGTTTTATCAGAGTTAGCGAGCTAAATCTACAAGCGCTCGGGTCCTTTTCAGGCTAGCAGAGCGCCTAGTGAACAGAAACGTAGCAAAACGGGTGGAAGAGGCTTCGGAGTTTGTGTTTTGTGAAGGTTGTGTTCATGGATTTCATCGAGAAAGTGTGTGTTTGTGCTGAAATCTGGGTTTCATGTATTTTACATCCATTTTTACACAAAAAGGGAACTCTGTGTAGATATCAGTGGTGTGTTTGTTCATTATTTATTTATTTGTTTGTTCGTCGTCCTGTATCTTTTCTGTTGTTGTACATGATTTGAAATTTGATCAAACAACATTTTTTTTTGAAAGCGATAACAAGGAGTAAATCTTTTTCCGTTTCATGTCGGGTCAAATTTGTACAGAATCCATGTTCACACGTAGACCGCAAGAAAATACTGTGTTAATATGACTCAAAGCAATGCTTTTTTTAGCGCAGAACATTTGTGTCATTGTGTGTTGGTTGGGTTTTTTTTTTCTTGTTCTAGTCGATACCGTGGTTGTCCACCTGCTCCCCCTCTCCCCCCACACTCATATTTATCCTCCACGTTCTTCTCAGTTTCATCTGTTTGATGGTGATAAAATAAAAATAACCACAATAATGCTAAAAAAAAAATAAAGTAAAAAAAAAAATGAGTCAGTGTTTGTGTGAATTTGTACGATTGTCATTTCCTGATTTCCTTCCTGAGACGACACGAGTCACACCTTCACAATGAAAAAAAGATGTTTTTCAGTGATGAACTCCGGGATTATCAGCTGCCTGGAGTCTGGAGCACGATACGGACGACAGTAAAGTCTCCAGCTGTTTACTGCTCAAGGATTCATCCTGAAAGAAAAGTCATGTTTTAAAGCTGCCATGTGTAAGATTTAAAATAAAATAAAAACAAACATGATACCGCTGTGACTTTCCCTGACAATCCCGTAAACGTTCCTCCACAGTCGGAGCTCTGAGGTTCATCTCAGTGATGGTTTTCAGACAGAAACTTTATAAGCACGCTGAAATACTTAGCCACACCTCCAAATGCTTATTCAAAGGTGTTTTAACATTATACACACATTATATCCTGATTATAGACGTTTCAAATAACAGTGTTTTGTGTCGTAATGATGTTCAACACACTCATCGTTGTGATTCCACTGTATTGAGCCTCCTCAGATGTCAAACAAACCTGCAGCTGAGTCTGTTTCTGTTTTATTGGCTATGAGCTGAGAAACAGGATTAGCCAAATCAGGATCACGCTGTTTATTGCAGATCACGACAGTCTGAGCTCAGGGACGCGGGGCAACGACAGGGACATGGAGTGATGACAGGGACATGGGGTGACAACAGGGCCATAGGGGGACGATGTGGACGTGGAGCAATGACAGGGACGCGGGGCGACGTCAGGGACGTGTATCACATTTAAGATCTACTGCAGGAGGAAAAACAGATTATTCGACTCATTAGAACTATGATAAAGCTTTTTTTTTCCCCCAACATTATTAGCATTTTGTACAGTGGTGCTTGAAAGTTTGTGAACCCTTTAGAATTTTCTATATTTCTGCATAAATATGACCTAAAACATCATCAGATTTTCACACAAGTCCTAAAAGTAGATAAAGAGAACCCAGTTAAACAAATGAGACAAAAATATTATACTTGGTCATTTATTTATTGAGGAAAATGATCCAATATTACATACCTGTGAGTGGCAAAAGTATGTGAACCTTTGTTTTCAGTATCTGGTGTGACCCCCTTGTGCAGCAATAACTGCAACTAAACGTTTGCGGTAACTGTTGATCAGTCCTGCACACCGGCTTGGAGGAATTTTAGCCCGTTCCTCCGTACAGAACAGCTTCAACTCTGGGATGTTGGTGGGTTTCCTCACATGAACTGCTCGCTTCAGGTCCTTCCACAACATTTCCATCGGATTAAGGTCAGGACTTTGACTTGGCCATTCCAAAACATTAACTTTATTCTTCTTTAACCATTCTTTAGGAGAGCGACTTGTGTGCTTAGGGTCGTTGTCTTGCTGCATGACCCACCTTCTCTTGAGATTCAGGTCATGGACAGATGTCCTGACATTTTCCTTTAGAATTCGCTGGTATAATTCAGAATTCATTGTTCCATCAATGATGGCAAGCCGTCCTGGCCCAGATGCAGCAAAACAGGCCCAAACCATGATACTACCACCACCATGTTTCACAGATGGGATAAGGTTCTTATGCTGGAATGCAGTGTTTTCCTTTCTCCAAACATAATGCTTCTCATTTAAACCAAAAAGTTCTATTTTGTTCTCATCCATCCACAAAATTTTTCCAATAGCCTTCTGGCTTGTCCACGTGATCTTTAGCAAACTGCAGACGAGCAGCAATGTTCTTTTTGGAGAGCAGTGGCTTTCTCCTTGCAACCCTGCCATGCACACCATTGTTGTTCAGTGTTCTCCTGACGGTGGACTCACAAATATTAACATTAGCCAATGTGAGAGAGGCCTTCAGTTGCTTAGAAGTTACCCTGGGGTCCTTTGTGACCTCGCCGACTATTACACGCCTTGCTCTTGGAGTGATCTTTGTTGGTCAACCACTCCTAGGGAGGGTAACAATGGTCTTGAATCTCCTCAATTTGTACACAATCTGTCCGACTGTGGATTGGTGGAGTCCAAACTCTTTAGAGATGGTTTTGTAACCTTTTCCAGCCTGATGAGCATCAACAACGCTTTTTCTGAGGTCCTCAGAAATCTCCTTTGTTCATGCCATGATACACTTCCACAAACATGTGTTGTGAAGATCAGACTTTGATAGATCCCTGTTCTTTAAATAAAACAGGGTGCCCACTCACACCTGATTGTCATCCCATTGATTGAAAACACCTGACTCTAATTTCACCTTCAAATTAACTGCTAATCCTAGAGGTTCACATACTTTTGCCACTCACAGATATGTAATATTGGATCATTTTCCTCAATAAATAAATGACCAAGTATAATATTTTTGTCTCATTTGTTTAACGGGGTTCTCTTTATCTACTTTTAGGACTTGTGTGAAAATCTGATGTTTTAGGTCATATTTATGCAGAAATATAGAAAATTCTAAAGGGTTCACAAACTTTCAAGCACCACTGTAGATTCTGATCCACAACCTTCTGTGAAACGACTTCTGAACCAAATCACCACCTTCATACCACAGAGTTATTTTCCCTCTGAATGAATCAGAAATATTATCCTGTATGTTTATCAAATTATTTCAGTAATTCATTAATACATATATGTTATTTACCAGCTGGGAGGTCCGTATCGTGAAATACCATGACCGAGGTCTTGAAAGTATTGAGTGAGACCCTCTGGGCCGAGGTCAGTATTCAAGGCCGAGGTCACGGTATTTCACCATACGGACCGACCTTAAGCTGGTAAATAATATATTTATTTTTTTCTTTACCAAATTCTAACAGAAAACGAGAGCGCCCGAAAGGGAAAACCGAGCCGAGCCGCCATTTTGAATCCTCATTCACGGCTGTAATACAAATTGCTTCCTCCTCGGTATACAAGTGCACTTCCATGGCAGGAAAAAAAACTACATTTTGCCACCTATGTAGTCCCCTATTTATACAAAATTGAGTCATTCAGGATTCAGCCATGTTTTTGCTCAGCGTTAGCAACAGTTAGAGGTTTTTAGCTTTCTCCTGAAATGTTTTCTTTTATTTCTTCTTCCTCAGGGTAGTAAAACTCGCTTTCGCTGTGAACACTGTCGTTATCGCTATCCATGCTGTAAAATTAATGCTATTCTCCTGAGAAATGCGAAAATAAATGTTGACAAAAAATGCTACTATGTTTGTCATTGTTGTGAACGAGCGAGTCGCCAGAGGTCCGTAACCGGGGTCCGTACCGTAGGATACGGACCCGCTTGCCAGCCAATCAGAGCACAGGATTTGGACCGGGAAATTTTTTTTAAAATTTTTTATTAAAAATAGAGAATTTGAAAAGAAAGAAACAGAAAAGATGATCTGCTTCATTCCTGAGAATTGTTATTTTCACAAAAACAAACAAAAACAATAATAAAATAAAAATAAAGTAAAATAAACGAGCCCAAAATTTCCCTTTTCGTTCCTGAGGTGAACAAACAGCATCCAATAATTGCTGATTTTTTTATTTTTTACTGGAAGCAATTTGATTCAGTTCATTTTACTTGACAAAATTATTCTGATTTTTAAAATGTTACCTTTACAGTTTATCTTTTTCTCAAAGCATAATGTATTTGTAACCTTGTAGAATTTTTAGTTTTTATGAGAACTGAGTTCAGTCCTGTGCACTGGGAATCAGGAGTTCTCCCAGTGGATGGTGCAGGAGAATTTCATCAAAATAACAATATCAGTACCTCTGGTCATGTGACCAATGACGTCAATCCGCCATAACAAAGAGTGGAAACAGTGGAAAATACATCAAGCCCTGGTCTGGCTTTCAGAAATAAACACTGAATTCTGTCTGAAATCGAAGCAAATTTGTGAAGGGGGAGATGAAATGTTTGGTAAATGCTGCCCTCTAGTGGTTCATACAGCACATTACACTCTGTGATGGAGTGTTTTGAAAATAACTCACTGCCAGGAAACTTTACATTCAAGTCAGTATGTCCAGTCACGAGCTCTCGGAAGACGTCATCATCTGATATGACCTTTCACATGAAGACCCTGTGCCTCCGAAGGTCATGATGCGGTTTGACAAGAAGCCAAACCGACCTCGTTCTCTGAACCCCTCTGGTCTGATTTTGTGCCATCACACCCCTGTTTATCGTGTGTTCAGAAAGACCCCATCAGAGATGAGTCACCTGATCTGTGATCTGATGCCACGCAAAAGACAAACAAACAGCGTTTACAGTAACATGAGTAACACTTATAAAGGTGTCAAACCATTTCCTGTGTCGATGTCGTTGAAGGAGAACGGTCTGAATGCAGAAGCACGCAAGCAAAACCATAACACAGGAGACGGAGAACACTTGACAATGAGCAAATTCTTTTTCAGATGAAGACTGAAGGCGTGACTGGAGAACTAGATGCCTCAGAGATAAGCGTCCCGAGTGGGCTCCTGGTTCAGTGCTCCTTCGGGGACAGACTGGCATTCTGGGTAAAATGCTTAGGTCAGACAGTGGCTCCAGTGAGACCCATGCCTCAGATCAGATAACGAAAGAAAGGAGGCTCGTGTAAAAGGCACGTTGTACTGAGAAGATGTGATGTGGGTTTCCTGTGATGCGTCACGACGTCTTTGAAAAGCAGCTGTTTGGATCACTGCAGTGTTCTTGGGCCTCAAACTTGAATAGAGCTTTTTAACATCTACTCAAAATAAATTCTGAAAAGCCCGATGGTTCCACTGTGGGCCAAATTTGATGCTTGAACTTGACTTCAGGGTTCCTGGTCGCTTTGCAGTTTCTATGGTAACCATCAGCAGGAAAAACACTGCAGTTTGAAAAGCTCCATTTGTAATGTTTTGGGTTTCTGGAGTTCCTGGACTCAAAGTGCCATGCCTGACACTATTTTCTTGGACGTAACGGTGTTTAACTTTCAGAGCTCAATGTTTCCAAGCTCAAAGATCCTCACCTTTAGTTCCTCGTCTTAAATTGTTGGGTGTAGTTTACAGCCTAACATTGCTGCTCTTGGGTTCTTGACCTTTTTTGGTCTCAGGTTCATGGGATTTAACTCCCTGGATTCACTGGTCCAGGGATAAAGGTTCCTGGGCTTTGGTCTCAAGTTCCTGGACTCAACATTCTATGGCTCAAGTTTCTGACTGAAAATTTCAAGACTCAAGTTTTTGAGATTTTGTGTATCTATATCTGTGAAGGTTCTCAGTCAACCAGGTCATCATAAACCGTAGGTGCTAAAGAAGGCAACTGGACTTACTTTAAATTCTCGAATACGTTTCACCTCTCATCCGAAAGGCTTCTTCAGTTCTGTCTGCCAACAACCCACAGATCACACTAATGACCCTCTAGGCTGCTAACACCGTTCACACCCGGCCTCCAGTGAACCTAACACCAACAGGATGACTGAGAGTGTCAACGACCCATGTGACCTCAACGACTCTCCTTAGGGTTGCTTTTGGTCCACTAGAGGATAAATACCTGGAACGCCCCACAAGTCAGGCAGAACTGAAGAAGCTTTTCGGATGAGAGGTGAAACATCTTCAAGAATTTCAAGCAAGTCCAGTTGCCTTCTTTAGCACCTAGGATTTTGTGTATCCCTTTTCCAAGAAGGCAGTTCCAGGGCTGGTGACTGGTCTCGAACCAGTTCTTCACATTTCAACAGCCAAAGAACTGGCTCTCAGCCAGGAAAACTGGTTTGAGCACAACACAGACACTTTGCTGGTCTTGAACCAAGAACCACTTACATCAGGGGCTGGGTGTTTGATTATCGTGACCAACAAGACCAACTAATACTTTGCAGCTGCGATTTAAAAAGAGAAAAAAACATCAGTATAGTGTATAGTCCACCTAATCCAGTAGTCCACCATGGTTGTTGGTGTTGGACTTGGCACTGATGTTGTTGGGAAAGTGGAGACGTTAAACAGACGTCTACAGTGACGTCATGACATGGGACTATGGTGGCTCCATCGCCTGTGGAAAAGCAAACCGGTTTTTAGAAAGTTTACAAGTTGACCCAGCTCTGAACCAACATCAGTGATGGCTTGAACCTCCTGAGAAAAAATTCCAGTGCTTGGAGTTTGATGGAACTCAAAGTTCCAAGTCTTTCAACTGAAAGTTTGAGAGTTTTGATGGCATTACCTTTCAAAAGCACTTGACTTGAAATTCTTGGGGCAAAGTTCTGAAACTTAGCATCTGATGTTTTGGCAAAAGTTCCTGGACTCAAAATTCCTCTGCTGAAGTTTCCAGGCTCAATTCTGAAATTCAGCTCATTCTTGGGCTGCAGTACCAAAGCATATTTTTCTGGGCAGATGTTCCTGGGATAAAGTTCCTGTGTTAGAAATTCTGACCTCAAATTTCCTGGGCCCTCAAGCCCGCAGTAAAACAGAGGTTTTCCACAGAGCAAAATCTTCCTGGGTTCAGGTTCAGGGGTGACAGTGGAGCAGTCAGGCAGGGTGAGAGTTCGAAAAGTCATCATGTGAGCCAGTCTGTTTTAAAAACACACAGTTTCACTTCAATTATTAACCGTTTCAGTGAGGCTATCATCAGAGTGTTCATCTCATCTCATTATCTCTAGCCGCTTTATCCTGTAGCAAAGCAAAAATGACGGGTTGTTGCGATTAGTTTTTCATTAACATTCTGTGAATGATTGATGTTTCTCGTAGCTGTACCGTTCCTACATGAGATTTCAGTGAAAAATAAGTTAAACATCGGATTACTATAAAATATAGAGCTTTAATTTATTAGTCAGCAACACCAACAAGAAGAGGGGGGTGGGGTCATCATTTACACGAATCATTACAATCACATCACCTGTGCATCGAGTCGTAAAAAGTGATGATGAAAGAAGGCAAGAGCAAGAAATTGTACAACCGTTTCCCTCCTGCTGTGAGCCGAAGGAAAGATACAGATGTGGAAAGATACACGTGGTTTTCCCTCAGGACAGTCTCAGTCCCACACAGGACTGGATGAGTGCATCGTTGTTCTTGGGGAATTTATTTGATCTCTCAGTTTGCCGTAAATGTATAACGGGGGGATTTTTTTTTTAAATAACAGTATTACAAACACATCAGTCATGCACACAGTGAAATCCAACTTCCTGATGAGTACCGTATTTTCTGGAAAAAAAAAAAAAAAAAAACATCGCTGCGTAAATCACATTTTATTTTTTGTGTATTTAGTTTTTAATCCTTTTAGTGTTTCAGAAAAGCCTGAAAATTATGTCAATTAATCCGTCTGATTAATCCCTGAATGCTGGAGTATAAAGCCTTCTATAATAACAGTAATGAATGCGCGTGGAACAGTGACACTAATGCAGTCCAGAAAATACGGTACGCAAGAACACGGGGGAAGTAACGATTTGCTGTCATGTTGTGAGTTTCCCTGTGTATAATCCGAGACTGTTACGGGTCTGTAATCATGTGTGCTTCACTGTCGAGTGACGTAACGAGTCACTTTGTGCTTTTCTTCTTTACGGAAGTGGTAAAGGTGAGAGGTGAGAGGTGAAGCCCTCAGAGTCAGTCTGCAGTGGTTTCAAACATCGTCACAAATTTCATCAGGAGCAGAACAAACCGAATGCACGTTTTCATCCCTAAGCAAGTCTCCAGGCTGGAGTCGGGGAAATGACGACTGCGCTGTGCCCATCATCACTCATCACTCACTCATCACTCCCTGCTCCTTTTGTGCAATCATGTCGAACATTATGTGCATATATATACGATGAGCTCAGAAATAAGGGAAGACTGCATGAACGACGTGCTGATGAGCCGACCCAGAACACACCCACCGGGCTTCGGAACGACGTCTTCCCCCTCTGTCTGTCGGAAATAAAGTCTCTTCTCATGTTCCTGCAGACAGCACAGTCCCGCCTCTTCTTTTGTTTTTTTAATCAAGTCCAAACGCTCGAGTCGAGATGAAAACGCCCGTCAATGCCCGATAGATTTTTGTTCCTCGTTAACGACAATAAAAATGATATAACAATAATATCTGCCCTATAGACAAAGAGCATTCTTTTCTTTTTTACTTTTTTTCTATTTAAGTACAAAGAAATCCACAGAATTATACTATTTACAACCTACAATAAATACTGTGTATGATATTCTTTACGCGTTATAACATCTGGGACATCTGTTCGCTCTGGTAAAAGTTCAGAAACGTCGCGTTTTTCCCTCCATCGCGCTCACGGTCAAGTCTCTGGAAGCGTCACGGAGGTCCTCATGTCTCCTCCTCGTCCTCGTGGACTTCGCCATGATGCCGGCGGCTGCGCGGTTTCTTCTGCTCGTTGAGTTCGCTGGGTTTGACGCCGCCGCTGTCTCGGAGCGCGTCCCCGAGCTGCCAGTAGTCGTGGCAGTACTGGTTGATGAGGCCCATCTTGGGTTGGCTGAGGATGCTGAGAAGCTCCCGGTACTGACCGGTGCTGGGCGTCCACGCACTCGTCTGGGGCTGAGAGCCGCTCTCCAGGAGCACGCTGTTCACCGCCTGGCTCGACAGCACCACCAGCTGCAGCTTCATCAGCGTGTGCTTGAAGTTCTTCTCGGTAGCCGTGCAGACGTACACGCCCGAGTCGGACGGCTGGAGAGATCGCAGGAGCAAACCCTGATCCGTCTTCAGCACACGTCCATCTGAACGGACCTGAGAAAGAGAGAGAGAGATTAATAATTTTGCATTGTTTTCCATGTTGCAACTGTGTGTGTGTGTGTGTGTGTGTGTGTGTGTGTACCTCTCTCCTCCTGTCACTTTTGTCCTTGTGAAAGTGCCATTTGATGGTGGCGTGCGGAGATCTGGCTTGACACTCCAGAAACGTGCTGCTGCTCTCCACACCGTACTGCACCGTCTCCAGAGTGTTCTTATTGACTACACACACACACGCACACGCACACACACGCACACACACGCACACACACGCACACACACGCACACACACGCACACACACACGCACACGCGACATTATCTGTAAGTACTCATGATGTGTTGAGATGTGATCTACTGATGCCCAGTGATTAAATAACGTGACATATAAACAGAATGTGAGTGTGAACAGAGTTGACATGTGCACTGGTGTCTCTCAGCACGAAACAGTGTTGTGGACGTTGAGTGTGATGTCGCAGGGACTCACTGTTGGAGTTGTAGCCACGACATTGCCGTATCGGGTTCCCGTACTTAACGTCCTGTCTCCGACTGCGCCTAAAAGGCAGCCAGTGTTGAAAAGAAATGGATATTTCATTTGTTCTCCGGTGGAATTAAAAAAAAAAAAACGTAAAAACGTGATTGCGTGTTGCGGAGTGTGTGGTCGCTCACCTCTTGTGCGAGGCTGAGTAGCGGGAGCAGGATTTGCCGTCCCAGGCGCAGTACGGGTCTCGGGCCAGGCAGCAGTCAGCGCATGCCTCGCCGTACACACCACACCTGTGCAGCGCGAGCTGGGTCACGCCCACCACTGACGCCACGTACAGCTGTTGCTGTAAACAACAACAAAAACAAGACGTCAACATCAGAACATCAGGGATGAATAATTCCACTCGAGTAATTCAGAAACCGACAACGCTGTTATTGTTGAAAATCTCGTCATTCGCTGCAGCATGTTCTAACAAGGCCAAACTCCAACCTGGGAACCTTTTTTTTTTTTGCAGCAATAAAAGAGCGAGCGGAGGACATGCTGAACTCGCCACGGTTTTATGAATGCACAGTGTCAGTGCTGCAGCTCTGTATCGTTACTCTAACACACCAGAGGGGGTTGTGAGTTATGGCCACGCACAGAAGATAGATCGAGTGTAAGCCCAGAGCCTGAGGTTTAGATAAATCTGTTCTGCATGTGTTTCTGTCCGCTCTCTGCTCAACACTTTAACTCTGGAACATGAGGGTTTAAGAGCTGTATGAGGTCTTGGCCTTACCCTTTTAGACGAAATCTTCATGGTCGTAATTGGAGTCGGGACCTGAGAGAGAGAGAGAGAGAGAGAGAGAGAGAGAGAGAGAGAATTTAAACACGAGTGTGTGTCAGAAAAAAGTTTGAACAAGCAGGCTCATACAGCAAAATGAATAAGAAAGACACAAATAAAGAAAGCCAAGAAAGAAAGAAAAAGAAAATAAGGCTTTGGAAAGGAAGCAGAAAGTTCACCTTGAACACCTCCACCTCCTCGAGGATGAGCTCTTCTGTCTGCAGGTCGTCTCTGGGCAAAACAATCACCTTCTGCACCGTGCCTCTGTCTGGAACACATCACCACCGTAAGTGTTACACACACCAAGCTTCACGCAACACACACACACACATTATCTTTAAACATCACAAGGACTGATCTGGGATCAGGTTCCATCAGTGAATTCTTCACCCTGACTGGGTATGAATTGTTTTTTTCCTCTCTCTCTCTCTCTCTCTCTGCGGGTCTGCTTGGCCCCCTCATTGCTGCTTGTAGCTATATTTAATCAGAACAATTATTGGTGGGGGTATTTATTTTTGTATTATTCTTTCTCTCTCTCTCTCTCTCTCTCTCTCTCCATATAATCACTTGGGGTCCACGCAGCCAACACACAGCTTGGCAGTACAACAGAAGCTGACATTACAACACAACAAACACTCCAACTGACTGAAATGTAACAAAATGGAGATTACGGGGCTCGCTTCGAAAAGCGCAAGAGGCTTTATTGTCAACTGGAAGCTATTAAGTTCCACACCGTCCCATTCCACTGTAATCCAAAACACTAATTTAGCAGGGGGAGTCATGACCCTTAAGGTAAGCTCCGTCTAAGATCCCTTTTTAGTCGATATTATCTTCCCTTTTAGCCATGTTTCTTTTGTCTCTGTGGAGCTGAGTGCCTTGTAAAACCGCAAACTGAAACCGAGGACAGATTAAGCTGATCCCCTCTTCATTAAAGCTTTCAAATAGGTCTTTCTCTCTCACTCTCGCTTTCTTCTTGCTTTTATCCCCATCACATTCAAGCATTTGCACTCCTCTCCTGCTTAAATCCAGCCTTTTGTTGGTGTCTGTTTTAACGGCTCTTCGGGCTCAACTCATCTTTCAGGAGAGCATGTGGCGAAGGTAAGGCTGCGGTCGCACCTTTGAAACAAGGTACGCTGTGATTGAAAGGTTGCATTCTTTGGTCTGAGCGTTTAGCTGAAAGAGCAGGACGGACGGATAGAGTCGAGGAACATGGAGCTGCTGGAAGACACCGCAAGACCCAAAAACAAGTGAGAGTCCAGCTAGCTTGATTCTAGTGTTGGGACCTGAAAAGCACTACAGCGAAACACCTTGTGAAGACTCACCAGTTCCCAGGAAGAGGACCTCGTAGCTTCCGTCGGCTGCCGTCACTTGGTCAACAGCGATGGTGGTGAACTCGTAGTCCACGTTGGTCCTGACCACCAGAGGGTGCTTGTGGACGGGATACACCGAGTTGTACATGGTGGGGTGGTTACGCATGAAGTTGATGACCTCGTCGGGGTAATCCTTGGTGGACTTCATGTTAGGGGTGAAGGTTCCTCCAGGACACTGAGGAGAGACGGAGGAAATCTCTTAGCAAAGAGCTGGCACGCATGTTCACGTCACTCTCAGTAGGAATTAAACACAGGTGCCAAAATGTACAATCAAAAAGACAGTCAGGATCAGCTTGTTTCCTTGAGAGTGTATTTGACCAAAACACTGGATACCCACAAAGGCACTAACGTGTCCTCGCATGAAGGTCATGTGAAAGGGCTGAGCACTAACACCTGATGTACACCTGCTGTACTTTCAATTTACATTTCAAAGTAAAACAATAATCTCCAGTGTCCATGTCATTTCTGGTTGGTGTACAAGACACAAATTATCAAACTATTCTGTACTCCAGGGTACTAATATGAAGTGCTTTCTTTTAACTGAAAACGGTCAGAGTACTGACACCTGGAGAACACCACGTGGATTTGAAAGTGATTAAAAAAACCCGAACTGTAACATACTACAAGGTACAAGTCCACATTTTGAAGTCAGTATTTTCCTTGGTATACAACATACAAATGTTATAAATTACTAGGTGCTGCCTCACAGCAAGAAGGTTCCAGGTTCGAAACTCATAGCTGACTGGACTCTTTCTGTGTGGAGTTTGAATGTTCTCTTCATGCCTGTGCTCCGGTTTCCTCCCACAGCCCAAAGACATGCGGATGAGATCAACTGGTTACTCTAAATTGCCCAGAGGTCTGAAAGTGAGTGTGAATCATTGTGTTTCACCCTGTGATATATTGGTGACCTGCCCAGGATGAACTCCGCCTTTCATCTACAGTTAGCTGTGATTGGCTCCAGCTCACCCATGACCTGCTTTCTGGTTGGTTTAAAAGACCCAGATGTTATTTCATACTCAAGGTTACTATTTTTAAATTTTTTTCTTTGAGCTAAAGAGGTCTTAGTACTGACACCTGTGGAACGCCATTTACACTTTTTGCTCAAAGTAAAATTTCATGTTTTGGATGATTGTTTTTGACATATACTGAGGTATTCATAGTCTGTGTGACTATGTACAACCGGTGATGTAATAAACACTTGTATTTTGATGCTGGCCCAAGAACACACACAAAAATCAGAGTGGACAAAACTGAAAGCGTAGCCTTGATGTTTGGATTTGTGTGAGGAGTGAGGATAATATGGTGGCTCACCGTTCCTGGCCGTGGGTAAGGGATTTTTCCCGTGTACGCCACCCACTGGTAGTTTGGACCCTCCTTGTGTGAGAACGGTCCATTAAACACCATCCGAACGTCAGCCATGGAGTAAACGCAAACTGCCGAGCCTTTAAACACCGAGCTGTGGGGACACACAGAAGTACGGTCAGAAAAATGACTCGGGTAGAAAGATCCTGAGTTTCTCCCACACAGGGCTTAAAGAGGCAACAGGGCTACTGAGTGACAGCTTTCCATCAAACAACTCGGTGAGGAAAAACAGAGCAGCTCTACAGAGGAAATAAGGATGGCCACTTCCTGTTTCAGGCTTTCTAATGTGTATCGCACAGAACACTGTGGCTTAAACGATGGCATGTGGGACACAGAGGGTTAATATCTGAAAAGAATCAGCTGGGAAAAAAAAAAAAAAAAAACTTCTTTCAGCTTCACACACACACACACACACACACACACACTCACCCAGAGACAGAGAAGACCCCGTAGATGACCGGGTTCTTGGTGTCCTGCGTAGGTTGTATGTACACGTCTCCTAAAACACACACAGACACACAAATGGTGTGTTAGTGTAAGAGTCAGAAAAACACATACACACACATTCCTCAGTGAGTGCACACACACACGCACACACACTAATATTTGCAGGTCTTAAATCACTCATAGAGAGGGGTAAAACTCCCTAATGAGTAAGGAATGTGCGCGCGCGTGTGTGTGTGTGTGTGTGTGTGTGTGTGTACACTCATAAAACACATTTATATGAGGAGGAGCAACCAAGTAAAGCTAACATGCCATTGCACGCCTTGGCAAATTGAGAGAGAGAGACAGAGAGAGTGTGGTGTATTGAGGAAGTGTGCCTCTGTAAAGTGGTGTGAAAACTCTGCATCACAAATGAAATCATAAAACACACAAAACACACACTCGCATTAATATTCCCAGTGAGCCGCTCACACACACACACACACACACACACACACACACACACACACACACACACGGCGTGTCAGAGGGAATGGTGGTGTGTAAATATGATCATTAAAACACTTCCATCCAGCGCACACACTCACTGAGGCTATACAGCGTTCATTACTGTTCACAAGTGAGGAATAAAAAGAACAGAAATGATCTCGCAGTGAAGAGGGAAGGAGGCGTGGCCTATGTCTGTCAGTCCCAGTGAAGGAGGCGTGGCTTCTGTGTGTCAGTCTGTCCCAGTGAAGGAGGCGTGGCCTCTGTATGCCAGTCTCAGTGAAGGAGGCGTGGCCTCTGTGTGCCAGTCTGTCCCAGTGAAGGAGGCATGGCCTCTGTATGCCAGTCTCAGTGAAGGAGGCATGGCCTCTGTGCGCCAGTCTGTCCCAGTGAAGGAGGCGTGGCCTCTGTGTGCCAGTCTGTCCCAGTGAAGGAGGCGTGGCCTCTGTGTGCCAGTCTGTCCCAGTGAAGGAGGTGGTTAAAAATCAGACATTATGTCGCATGTCCCAGACCCGGTGAAATGTAACTGAATTGTCTTGGCCAGCCCTAAGGGTCCCATCTGCATCTGCCTGCACTCGCTCTGATCTATAATTCCAACTGTCTCATTGCTGAGGAGTGTGCACCCATCACCCATTCAAGCATCCAGCCAGAGCAGGTCATGATATTTTTTAACCATATTAACATGCCATTGTTGTGTTTTATGCCTGATGTCAGGACTCTCGTCTCTGCGAGCCTACCACACAGATTTAATACTTGTTATTATTAGACATTGACACCTGTTGCCTACACTTATTCAGCTGACATTGGGCATACCTAACAACCTGTGTTTTCTCCCCCCCCCCCAAATCTGTCCCTCTGAGTTACATGTTGGTCCTGGGATCGAGATGCTGGCCTCTTCTGCTCCTCGGACCTGCCTGATCCATCCTGGTGCCCTGTGTCTGGTTGGAGTCTCATCACATCGCTCCTGTGGAGGACGGCCCCATGTGGACAGTTGAAAGTCACACTTGGAGGACGCTCTGGACTCTTACAGTAATGCTTTTATGCCTGGGGACTACAGTTGACTTGCTAACTTTAGGACTGCAGTTGTCATGAACAGTTTTGCACTCAAGTTTCCATCAATGAAGAGTTTATAACATCAACGAAACTGACTTCATGTTAAAACTGTTAATGTTATAGTCATGCTGTCTGTTGTTGCCCAAATGAGGATGGGTTCCCTTTTGAGTCTGGTTCCTCTCCAGGTTTCTTCCTCATGTCGTCTGAGGGAGTTTTTCCTTGCCACCGTCGCCACAGGCTTCATCATTGGGGATAGATTAGGGATAAAATTAGCTCATGTTTTAAGTCGTTCAAATTCTGTAAAGCTGCTTTGCGACAATGTTTATTGTTAAAAGCGCGATACAAATAAACTTGACTTGACTTGACAAATATACTGAATCGTGTTCTGCTTTAAATATATATTTCAGATATCAGACAGTTGGTCATCCATCAAGCAACTATCTCAGAAAATATAGACGCTTCAGAAACTCTTTTAACTCGTTAGTGAGGGTCAAAAAAACAGATCCTGCATGTGGTACACATTACTTTCTTCTGCTCATTCATCCTCTCTATCCATCTCTCTCTCACTCCGTTATCAGTCTTCACACACTCGCATGCTTCACTCTCATCATTCAGATCATCTCTCCACATTAGTGGAACGTTTCTTGGCCGGTCTGTGTGCTAATACGTCTTCTCCTCTCTCACGCTTTATGAAGTTGACCCCCTTAAGCCGGTGCTGCGATCCGTTCAGCGCGTTGTGAAATGAGACGGGGCCGAGTTTACCTCAGCCAGAGCTCGCTCATTGGGGATGAACCTGCCAGGGCTTTAACACACTCCACCTGTGAAAACTCCCCTAATCTCTTAACGTGGTGCACACACACACACACACACACACACACACGGAGAGCAGCTGCAGGCCACGTTCCATCACACAGAGCACACACTCCTCTATACACTGATGCTCAAGGAAAAGCAAAACAAATGGCTGGGTGCCGGAGGGCGCTGTCTCGGCTCCGGGCTCTTGGGGATTTGGGGTGATGATTAATGGTTAATCTGTCGCTTTTACCTGAAATATATTCATTTCACTGATCACCAGAATATTAGAGGTTTTACTGCGAACCATAAATGCAGTATGAGCTAAAATTTCTTGATAACCTGATATAAAATAATCCATTCTTTTGCTTTGTGTGTGTGTGTGTGTGTGTGTGTGTGTGTGTGTGTGTGTGTGAGAGAGAGAGAGAGATCCGGTTCTTTAGATCTGGAGCTGTCACAAAGCACTAACAAGCACCTAACAAGCAACAAACACACTCTCTCTCTCTCTCTCTCTCTCTCTCTCTTTTGTCAGGATGGCCAGCATGAGGTTATTCATTAGTCGATGTCATACTGCACTACAGCTTTATGGCGTTATTAAAACAGCTCCGTACAACACACACTGAAATCCCCTGCATACCAGAGCTCCTGCTAACAACGAGTGAAACTGGTTTATAAGCTCTGAGTGGAGAAACTAATCACCTCTGAAGGCCAAAGCAATCCAAGAAAGTACACGACTCTTTATTAGATTGGGTAAGGAAAGAAAAACAGAGAGAATAACACACACACACACACACACACACACACACATACACAGAGAGAGAGAGAGAGAATATTAAGGGAGCAGGAGAGAAACAGAAAGACTCCCAGAGCTCGAATAAAAGAGGAATAAAAGAAAAACAGATTTGGGATGATTGGAATTTTCTGATTCGCATCGCCCCGTCCTTACCTGATCTGAATCCCCAGGCCACATGCATGTCCTGCACCCCGTTACCCGATCTGTGTGCCATGTCCTTAATTTAACTTCAACCCCAAACACCATCGAATGTCATTATGTGTGTCCCACATATCATTACTTGATCTGTGCCCAATCCCCCGTGTCATTATTGGCCCTATTCAGTCTGCTTTCTCCAGGCCCTTACCCAATCTGTTTCCTTCATGGCCTTACCTAATCTGCTTCCTCAAGGCCCTTATTCAAAATGTGTCATCCATGCCCTTCCCAAATCTTCTGCCCTTACCCTATCTCCTTCATCTGTGCCCTTACCTGATCGACTTCCTTGATGCCCTTACCCAATCTATTTCTTGCATGCTCTTCCCTGATTTGCTTCTTTCATGTTCTTACCAAATTTCCTTTCTCTATGCTCTTCCCTGATCTGCTTCCTCAGTGCCCTTACCCGATCTGCTTCCTCAGTGCCCTTACCCGAACTGCTTCCTCAGTGCCCTTACCCGATCTGCTTCCTCAGTGCCCTTACCTGATCTGCTTCCTCAGTGCCCTTACCCGATCTGCTTCCTCAGTGCCCTTACCCAAACTGCTTCCTCAGTGCCCTTACCCAATCTGCTTCCTCAGTGCCCTTACCCGAACTGCTTCCTCAGTGCTCTGAGCTGCTACTTCAGTGAACTTCTCAGACCTGCTTCTCCTCTGTCATTACCTGATGTGTTTCTCTTCAGTCTGCTCACAATCCGTCATTATGTTGCTTACTATAAAATAATTTCCTTATCAGCTAATCTATGACCTTATTACAGCCTTTGAATAAAGTTTTGCTTTCTTCTTGATATCTTCACTTGTATGGACGCATTGTCATCATCAAGAGAAAAAAAATATTAGTTAAATAAACAGTAAAAGAAAGAGAGATACAACGGAAGAAGAAAAGAAAGCAGAAACCGAGTCTTACTGAGCTCGTCGAAGTGTGTTTCGATTCCATCGGCCCCGGGGACAGAGCAGATGAGGCGAGCTTTGAGGAACGTGCTCCACTTGTTCACCAGGCAGCAGTGACCACCATCATCGTTCTGAGAACACACACACATGATCAATTAAGGCATTCTATAGCAATCTCCTCTGAATGTAAACACAGGTTGGTGTGTTGTAAACATCACGGGCTCCATGCGAACCACAAACACTGCCTCGTGTCCCGAGAGAAAGGGAAGAAGGGGAGAGGGGTTAGTGAGCTCTGGTAAGAAAGACGGGACCATAAACACACTGTCCACTTTTACTGCATAGAACTCCCATCTGCTTCCTTCCAAAGAGAGAGAGAGAGAGAGAGAGAGAGAGAGATGAAAATCAAGAAAAAGAACTATGAGAGAATAAAAAGTGTAACAGAGTCACCATAAAACAATGCAGCAAAGATCAGGAACAAAAACAGAAAACTGTGAAAGAAAGAAAGAAAGAAAGAAAGAAAGAAAGAAAGAAAGAAAGAAAGAAAGAAAGAAAGAAAGAAAGAAAGAAAGAAAGAAAGAAAGAAAGAAAGAAAGAAAGAAAGAAAGAAAGAAAGAAAGAAAGAAAATTAGTAAGAAAGAAAATGAGACAGAGAAAGATAAGAAAAAAAGAAAGAAAGAAAGTTAGTTAGTTAGTTAGTTAGTTAGTTAGTTAGTTAGTTAGTTAGTTAGTTAGTTAGTTAGTAAGAAAGAAAGAAGGTAAGTTAGAAAGAAAGTCAGTAAATAAGAAAGAAAGAAAGAAAGAAAGAAAGAAAGAAAGAAAGAAAGAAAGAAAGAAAGAAAGAAAGAAAGAAAGAAAATTAGTAAGAAAGAAAATGAGAGACAGAGAAAGATAAGAAAAAAAGAAAGAAAGAGTTAGTTAGTTAGTAAGAAAGAAAGAAGGTAAGTTAGAAAGAAAGTCAGTAAATAAGAAAGAAAGAAAGAAAGAAAGAAAGAAAGAAAGAAAGAAAGAAAGAAAGAAAGGTAAGTAAATTAGAAAGAAAGTCAGTAAATAAGAAAAAGAAAGAAAGAAAGAAAGTTAGTTAGTTAGTTAGTTAGTTAGTTAGTTAGTTAGTTAGTTAGTTAGTTAGTTAGTTAGTTAGTTAGTAAGAAAGAAAGAAGGTAAGTTAGAAAGTCAGTAAATAAGAAAGAAAGAAAGAAAGAAAGAAAGAAAGAAAGAAAGAAAGAAAGAAAGAAAGAAAGAAAATTAGTAAGAAAGAAAATGAGAGACAGAGAAAGATAAGAAAAAAGAAAGAAAGAAAGTTAGTTAGTTAGTTAGTTAGTTAGTTAGTTAGTTAGTTAGTTAGTTAGTTAGTTAGTTAGTTAGTTAGTTAGTAAGAAAGAAAGAAGGTAAGTTAGAAAGTCAGTAAATAAGAAAGAAAGAAAGAAAGAAAGAAAGAAAGAAAGAAAGAAAGAAAGAAAGAAAGGTAAGTAAATTAGAAAGAAAGTCAGTAAATAAGAAAAAGAAAGAAAGAAAGAAAGAAAGAAAGAAAGAAAGAAAGAAAGAAAGAAAGAAAGTTAGTTAGTTAGTAAGAAAGAAAGAAGGTAAGTTAGAAAGAAAGTCAGTAAATAAGAAAGAAAGAAAGAAAGAAAGAAAGAAAGAAAGAAAGAAAGAAAGAAAATTAGTAAGAAAGAAAATGAGAGACAGAGAAAGATAAGAAAAAAGAAAGAAAGTTAGTTAGTTAGTTAGTTAGTTAGTTAGTTAGTTAGTTAGTTAGTTAGTTAGTTAGTAAGAAAGAAAGAAGGTAAGTTAGAAAGTCAGTAAATAAGAAAGAAAGAAAGAAAGAAAGAAAGAAAGAAAGAAAGAAAGAAAGAAAGAAAGAAAGAAAGGTAAGTAAATTAGAAAGAAAGTCAGTAAATAAGAAAAAGAAAGAAAGAAAGAAAGAAAGAAAGAAAGAAAGTTAGTTAGTTAGTAAGAAAGAAAGAAGGTAAGTTAGAAAGAAAGTCAGTAAATAAGAAAGAAAGAAAGAAAGAAAGAAAGAAAGAAAGAAAGAAAGAAAGAAAGAAAGAAAGAAAGAAAGAAAGAAAGAAAAAGAAAATTAGTAAGAAAGAAAATTAGTAAGAAAGAAAGAAAGAAAGAAAGAAAGAAAGAAAGAAAGAAAGAAAGAAAGAAAGAAAGAAAGTCAGTCAGTCAATTCCCAGAATGTCCTGGAACCCTTTCACTCACTCATTCTCCTCCCCGAAGCACGTTGTCTTAAACTCTGATGGACTGCGAGTGTGACATCTGGGTCACATCCCATAAAGACATGATCTCGGCTAATCAGCTTTCTCTGCGTGTGTAGATCACGCTAACAGCTGCACATCAGCATATTTCATGTCACGTGTGAAATCCCATCCACAGGAGGAGTGACGGAAAAGGAGGTAAAGGCCGATCCATCATGTTTAAACAGGGACATCAATATTCAATATTCAATCCTGTTCAAGCCTTTAGACTTTTTATTCACTTCTCGTTACGGCGATGACTGACGTTACAGCAGCTGGAAAGAGGCGGGTTTTCCCCCTCACTAAAGACTCCTTCCATAAATTTTAAATAAATGTCTCCTTAATAAATGTGCTACAGAAACGTCAGCATGTCTATGATTACTAAATCTGTGGCGTTTAATACTGAATATCTGCTGATTTACAGGTAAAACGTTTTTGTTTTAAACTTTAGACGGTTTGGTGAGCTTCAGCAAGAGCGGATGGTGAACGGGAGCACAGGGGAGGGGAGACGCAAAGGGAAGCAGATGTGAGGCGGAGAGTCTCTGGGGAGTGATAATAAAGCAGAGAGTAAAAGACAGAGAGAGAGAGAGAGAGAGTGAGTAAGTGCGTGTGTGTGTGTGTGTGTGTGTGTGTGTGTGTTGGGGGGTCACAGACTAACCTTTGCTCATAAACAAAATTCAGAACGCTCACAAATCCAAGGTCATGCACACATACTCACTAATGCATTAACACGCACACAGATGTGCACACACACACACACACACACACACACTCTGATCCTAAAGATAAACAGCAGTCTCTGAGTGCGAATAACAGAGGCTCGTGGTGGTGCCTCGCGGCTCAAAGTGCTCACTGCATTTGTTTTAACTTTTCCGCTCGATTACCCAGCACGCTGCGGGTTCATTAAGACGCCGTGGTGAAGCTTCACGTTTGGGATTCGCTGCTGGAGCAGCACTAAATTAAAAGCTCCTCCATTTCCATGCTGACATTATGCCCTTATTAACGTCGCTGCACTTCAAGAGAAATTCAGGTTTGGGTGAGGATGACTAATCTGAAAGGTCAAAAGGTCATGAGGTTAGGGCTAGGGTTAGGATCAACAGACAGTCCTGTTGTCTAAAAAGGGGGGTGAGGTATCTGAGGACTTTGGTGCTCTGGTGGCAAGAAAACAGCAACGACTCAAGACTTGAGTCAAGTTTCAGTGAAAAAAAAAATCGTTTTTTGTTATATTAATCTCTCAGGCAGTTTTGATTGACATCATGTTGATGACGCCTCTAAGATGGCACCTCGGGCCCGATTGCTATCGGTTTTTAATTGTTCAGAGTTTCTCTTGGAATGAATTCTTTGTCAGTCGAAGTGGTCAAACCTGGCGAATATCTTTCACGACGTCCATCTTTACCAAGAATGTGTTCCACAACAAGAATTAACATGAAACTTTAGGAGGTGTTTGTTTGTTTGTTTGTTTGTTTGTTTGTTTGATTAATACCACTACAATAATCCAATAACATTACATTAGTAGGAAACTAATAGTAACTGTCACGTAATTAACCTTTCCTTTAACTTGGTCGTCAGTTTTTAATCCCACAGACCACACCCCTTCCCCCATTCTCCAATTGCACTCCCTTCTCCCCATACTCCACCCACCAGACAGATGTTATGATTTCCAAAAGTCCAGTCTTGTAGATCTGGATATCGCACTTCAACATTCCTGACTCAGCGAATAAAGGGCTGATGCAGTAGTTGGACATAATCAGGGTCCAGTATTGATTATTAGCTTTTTACTATTTCCTGTAAAGAGGTCCGGTGGCTCAGTTCTGGTTTGGGGACACACATCAAAACAAAGTTCTACTGACTGATCACCTGATAGGTGTGGTATATTCCAGGATGACTCCACCCCCATTCAAAGTGAATGAAGCCTTACTGATGGGTATGGAACTTGATGCAAATCATCTGCATCACGAGATCACAGCCCTTTAAAATGCTTAATGTGGGATTGTGGAGTGAAAACAAAACATCTATGGGAACATCTTTTGGAAGAACATCGTTCCATCCTTCCAGTACAATTCCAAAGACTTGCAGGAGTATGTCTGTGAAGGCTCTCAGTCATCCAGGTCAATGTAAACCATAGGTGCTAAAGAAGGTGACTGGCCTTGCTTGAAATTCTTGAAGATGTTTCACCTCTCATCCAAAAGGCTTCTTCAGTTCTGTCTGACTAGTGGGGAGTTCCAGGTATTTATCCTCTAATGGACCAAAAGCAACCCTAAGGAGTGTTGTTGAGGTAACAGGGGTTGTTGATCCTCTCAGGCCCTGTCCACACGGCAACGGATTCAGGTGAATCCGATAAAATTGTTTATCGTTTCGGCCTGGCATCCACACGGCACCGGCATTTTGGGTGCCCCAAAACGAAATCTTTTGAGAACGGGTTCCAGAGTGGAAAGATCTGGCAATGGCGCCGTTGCGAAGTCGTCTGGATGAGTAGAACGGATTTGTTTACGATGACGTCACAACCACATGTGCTTCACGCCGGGTAGACGTGTAACGAACTCGATGCGAGTTGTCAACAAATCCTATAACTTGGTTCATGAAACGCGCTTACAAAATATTTTCACTGTGAATATTTATTGTGTAATGGTGCAAAGTGAGAGAGAGAGAGAGAGAGAGAGAGAGAGAGTCAATCCCACCAGCAAAAATAAGGAAAAAAAGGAGCGATCTCACCTCTTCAGATGTTGGTTTAAGTCCTACAATACATTCCTCAAAAAGGGCGTAGAACAACAAATTAATTCATCAACGTGTAGCATTCAATTTTTTCCGGACCATTAAAGACGCCGCCTTCCGCGTAGAATCGTACGTCATCCTCGCCGCCATATTGGATGGGTCAAAGCGGAGAATAAAGATGCCTCATTCATGTGCTGCGTTTAACTGTACCAACAGGTTTGCCATCCAAACGAAATCACATGGAATTACCTTTCACAGGTGAGACTGGAAAAATACTTTTCATTGTATTTGGTCATTATAATGTAATTTTACGAACAGATTTTTCTGACTTTGTGGCTAATATGAAGTCTCGCGCATAATAGTTTATGCGCATGCGTCCTTACTTCTTCTATTGTTCTGGTGTCTCCGAAGGGACCGTCTTACAGCGCCCCTAGAAGTGTGGCATGTGTATTGCATCGTTTTCAGCTAGCGTTGCGTTGCCATATGTACCTGATATTTTACTGATCCGTTGCCCATGTGGACGCGATATTTTTTTAATAACATCTCGTTGCCGTTGTCGTGTGGATGTAGCCTCAGTCATCCTGTAGGTGTTAGGGTCACTGGAGGCCGGGTGTGAACGGTGTTATCAGCCTCGAGGGTCGTTAGGGTGATCTGTGGGTCATTGGCTCTCTCTGCCATCATGTGAGTCATTAAAGTCAGCTGAATCTTGGTGTGGATGTGTATTCAGTTTTCTGGGAAGTGTGCAGCGGACTGCATTGTTTGTGGCTGATAAATGGTGTCTCAAACCACCTCCTCTGTTCACTGATGGTCATTCCAAGTTGATGAAAATGGCTTCTTTTACTCCTCTTTAAAACCACTGGTCTTCTCTGGCGACTCTGATTTAGGACAACCCTCTAGGCTGCTAACACCGTTCACACCCAGCCTCCAGTGAACCTAACACTTATAGGATGATTGAGAGGGTCAACGACCCATGTGACCTCAACGACTCTCCTGAGGTTTGCTTTTGGCCCACTAGAGGATAAATACCTGGAACTCCCCACCAGTCAGACAGAACTGAAGAAGCCTTTCAGATGAGAGGTGAAACGTCTTCAAGAATTTCAAGCAAGTCCAGTTGCCTTCTTGTAGGAGTACTGAAGCTGTTTTGGTGGGTCACAGTGGCGCAACACCTTCTGACCCCACTGAGGTTGTTTTAGCCTTGAATAAGTCACCTGTCGGTACTTTAACAAAGAGAAGTATATCCTGTGTACTCATCTACACAGGCCTAACCCTAATCCTCACCCTTTAGGGAACAGGAACCACACTGGCATTTACGACGAGGTCTGACTTACCAGGCAGATGCGTCCGATGCGCGACTCTGATTTAGGACTCTGGCCCATTTCCAAAGACTTCTCACGGAAGAAGAAGTACAGTTTGTCGTCATTTTTCTCTGCACTGTCTGGGATGAGGTGCACGTGCACAAACGAGGGGTCTGGCCAAGACAGAATGAAAATTATTAATGCACTCTCAACAAAAGCAGGGTTCACAAGGCTTTCTTGGTTGGTTTAAGAGTTCTAGCATTCTAAAGTAATTCTATTTGGAGCTTTTTTTCTGAAAGGGAATCCCCAAAGACAAATTAAAGTACTCGTACAGGGTGTTGGATGGAAACTTCATTCATGCTGAGGCATGGATACAACAGCAAATGCACTGTTAGTTCTAGACTGGCATAATGTTTGTACCATTCAGCCATCTGGAGTTATACTGGTCCGTACGCATGGCCGTGTTTTTCCCCAGCGTTCGGAAAATCGCTGAGTCCGTTCCCATGAAGTCGATGTACACACCTGCATACAGTTCTCCATCTGAGACAGAGAGAGAGAGAGAGAGAGAGAGACAGAAAATTTCTAGGTTGAGTCACGCTCGCTGTCTCTGTGATACGATGCCAACCATACCCTCTGGCAGAGAGCCAGAAGGGTCGTCTTCCCTTGTCTGACCTTTAACCCCTCCTCCTTCTGCCTAGGAATGCAGAGTGACAGCCTTCATCACCTCGCCAAGGACAAGAACTCGGTATCATGAGATTTTCTGTTTTGATAACCTCCATGGGCATGTGTGCATTTGTGTGCATGCTTTAATGTATGCTAGTGTGCGAGTTCTGCACATGATATTTGAGAAGAAGAAGTGTCCTAGCCTGTAGCTGGCAGGTTTTTTTGAGGGGGAGTGGTTGAAGACACAGCCAAGAAGCTGCCCACTGCAGCTCTAATGATGAACGTTATCTCACTGGAACGCCAAACATGAGCTCCTCGCTGACACACGCACACTCGTCTATGGGGAGGCAGGGTGAAATAGGGTTAATACAGAGGCTGTTTTTAAGGAATTGTGCAAACACATTTGTCTTGGGCAAGGACTCTATTGTTCCCATCATGTTGTAAAGCTGTTAAATGTGAATGGATATCGAAGTCCCAAACCGTAGCATCAAACAGACAAATGGCATGACCACAGCCCAGAACGTATTCGGTTTGGACTGCTGATCCGTAGTTACTTTGCAATGTTTACACTGAAGGGTCCATTGGGTTAACTTGGTGTCAATTATTGTTCGTAACACAGGTAGCTGTTCTCGTGTAGCGTCATTAACGACTTGCGATTAATCCAAAATTTGTAAAGAAGGAATCGTGTGTTAAAGATGTTCAAAAGAGATGTGATCCTTAAGCTTTTAGTCAAACAGCATTATTATCCTTCCAGCTCTGCTTCACAATGTGAAGTCTGTCATTCCAATTAATGCGGAGTGTTAATGTGGAAGCTCCTGACATGATATTTACACTTAGCACGAGTCTCACTCACTTCAACCATCTCACGTCATCTCATTATCTGTAGCCGCTTTATCCTGTTCTGCAGGGTCACAGGCGAGCTGGAGCCTATCCCAGCTGACTACGGGCGAAAGGCGGGGTACACCCTGGACAAGTCGCCAGGTCATCACAGGGCTGACACATAGACACAGACAACCATTCACACTCACATTCACACCTACGCTCAATTTAGAGTCACCAGTTAACCTAACCTGCATGTCTTTGGACTGTGGGGGAAACCGGAGCACCCGGAGGAAACCCACGCGGACACGGGGAGAACCATCTCACCTGTCAAGTAAAATAAAATGTAAAGAAAGACGTGTTGCTCATGTGCCCCACATTCACCGTCTGCCTGATCGTACAGTCATTTAAATGGAGCTCAGACTTCCAGGTTTAACACGTCATGACCTGAATAAAAATAAAATCCAGGAGTCCATGTGTAGAGAGCCACTGCAACAGACTTGACCTCTGCTGTGGATGAAGAATAATTCGCTGAAAACAAAACAATCAATTTTGTATACAAGCTACATTTAATTCAACTCGAGACTGACTTTTTGAGATTTGTTTATTTTCACAAACAAGAGGTTGACTGTCCTGCATTCGAACGATCATGGCCATGACTCATCTCAAGTCCTCGTGAAGTCTCAAGCGCACCGTTACTGGGCTTATAAGGATTTAATCTGTTTCAATGGCTGGTCTGTTTTTAATACGCTGCCCTTTTAACATCTAAATTTCCAATTATGAGTCACTGAGACACCACAAAATGGATCATTACGATAAAATGTGCAGCAAATGGAAACAAATGAGCTTTCTTTCTTTTTTTTCCCCTCCATCTCCAGCTTCATGTTGGCAAAGGGACACTGGGTCTCATGAGAAACACAGCCGTGGACGCTGCAGTGGGAAAAATCACCATCCAGAATTCCCTCACCACAGATCGGCAATAAAACATAAAACACAACGTGAGATTGATCCAGAGGAACTTTAGAAATGAGCTCCGTTGGGAGAGCAGAGAGACGGTTGTTTTTATCCTCGTGTTAGCAGAAAACCAGAGGGACAGGGACACAGGAATGGACTTAATGCACTTAAATTGGAAGAAGTGATAAACCCCTGATGATACTCACTGATCAAAGCAGAGACGCTGTTCAGTTTTGGGTCATACGGGCACTTTCCTTTCCCAGAATCCTCATTACCTGGCTCCAAGCGGAAGATGTACTCCTGCCACAAAATCAAAAATGGAGACTGTCCATGTTGCGTCAAGAGAGAAAAATTGAGGCAAAAGCAACATCTCATGCAGATTTTTACCTTTAAGGTCACATCGGAAAAAAAGTAGTGGAATGTTAGAAAGAATCAGGTGTTTTAGACAAATTAGACCTGGGAGGTCACAAGAAATGGTCTGTTTCTGCAGGTTGACAGAATCTGGGTCGGAGATTGAGGGGGTTGGTCAGAATTGGTTCTGGGTTATGGGGTAAAACCGAGTTTCTCCCCTCACAATAATATGGCACCCGCTATCTCAAGGTTTCCTTGGTCCCAACAAAAGCTTCATAGTTGGGACTTCAGAAACCCTGTCACTGTGCAAATCAAGAAGATCCCCAGAATTCTGGGAAACCCTTGCGTCAAGTTATATTAAGTTGATTTCAAATTAAGTGATGTAAAGTGTTATTCTCTAAAAAGTAATTTCTCCTCATCTCATCCCCATCTATCCGCCAGTGTCCCTGTCAACAGCAGCAGCTACATAACCCACTGCAGTAAAACCTGAAGTGGGTGCTGTCCAATCTGAGTGCGCTTCAGGCATCTATCTGACAGCTTTTTGAACATGCGGCCCATAGTTTGCTCGAAGCTTGTACCAACATGTCTCAATACCTCAACCAGAATACCTTTCCTCTTCTCTCTCTGTCCTCCTTGTCTAAACTTCTTGCCAGTCTCAGAGCAGGAGACATCACTAAAAGCAATCACTCAACACTGAAGCCTGCCAAACTGTCCAGACACTATGTACAGGATATCCTTCAACTTGGATTAAAACTCCTGTTTTGTACGAGCAACTCAAAACCGTGCCAGCTCCCCAGAGGACGTGTCGGGCTCTGAAGAACCTCAGATCAGGAAAAAGGAACCTGATGCTTTTATTCAGGGCACTTCTGAATAAAGGATCTGATACAAACCTGAGTCACACAGTAAAAGCCTTGCTCTGGGATTGAGAAGTTTTAAGGTGATTTAAGGTGAATAGTTTTGCCCATTTTGCCAACTCTTGGTTCCTTCAGAATGTACAGATGTGGAGGAAAGTTTTTCAAATGACATTATTGGCTTTTAATAAGTGCATCTGAAGCTCTGCCTAGCTCTCTAATTTCTCTTCGAGATTGAGAGAAAATTACTCTCTCTGTGGAATTAATCATCCCTCGTGGCTCAGCAAAGGTTCTGGATTCTTGATCTTTTGATTGGAAAGTTGGGCTTTTCAACAATGCCAAGCTGTTTGGTTCTTGAGTATTCCCCAGGGGCACTGAATACTGGCGAACAACAAATAAAGGCTTTCTTGACTTCTTTTTTTCTAAGCCTAACATTCTGCCAATCTCTGATTTAGCAGCAGTGATACTTTTGACCGTCTGCAATCTTCTGCCTTAACAATCCATTTTCAATGCCGTGATTGACAGCTGGACTTACTGGTCTGTCCAATGAGTTACAAAGACCACCAGTTGTCTGACAAGAATGTCAGAAACTGTACACCCAGCCAAAGCCGTCATGACTGAACTGTGTGGGAAGTGGAGCAATAAGCCAAACCGTTCCGGATGCTAAGCCTTTGGTTGTGTCAGACAATCTTACTTGTGATTTTAGGATCAAGTACCCGCTGATACAAAAGGGGTTACACTGAAACCGGTCTGGTTTCATCCACAGGTCACTGGCCATGCCGGTCATTTGACCAGAGAAAATGGAGACCATGGAACGGTTACATGTTTCATACCGATATGCGAGTTGTAGCAAGGCTTGAGTCTTTAAACAGTACTTACGCTCATTCTGTTGAGCAACAACCACTCCCTGCAATCTTTACTACAAAGTTAAGATGCCTCGTTTGCTCTGGATCAACAAGAAACAACTGGCTCTGTGTCTGTGTATGCGTGTGAGATTTCACTTAGAAATTCCTCTGGCTCGAGCAGACTGGGACGGAATGGGACCTCCGAGACAGGCTTGCTGTGCATAATACCTCAGCGTGGGAAAAACACCCTACAATTTTCACCAAAATATTCTGATCAAATAAACTTATCCGACATCATTGGATCCCTTGGGCACACAGCTGCCCAGGCTGACTTTCCCATTTCTACCCCCATGTTGGCGGAGTCGCTCAGAGAGACCTCAGAGCTGGTTTCAGCAATACACACCAATCTCATTTCGGCCCTGTAGCCCATATTTACCATGGATATACACCAGGCTTGAGCAGGAAAACATACCACTCTGGAGGTGATTTCAAGTAACAGTTCTTGCATGCAAGGTTTTGATTCTGATAGCCATCACAGAAAAGATACTGAAAGGTGCAAGACATGCTAACCTTGCAGCACAGAAGGCCACGCCAACTTGTAAACAAGATGCACGTGAAAGATAGTAAGATTCCAGACAGTGGAAGGGACTGTGAGAAACCAGCGAGATGGACAAACATACTCAAGTAGGGAAGGCCCCTAACAGGACAAACCCTGGGGGTGGGGTTAGTCGCTGATCCACCCTCTGCTTACCTGCACTCCCGTCTCACCAGTCACAGTCTCGAGCTCAGCCGCCCGACTGGACCTCCCTCTGGCCTGGGGCGTCTGCAGGTGCAGGGGCATCTAAAACACAAGAACACATATGCAGATCATGTACAATATCTTGTCCTACATGGTGCTGATATTATATTGTGTCTGGTTCTTTGATGGTTTATGAACAGGTTCGATGCTCTTTGATTGTTCTCAAATAATGCTGCATTACAGCAATATTTTAGAGGAAGGGGCCAAAGAAAGCAATCAAAAGGAGCCATAATGAAAGGAAAGCCAATCAAAAGCACAAAACTCCACCCACGTCCACCTGGAGGAAAGATTCTGTTCGTGGACAAGACCCCACCCACTCACCTGTCAGAAAAAGACCCCACCCACTTATCTGTCAAAAAAAGACCACATCCACTAACCTGTGGAAGAGGATACCATCCATTCAACTGTCGAAAGGACCTCATTCCTCTCTTACACAACCCACTTGTGTAAGAGACACTATGCCACCTGGCCACACCCACTGATAGCAAACAAAAAGGATTCGTTCTGCACCTGAGCCTCAGGTTTCAGACCCAAAAGTGAGAGGGAGAAAATGTGTGAAGGGTTTGAATGATGTCTGGAGTCTGGTGTGTGTGTGGGGGGGATCATGATCCATCTGGTATCACGTGTTTGACCAGATGCTGAAACGGCAGCGGGGTTATCGTAACTTCCTGCAGTGTGTGGACGGTTTCAGTAATTTTACACATCTGGACTGATGAGTGTTTCCGAAGCCAACAGTGTGAGTCGGTGTGTGTGCTGTGGACACACACTGCTCTGCTCCAGCGTTTGCACTCAGACAGAATAAAACAAACGCTGTTATTTTATCGGCTGTCAGAAACAAGACCATTCCGATGAACTCGACTGTTTGAGGAGTCACACGGCAGCCATTTCTCCGCCGTGTGTCAAACAAACTGGTTGCAATCAGGTATTTTCTGACTCAAATTTATTCCACGTTGGCAAGCGTTTTACATTTTACACCTGGATATACAGTGGCTTGCATAAGTATTCACCCCCCTCCCTTGAGCATATCCACATTTTGTAATGTTGCAACCTGGAGCAGAAGCAAATATAACTGGGATTATACGTCATGAACCTGCACAAAATAGACCAGAATGATTTTTATTTGCAAATAAGAAAATGTAAAATTTGGGACTGCATAAGTATTCACCCCTGTTGGTCTGAAATCCATAAGCTAGTTCTGCCATCAGAAGTTAAAACTGGTCCCCTATGGGTCCATGTGGCTCCTGCTTATAAATAAAATAGTTTTCTGATCCCATGTCCAGACAGTAAATATAGCATATATATTTACTCTATGAGGCAGCAGCCACAAAAATGAACCATTTAAAAATCACAGAAGTAAAATATACCAAGTGTCTGTACTTTATATTATTCTACTCTTACGTCTTACAGTTTTTAAACTGAAACATCCGAACCGAGGCTGACATACGCATGCTGTCACCGTGACCCAAACTCTTATTTCCCAGAAATGGCCCGGCGCTAGAGCTCATTGGAACGCACTTTCCCTCTGTAATAAGCATAAACATGTCTGAAAGCCATTTCTTTAGTCTAGTCCATTCTCCATCAAATGGTGAACCGAATTGTATACACTTACTGGCTATTTTAATCGGAACACGTGTACACGCATGTGCAGTGCACGATCATTACATTCTTACAGCTCGATGATGTAGTGCTTAGTGCCTCTATATGAGGCAGTAGCCACAAAAACAGTAATTAAAAGGAGGAGAATTTAAAAAATTTTGCACAATTAAAAAGTTCAGGGGTGAATACTTATTTATGTATTAATTATTTGAAACCGACTCATTTATTTACTTGTTTATTCTTTGTGGATTTTTGCTCCTTTCATGAGGACACACACACACACACACACACTTAAACCTGTGTGTGTGTGTGTGTGTGTGTGTGTGTGTGTGTGTGTGTGTGTGTGTGTGTGTGTGTGTGTGTGTGTGTGTGAGAGAGAGAGAGAAAACTCTCTCAGAACCCCAGTTAAATCGTCAGACTAAACACAGAAGAGACAGCAGCTGTGTGTGAGAGTCCACCATCACCTGGAGGGAGAGAACGAGAGAGAAATGAAAGGAGAGAGAGAGAGAGAGAGAGAGAGAGAGAGAGAGACAGAGACAGAGACAGAGAGAGAGAGAAGATGAGAAAGAAAATTTATGGAAAATAGTAAACATTAAAGAAAATGAAGGCGGTAAAAAGAGAGAAGAGAGAGAAAGGAATAAGGGAAGAATGAGAGAAAAAGAGAGAGAAAGGGAGAGGTAAAGGACATGGGGAAAGAGGAAGATGGGAAAAAAGGAGGAAAGGTTTCTCAAGGGAAGGAGAGGAAAGCAACCAAAAAAACAAAAACAAAGAGGGATGAAGTCAGAGAAGGAAACAGAAAAGCTGAAAGAAAGGAGAAAGAGCAGAGAGGAAGATTAAAAGAGCACCGGAATGAAAGAAAAAGAGGGACAGAGAGAGAGAGAGAGAGAGGTGGAGATAAAATGGAAAAATGGAGAATGAGGAAGAATGTAAAGACAAAGGGACAGAATGAGAGGGTGAAAGAAAGAAGGAGAGAGGAAATGGGAAAGAGTGAAATGCATGGAGAAGAAGAGAGAAAGAAGAGAGAGGATAGAAAGATGCAGAGAAAAGAAAAAGGAGAGAGAGAGAGAGAGAGAGAGAGAGAGAGAGAGAGAGAGAAAAAGAGAGAGAGCGATGCAGAGTGTTTTGATAATATTATGGGATGGACAGTGTGTGTGGTTACCATGGCTCTGTGTTCGCGGTTGATGTAGGTGCACATGGGGTTGTAGGCTCCAGTCCCACACACATACAGGTGAGTCCTGTTCCATGGCTCGATCAGACGCACAAAGTTACCGCACTCGCCCTAACACACACACACACACACACACATCAAATACACTGATTTTTTTTATATCCGTCTTAAAATCAATGTTCACAAACACTCACATTGTTGTCTTTACCGCTGAACACACACTCCATCTTCCTCGGTGAGGAAACAGGCCAGTGGATCTGTGAGAGAGAGAGAGAGAGAGAGAGAGAGAAAATAATACAAAAATAAATACCCCTACCAATCATTATTCTCATGAAATATTGCTGCAAGCAGCAATGAGGAGGCCAAGCAGACAGTAGGGGAGCGTCTCCATAGCAACTTGATCTGATCACGTTAAAAGCAGGACTGTAAACACTGATAGCAAGTTTTACATCAATTGACCAAATTTAAGACTGGATGTCACTGAGCTCTGACAGAGATTTGACCTCACATCCTGTTTGGTGGATTCGCCACCGAGTCAAGCGAACCGTAACAGACGAAGGCTGCTGAAAATGAAAAATCCATCTGAAAACACTGGTGACTCTCGATTCAAAGATCATCATCATCATCATCTCTGCCAAATTTCATGAAGCTCGGACAAAATATATGTTAATTAACTTGATATGAAAATTCTGGCTCGACAACTTATCCAACTCATGATGACGACATCAGACAGGAACGTGTGTTTATAACAATTCTATTCCCATCATCCCAACATCAGGCTCCACACCGAACCCAAATCTGATCCAATGACAGGAAATAAACCCGATGGCCACCACACAATGTTATAAATGCACTATAAATGTGTTATAAATGATTTATATCAATAATTAACGGTTCACTACTGATGTGCACCTCCTGCAGGCGTTTCTAAAATACAGAAATCCACTCACAGGTGGAGATGTGTTGCATTTATAAACCTGTATCGAACCTATAATCAATCAATCAATCAATCAATCAATCAATCAATCAATCAATCTTTTAATCCTTTATTAACTGTTTATAAATAGTTTTATATCACTGTATGGATTGAGTTATTTTCCTCAAACCTCTGTTATCCACACAGACCTGGTTTATAAACTCGGTGCCGATTTAATACACGTTCAGAAATCTGGAGAAGAAATATTATATATGTATAATAAATGTGTTATAAATGAGCTATAACTAATTTTATCACTTGACTTCATAACAGTAATTAAATCCCTTTTAATGTGTTTATGAACTCTGTGCAGATTTAATGTTCCTATATTTTGATATTTTTATCAAACACACATTTATAAACATAAGTGTCCCATTAATAAGCACATTTGATTTATTTTATAACCATTTTATTAACAGTTTATAAAGACAATGTTAATATCATCACTTTACTTCAGTGTCTGTGATTAACATGTTCCTAATTTGTCTTCAGTCCATGTGGGACTCGTTTATAAACCCTGCGGAGATGCAGCACGTGCTCAGAAATCACTTTCTCTTTACAGGAATGTGTTTTAATGACTTATAAAGAAAAACCCGACTTCCATAGAGCTGCTTATTATTATCTGTAATCCCTGTGGAGATCATTTAATCTGAGAATCTGAGTCCAGAATTCTTTATCAGATTTATACACGTGTTACAACAAGCCATGAGGTTCGACACTTTTTATAAAGGTTATAAACGTTTTATAAAACCCACCAGGAGGGATGAAAGTTTGGTGACTTATGTGCCAGGCTGAACTTGCGTGTGTGTGTGTGTGTGTGTGTGCGTGCATGTGTGTAAAACCTACGATGAGAGGCTGGTGGTTGATGTCGTGGAGATCAAGTGACAGGATGAAGTCTTTGCTCCCGACGTACATGCGGTCGTGATCCTCATCCATGCGCAGGATCCGGTAATCTGACGTGTTTAACAGGAAGGAGAAATGATGAGCCGTGTTCGTGGACCTCAGTCCTGGAGAGAGAGAGAGAGAGAGAGAGTTAACAAGAAGTTTACAAAAAGATTAAAATTTTTTATCTCATGAAATAAACCACACGAAATGACACACGCACACACACATGCCTGTCACTCAGCATGTCTCACCCAGACACATGACGATTCACCCAAAGATACGGAGTGTAAATAAATGAGTGAGCCCTCAGTGAACACAGAAGGTGTGTAAATTTCCCATCATGCCCTGCTGTGACAGCGTAAATATACAGCTCACGTCAATCCACAGTGAGTGATGACACAAGGAGCTCTGTGTGTGTGTGTGTGTGTGTGTGTGTGTGTGTGTGTGTGTGTGAGATTTATTATGCGTCAAGGAGAGTGTGTTTGTAGGTCACAGACATGACTGACAGCTGTTGGGACAGTGTGTGTGTGTGTGTGTGTGTGTGTGTGTGTGTGTGTGTGTGTGTGTTTCTATTTGATTATTTGTGTTGGAGAGTTGGGCTGAATGATCAGTCACTACAGCCAAATATAGATAACAAACAGAGAGAGAGAGAATTTAAACGTGTGTGTCAGAAAAAAGAGACAGACAGACAGACAGAAAGAGAGAAACAGAGATAGAGAGAGACAGACATACATACATACAGACAGACAGAGAGAGAGAGACAGAGAGAGAGAGACAGAGAGAGACTTCATGTCTCAGTCTTGTCCATCAACGTCTCCTCAAAATCTGTTTGTTTTTGAAGTGACTCCCTCTGACCATCTGCTTTAAAAAAAAACTTGACTGTCAGAAAAGAGAAAGAGAGAGAGATAGATACAACCCCGATTCCAAAAAAGTTGGGACAAAGTACAAATTGTAAATAAAAACGGAATGCAATGATGTGGAAGTTTCAAAATTCCATATTTTATTCAGAATAGAACATAGATGACATATCAAATGTTTAAACTGAGAAAATGTATCATTTAAAGAGAAAAATTAGGTGATTTTAAATTTCATGACAACAACACATCTCAAAAAAGTTGGGACAAGGCCATGTTTCCCCCTGTGAGACATCCCCTTTTCTCTTTACAACAGTCTGTAAACGTCTGGGGACTGAGGAGACAAGTTGCTCAAGTTTAGGGATAGGAATGTTAACCCATTCTTGTCTAATGTAGGATTCTAGTTGCTCAACTGTCTTAGGTCTTTTTTGTCGTATCTTCCGTTTTATGATGCGCCAAATGTTTTCTATGGGTGAAAGATCTGGACTGCAGGCTGGCCAGTTCAGTACCCGGACCCTTCTTCTACACAGCCATGATGCTGTAATTGATGCAGTATGTGGTTTGGCATTGTCATGTTGGAAAATGCAAGGTCTTCCCTGAAAGAGACGTCGTCTGGATGGGAGCATATGTTGCTCTAGAACCTGGATATACCTTTCAGCATTGATGGTGTCTTTCCAGATGTGTAAGCTGCCCATGCCACACGCACTAATGCAACCCCATACCATCAGAGATGCAGGCTTCTGAACTGAGCGCCGATAACAACTCGGGTCGTCCTTCTCCTCTTTAGTCCGAATGACACGGCGTCCCTGATTTCCATAAAGAACTTCAAATTTTGATTCATCTGACCACAGAACAGTTTTCCACTTTGCCACAGTCCATTTTAAATGAGCCTTGGCCCAGAGAAGACATCTGCGCTTCTGGATCATGTTTAGATACGGCTTCTTCTTTGAACTATAGAGTTTTAGCTGGCAACGGCGGATGGCACGGTGAATTGTGTTCACAGATAATGTTCTCTGGAAATATTCCTGAGCCCATTTTGTGATTTCCAATACAGAAGCATGCCTGTATGTGATGCAGTGCCGTCTAAGGGCCCGAAGATCACGGGCACCCAGTATGGTTTTCCGGCCTTGACCCTTACGCACAGAGATTCTTCCAGATTCTCTGAATCTTTTGATGAGATTATGCACTGTAGATGATGATATGTTCAAACTCTTTGCAATTTTACACTGTCGAACTCCTTTCTGATATTGCTCCACTATTTGTCGGCGCAGAATTAGGGGGATTGGTGATCCTCTTCCCATCTTTACTTCTGAGAGCCGCTGCCACTCCAAGATGCTCTTTTTATACCCAGTCATGTTAATGACCTATTGCCAATTGACCTAATGAGTTGCAATTTGGTCCTCCAGCTGTTCCTTTTTTGGACCTTTAACTTTTCCAGCCTCTTATTGCCCCTGTCCCAACTTTTTTGAGATGTGTTGCTGTCATGAAATTTCAAATGAGCCAATATTTGGCATGAAATTTCAAAATGTCTCACTTTCGACATTTGATATGTTGTCTATGTTCTATTGTGAATACAATATCAGTTTTTGAGATTTGTAAATTATTGCATTCCGTTTTTATTTACAATTTGTACTTTGTCCCAACTTTTTTGGAATCGGGGTTGTAGGTAGATAGATAGATACACTACCATTCAAAAGCTTGGGGTCACTTTGAAATGTCCTTATTTTTGAAAGAAAAGCACTGTTCTTTTCAATGAAGATCACTTTAAACTAATCAGAAATCCACTCTATACATTGCTAATGTGGTAAATGACTATTCTAGCTGCAAATGTCTGGTTTTTGGTGCAATATCTCCATAGGTGTATAGAGGCCCATTTCCAGCAACTCTCACTCCAGTGTTCTAATGGTACAATGTGTTTGCTCATTGCCTCAGAAGGCTAATGGATGATTAGAAAACCCTTGTACAATCATGTTAGCACAGCTGAAAACAGTTGAGCTCTTTAGAGAAGCTATAAAACTGACCTTCCTTTGCGCAGATTGAGTTTCTGGAGCATCACATTTGTGGGGTCGATTAAATGCTCAAAATGGCCAGAAAAATGTCTTGACTATATTTTCTATTCATTTTACAACTTATGGTGGTAAATAAAAGTGTGACTTTTCATGGAAAACACAAAATTGTCTGGGTGACCCCAAACTTTTGAACGGTAGTGTAGATAGCGGCATGGTGGTGTCGTGGTTAGCGCTGTCGCCTCACAGCAAGAAGGTCCGGGTTCGAGCCCCGGGGCCGGCGAGGGCCTTTCTGTGTGGAGTTTGCATGTTCTCCCCGTGTCCGCGTGGGTTTCCTCCGGGAGCTCCGGTTTCCCCCACAGTCCAAAGACATGCAGGTTAGGTTGACGTGGGGCGGCCTTGGGCTGAGGTGCCCTTGAGCGAGGTACCGAACCCCTGACTGCTCCCCGGGCGCTGTACTGTGGCTGCCCACTGCTCTGAGTGTGTGTGTGTGTGTGTATTCACTGCTTCAGATGGGTTAAATGCAGAGGATGAATTTCACTGTGCTTGAAGTGTGCATGTGACAAATAAAGGTTTCTTCTTCTTAGATAGAGAGAGACAGAGAGAGAGAGAGAGAGAGAGAGAGAGAGAGAGAGGACGAGTGTAATTCAGTCTCTCACTGGTCTCAGGTTTCTCTCTCTGCAGTAACACTCTCCCTCCTGCGGCTTCCAAAAGTGAACGAGTGTTTCAGAAACAAAGCCTCCCTGTCTGTGTGTGTGTGTGAATATGTGTGTGTGTGTGTGTGTGTGTGTGTGTGTGTGTGTGTGTTAGAGGTACATTGGCTTCTGTAAAGGATTTCCTGATCTCTAATTGACTCACTGTTGGTGTGCAACTGAAAGCAGATCCCACTGTACACACACATACACACACACACACACACACACACACACACACACACACACACACACACACACACCTCAGAGACAGACAGTGAAACAGACAGAGTGAGACAGTTACAGATTCTGGAACCATCCGTACCCTGGTCAAGTTTTTGCATCACTGTGTCCATGAAAGTAGGGGGAGTTTTTACAAGAATTTGCACACCAACTATTTCAACACACACACACGCACGCACACACACACACACACACACACACACTCTCTCTCTCTCTCACACTTACATTCAGCAGGCAATGTTTCTACATCTCACTCTTATGATGTGTGTGTACTGTATATGTGTACTGTATATGTGTGTGTACTGTATATGTTTGTGTGTGTGTGTGTGTGTGTGTGTACTGTATATGTTTGTGTGTGTGTGTTTGTGTGTATAAAGATGGCTGAGGTCCAGCCGGCCGTCCTGCCAATTTTATCACCTTCATTTCCTCCAGGATGGAGATAAGAACCACACAGCAAGCAAAAACGATAACACTGACAGCTCTGTCTGTGTGTGTGTGCGTGTGTGTGTGTGTGATCTGTATCTCAGCAGCTGATGAAGTTGAAGAAATCCCTTCTCCAAGCCAATCGATTGTCAGTGGTGCTTTTAATCATCCAATCAGATTTTAGGGAAAATAAGACAGGTGTGTTAACAGTGAGCACTCAGCAGGAGTCGTCCCGCATGTCTCTCTCTCTCACACACACACACACACACACACACACACACACACACACACACAGAGAAGTGTTGGAATGTGAGGATTGTGTAAGATGTGTCTCACACAATGTAACATCACTGACTGTAGCTCAGTGGCTGAGTGGCACAAAGTATTGGCACCCTCCCTCCTTCTCTCAGGCCTCTAAAGGAGAGTGAGACGATGAAGCCTTATTCTCGTTTCCAGGAATCAGTACAGAGTGTATGCGGGCAGCGCTGAAAGATCTGCACACCACTGCACGCTTCGTTCACACTTAAGTGTGTATGTGAGAGAGAGAGAGAGAGAGAGAGAGAGAGAGAGAGAGAGAGAAGTCCTACAATTTAGACCTGCTGTTAAAATGGAACAAAAACAAAAGACAGAAGAAGAAGGAAAAGAAGGAGGCTTTAGTTCCTCTCCACTGAGCTCATCTCGATCAGTTCTTTCTGTGTTCCAGTGTGATACGCGTGTGTGTGTGTGTGTGTGTGTGTGTGTGTGTGTGTGTGTGTGTGTGTTTCCATGGCTCTATCATTAAGGCTAATGTCAGTTCTGCTTTCCACCGTTTGCCACCTCATTATCGCTTTCCCCCTCCCCCTCCTCCTCATCCTCATCCTCCTGCCTCCCATCTCACCCTCATCCTTCCATCCCAAGGGCGGGCGCGCACACACACACACGGTGTTCATTAGATCAGCTCTGATCAGTTTTTATTCAGAAAGATTCTCATCATCATCAGTGAGGCTTCCGACTCCAACAGCCAGATAAACGAAGGAATAAAATAAGACAAAACTCTCTCTCTCTCTCTCTCTCTCTCCACTTTCTCTCATTGAGATTCTGCAGATTGCTCTTCCTGATGCATCACCCCTTCACACTGATCCCACTCAGCCCCTGGGGCAGACAACCCCTGACCCCTCAGGGATAATCCCAGATTAATCCGCATCTCCGGGGGCGGCTGCTGCTTTAGCCTTGTGACCTCTGACCCCCTGTCAGCACACGCATGACGTCTTCACATTGGCCACTTTTCTTCATGTCACCCTGTTTCATGTTCTGATTCCTAAAACCCAGTCATGGTTAGCGATATGCTTTCTGGCTTCTCAGCAGAAAAAAAAAAAGAAAAAAAAAGAGGGGAAAAAAAAAAAGAATTAGCTTTTTTCCAAAACAGGACAGAGTGTAAACACTACCCCAAAAAACTCGGCCAACTCAGCTGACCTCCTCGCAAACACTCAGTGTGTAAGAAGCAGAGACGGAGCGGTGTTTATAACCGTCCTGAAAAATGTGACGCACGTCTGGGAATGCCAGAGAGAACAGGAACCAACCTGGACATTAAATGTAATGATAAACAGATGAAAAGATATGACGGGTCATCCTCAACTTGTTGTGGCGTAAGAGGAATAAAACACCGCAGCATGTGTGTTATTCAGCTCTGTTCATCACACCGCTCTGTGCTTTAACAGCGCGACACTGAGTGTTTTATTCTTTATTCCTTTTATTACTGGCTATTAATCCTTCGTATGAGTCCATTTCCTTCACACAATCCCACACGTTTCCTCTGGAGCTGTCGGACTCGACAAGGGCAAAACACAAGTTGAATGATTAAGGGTGTATTCAGACCAGGACAGTTCGATAGTTCACTTGCTTTGGTCCGAACCAAATGGTTTTTTTTATTTTTTCATTTTGGTGCGGTTCGCTTTCACACTGTACATTTTAGTAAGCGGACCAAAATCTGTCAACAAAGCCACGCGCCCTGAGGTCGTTCAGCTATTGGTCAGAGACGACACGCGCACAAAGCGTTAAGTTCAAAAGTAGTCATGGAGGCTTTCCGTGCTGTTATTCTTTTTAATGTCATCAAAGCTATATGTTTTTTCCAGTTTTTACTGTTTTCACAATTGTGCGATTCCTATGCTGTTGTACAAGTAATTTATCAACGACGACTTCAAAGGGCAAGGCGGCTACGGAGGATAGCGCTGATGAGCGCACATCATGTTGTGACAGTTCTGGCTCTTCACGCAAGACGGAGGAGGTATGTGTCGGGATATTCGCCTTATCCATCGTAATAGATGAATTTCTTTTTTGCGTCGCTAGTACCGCCACTTTTTGAAAGAATGTCCCTGATTTTAATGTAGGTCTGACGGAGTTTCTTCACTTTTAGCCGACATTGTTCTGGGGAGCGCGTGAACCCCTTCTCCTTCATTTTCTCACTGAATACAGCAAGCACGTTGGCATTTTTGTGTGTTCTCTCCAAAAGCTCAGATATGTGGACATCTGCCCATATATCCACAAGGGTACGCGTTTCTTCCTCGGCCCACGTTTGCCCCCTACTCATTTTTTGTACTCTGTAGTCTAGCCTACCACTAGTCTGAATGACCGAACGACTGTTGTAAGGTTCCCTTGACAACTGAAACAGTGTTTGCACTTTGCGGTGGAGTGTCAAGACTCTGTTTCCCATAATGCTCGACAAACGACGGAAGCTCCCGAGGTACAAAAAAGCAAAACTGTCAGATTAGGTCCGGTCTGCTTTCACACCTCCAAAAGGTCCGCACCAGAGTTCCTTTGGTCCGGACCGAGTCCGACCTTGCAGCTCGGTCTCGGTCCGCTTGTTTGGTCCGGACCAGAGTTCGGTGGTTTGTATTCAGACCAACCCAAAAGGTCCGGACCAAGGGAAATTTGGTTCGTTTGGTCGTTTGGTCCGGACCAAACAACGTAGGTGTGAATACGCTCTAAGAAACCCAAGAAAAAACAATCAATCAATCAATCAATCAATCAATCAATCAATCAATCAATCAATGATGGACAGTTTTGCCTGGATTAGTCAGCAGAGAGTTACGTACACAAGTTATTGCGGGACTTCGAGGCCATGCGAGTTCACACCAACAAAGAGGACGTCTGCATCTGTGTCCTTAAAAATTCCCAGGAAGCAATCGGCAGCGCTGTTTAGCAGGATGAGGACAATACATCAGGGCCAACAAGCACACAATACCCTCCGCAAATAAACATGACAAGGACAAGGGGAAAGGCAGAGATGCGATGTACAGCTGAGTCAGAAACTGGAACGGGAACGGGTGGGGCGGCGAGGAGTTTCACAGTTTTATTGAGGTCAGCTTCCCTCCAAACCCCCACCCTCCAAACACGGTCTACATCATTTCACTGCTTCCTGTGACATCCCAGAGGTGGACGTACAGTAGCGTTCACAAGTCTGAGCTCTGCTTTCATTTCATTATTTATTCACCAAGATATTATTTCAAACAGTAATCTCTAGCTTGTTTACACTTCTTCAAACCGTCAGAGCATTGTATGTGTTTTCATGAAGTGTTCGGGTCCAAAACCTGGCGCCTTGCACATGTTCCTGCTTTTATACATTATCATCATCATTAACACGTCACTTGTTAAACGATGCACATTAAAAGAAGACTGTTTGCTCCAGCAGTGCGACTGATTTACAGCAGGAAGGCGACCTCTGGTGACCCAGGAGCTGGAGAAAGCTCCCAGCGTCCTCTCCAGCAAGGTTTCAGGAATGCCGGGTTATCACTGCTGCAGCATTGGAGGTCACGACACGGCCGAAGTGGGCGAAAGGCTGCTCTGCCACTTCCTGTTTGGTAGCCATTGTGTGCTCGAGCGAGCTCTTCCCTCCGAAATCACAGCATCAGCTTTTTCTCTTATCCCCACGGACAGCGGGCTTCCAGAGCTTTTGTGTCCATGACATTCTTTCGACAGAGCTGATAGGATGAAATGCGCCATTAACCTATCAGGGAAGAGCCAGATGCCAACGAGGACCAATGATCGACCCAGTTTCCCAGACCGAACAGGAAGGAAGTGAGATTACACGTTTCGTTTTGCTCGTGTCAACAGGGTCATTCATCCGATCATTTTTTTCTGAGTCGCTTTCAGGAGCCGCTCATCTGTAAGGAAGGCGATTAGCTGCGAACAAACATGTCCTGGTCAACGCCACCGCGGTCCCATGGGAAAGGAAAGCGTGCCTGGTGTTAACCCTTAATCTACTCGGGTTTCCTGAAGAGTTAATGACTCCGGATCAGGGCTGAATTGGGAGAACTACCTCTGTTCAGGTTCCGTCAAAGAAGTAACAAAGTCCTTGAAGGTTCCAGGTGAGCACTGGATCGCAGGATTGAGATTTTTTTTTTGTTGTTGTTGTTGTTCAAGTGCCCTCAGATGTGCTTCTGCTCCGTTTCCTGGTCGAATCCTGCTGTCTGGTGGTTACTGTCAAATCCCCACACTCCCTCAGACAAGTGATCTGAACCCTTTCGAATCAGCAAAGCGATCAAACGAACCTTTGTGTGACCTTTAAGGAGTAGGGACACAAGAAGAAGCGACAATCTGCAATGCACTGGAGGTTTTATCTCTAATCCTGCGTAGGGTGTGTTTGCCTTAAAGAGCTTCCCGTTCTTCTCCAAAACATCTTCATGAGGAAAGGAACTCCATGACACCTTTGAGCAACAGATGGAGAGAAATCGAGACAAGCCCTTCACCCACCTGGAGCTCAGCTTCCATCCCAATCCAAGAAACATTCCCAGTAGATAGCTTTAGCATCCCTGACCAGTGTAAAAAAAAAAAAGTAAAGAAGAGAAAAGAAGAGGGACAGAAACAGCAGACATGATCAGTGTGATGGAATCCCGGGTCACCAAGCCAATTTAGCCGCTCGCTGTTTGTGGTCTGTAATCTCCTGCCATCATGACCACAGCAAAGACGAGTGGCAGAATGAGAACGAGGACAATCATCAGTGTGTGAACAAAAGCCTGTTTATCTCGGGTTTTTGATCTCGGACACAGTGTCCCTAATAGCTGCGATGGACGGAAGAGGAACAGGTCATCCATCATGATGAACATTTCCTTCCCAGTGTGGGAAATTTCATGCAAATTAATAAAGTTTTGACAAAAGGATACGTCAATCATTGTGACATTGTTACACTGCTGACAAGAAACTCCGAGCATGTGTTAGCTCGATAAAATTGGCGCAAAGCAAAAGTAACTCCAAGAACCCCCTGCTTCAACCAAAACTAAAAGGGGAGGAGTCAAATCTGATCCAGCTCCTCAATGGGTTTCAGTGTGTGTTTTTCCATGTTGTGCAGCATCTCCTGAGTTAGGGTTAGGACTTGGTTTCTCAGAGGAGTTGGCTGTGGTCCAGCTCCACCCCTGGAGTACTGGTTCTGCAGCTCGGACTCAAAGGAACCGCAAGTTGAAACAGAACAAAAGTCCTTTTCTTTTGTAGCAATTTGAGGTTTACGCATAGGTCAAATATCGCAAATACTTCAGCTAACTCATAGCTATCGCCACCTCTGGGTGATGATGCACTCGAAAGATCTCAAACAACTGAATACAGCTGGAACGTTTTGAACAACTTTTACATTTGACCGGGTTGCAGGAGACTAAAGCTTTCACTCCAGGTCATGTCACGTACAATACACTGCGATGACACGTAGCCTTGATCTGCAAATCAGTCTTTCCACGGGACGCCATGAAGACCCAACTCACAAGCCGTGTGTTTGTGCACGTGTGTTCGATGACGTCATGCCATGGTGCTGTTAAAGTGACACAGGCCGATGTGCTGGTTCAGGAATCATTTAATCCACTCCCCTTTCTGAATTGTTTGAGCTGATACCCATCCACATAGCTGGTATGCATCATTTTGTTTCAATTCATTTTATTTCCTAATGCGGGGCATCCGAACCACGTGTTAGTCTGGTTACAGACCGCTCACTCAGCAGCCAGTTCGGAAAAGTCACGTGAGGTCATGCGTGGGTCAGAGGTCATGACCGCGGGGCCACAGCAAACATGGTGGATCACACAGATCAAACGAAGACTCCTAGATCGAGACAAATTGAAATATTTAGAAAAATATTTTTATAAATATACAAATCGAGAACTGAAATATTCCAAATCTAAACGCACCTGTGAGCTTGAAGGCTCTCGAGCGCTCACTTCTGTGTCGGAGGCCACCGGTTCTGCCATGTTTGTTGCGACCTCGCTCATTATAATATTATAATGAGGGTAAACTTCGGCTGTTTCTGTACCCAAGTGTAAACATTAGCGTGCCATGTTTTTCCAGCTCATTCTCCTTCACAAGCACGCGGCAGCGGCCAATACAGCGTGTGATTCAGGTACCTCGGGGTTATTCTGTCTCCACAGGGTACTATTCATCTTTTTAAGACATCGACCCGGGCCACTTTAAGCCTCAGGTTTGAATCTTACTTCTGAAGAGTGAGATTAATTAAAATAGAAAAAAAATAAAAAGGGATCGAATGTTACATTTTGGCCACGCCCGCATGTCACAATTAGTGGGTTCAGTCTATTATTTGTTATGTTATCTTAAGAAATTGGAGATATCAGTGCGTTTAAAAGCTAAACTGGGTCTCAAATTGGTGCAATTCATCAACGTTGGGTGTTTGACACACAGGTGATTCACATGACGGGAAAAGAACCGTTTTTCATTCTCATTCGTGTTGCAAACTGCTGTTGGGAAGAATTACCGTCATCTCATCTCATTACTGTCATTTAAAAAAAAAATTATCATGCTTTGCCATGTTTGATCTATGAACCTGAGCTCTGATCAGACTGATTGTTCAGCAGGGAGAAGTGAGGCGGCTCTCAGCCCTCATCACTGCTGAATCAATAAAAAACACACCCAGCTGGCCTCATTCAGCCCATCACCTCTCTGTGCTCCATAAACACACTCCACACTACTTGCGACTAAACCCTCCTCATTGATTATCTTAAAGTGGGTCGTTCAAAATGATGATCGGCAGCAAGTATGAGATGGTATAGCTCAGCATATAGCTTAGCATAGCTCTTCAGTCAGGAACATCCAGTTCCACATTCTGAACATTGGCATGAAATCACTTTAGAAGGTTTTCACGCCAGTTTAAAGGCACCAAACAGTTGTTTCTGCAACACAAGTGACGTTTTGGAGAGAAATAATGGAATACAAGCTCAAATACAGAGCAGGTGTCACTTTTGTTCAATCTTCCACCACACAGCGTAAGCCATGAGGTAAACATCAAACCTGCACCATGATTAATCGAATATCATCACAAGATACGGTGGGAGTGGATCATTATGTAGGAATGATCAAAGCCTATTCTCAAAAGTGGGTCGAACAGTACTGGGTTGTGTATGGCATGGTGCCCGGGTGGATAAGGTTATGAGTTCAAATCCCAGCAACACCAAACAGCCACTTGAACAAGACTCAACTGTCAGTCGCCAGCCAAAGGAATAAATGTTCGAAATATTCTCACTCATTTGTACACATTTCCATTCAGTTACTCTCAAATTTCCCATAAAGATGATATCAGGAGATCATCACAGATCTTACACTTGCCCTGCCATCCAAAAAACCTGCTTTGATCAGACTTTATCTCATCGCCTCTGCATCCGTCCGTGAGCTTTTCGACGCATCTCAGCCAAGTATTAAAAAAAAAAAAATCATTCTTTCAATTTAGATTTGTTTTGTTTTGTCACAGTTCAAGAACCAGATGGACACCACACCTTTGGTGGTCTTTTTTCTATCCCTGACACCACAATCCGCTCTTATTAGCCACTTAGAGAAGTTGATCATCGAGTTATCTGTACTGTTATCGCAGCTACGCTTATCGGCCAGCGAGGTTAGACGACCGAGAGGCACACAGACGCAAATCCTTCAGTCTCACTCACTTAACAAAACTGTCTGAGACAGATAATGAGGCTCCATCACTGAAACTACAGCCCCAGATAACAGGATGTTACCCAGAGTTCTCTGAAACACTATCGTATCGTCAGACGTCAAGCACAAGCGGCAAACAGAAATGGAGACAAATGGAAACCTTGGAGAAATCAAACTCTGACACGTTTCACGATGTTGGAAAGCTCCCAGGACGGCATTTAAAAGCAAGGTTAAAGAGAATAGAAAGGTTTCCCGAAAGGTTGGATTGATTTCCAAGAATGAGTAATGAGGTAAAAAGAAAAAAAAAAAAAAAAAAAAACAACAACGTTGGCCTGTATTCCGAGGGTGCTGGGCAAACTGGGACAAAATACCACCCCTGATGGTACCAAAACCTAATTCAAGCGAGTTCATTGATCAGAATCACACAATCACAGCAGGCCACACAAATCCAACAGGTATTTAGCGACGGATGGAAACGTTCTCATTTCCACAAAGTCATGTGTCCAAACACAAGCCACTCAATACTCTCAACTCCCTTTCCCTCCTGAGCACAACGAGCCGAGAGTACTGAATTTATTCAGCACCGTTTTGCAGAAAAAGTCCAGTTTAAACATTAAGCTTTCTTCAAAATCCATCAGAAATCCCTCGCTGAGAGTACGATATTGGAAGAAGGCAATCGGCTGCATTTCAGGCTTTTGCTTCATGCTTTATATTTCAACTTTAGAATATTAGAATTAAAAAAAAAATCACTTAAAAGAAAATTATCTTTTTTCCCCTCTTAGTGTGTTTCCTTTGTTTTGATTTTAACTTCGCAGGTCTAAGATTCAACCCGAAAAAACATTCAGGGTGGTTTTTTTTTTACAGTTTTGTAAAAACAATCAAATCTCAAAAACATTGATTTGATCTAAATTTACGTTAAAAAAAAAAAACACCTGCATTGACTAGAATTCTGAGGGAAATGTCAAAGCTTTCATGGTGATTGAACAAATAAAAAAAAGTTTGTCTTCTCAAATATCTTGTTTTGCACAATAATGTTCGACCCTGTGTTACTATTTAATTTAGCAATGCTAACATTGTTGGCTATCTTGCTAACAGCCAAAGTTGCAGAGGTGCTTAAAAGGAATTTAGCATTAAAAAAAAAAAAAAAAAAAAACTTTGCCTTGATGGTTCATACGTTCCGTTTTGACTTGCCTTATGTCCACTCGACGTCTTCACTTCATGGACGTGAGCGTGACAGAGTCACGGCTGTGATCGGCTAAATGCGAAAGAGTTTGAACATTCAAAGCATCTGCTTCTCCCTGGGAATCCTGGATGCTTCACCTTTTGTCAAATTTTGACCCAAAAAAAAAAAGAATCAATATTTTTGAGATTGAGTATTCGTATTTTTAACTGTAATCCATAGTTGCGAAGGGAAATCTTACCCCTGTGAGTTCAAAACAAAGAAATACATTTGGCAAAAGTGAATTTTTTGTTTAAAAAAATACACTACAGAAAATAAAGATTTTTATTTACCATGACGTCTATAATTCAAACTTTCGAAACTCCTTCTAAATCAACCCCATACGAGATTTGTATCAAAAAAACGAGACGCAGCCCGGAGCTCCTGACTCCGCGGGGAATTGAGTGAGAACCCTGTGGAATATTAGGACACCAGCCAAGCCATATTTTTCTTCCTGTGTGTACTCCCAAAAGCACTTAAGAGTTCGTTGGCCTTGTTCTGCACAGGGTATAGGTGAGATCGGACGAGCTCCATTCGTCTTTCTAAACATCTGCATGGATTCAAGCACTCCCAGAACTCCACAGCTATTTTTTCTCCTTTCTTTTTTTAGATTAAGCATTGGCATGCGAGTCCACGGCCTCCCCCACCCAAGGCTTTCATCATCCAATCCAACACCAGACATCCAGAACTACAAGGCTTAATTTGACCTCATCTCCAAGGTGATACAGGGGCCTGAGTTCTTGGAGGGTCTTGGTAGTTTGCAGCTTCCATGGAATCCTCTCTGATCCTTTCCTTTTTGTCAGTTTCTGTGCAGGACTTCTATTCGTTCTGTGTTTCAGGCTGTTAATTTGTTTTAAAGTCTCCAAATTTATCTTCAGGCACATGGATTTGATGGCCAGATTACCAAGTTTAACATACACTCTGGCTGAAGATTTCTGAATACCATCAGAGATGATTCCCACCTCTGATCAACAGGAAGATAATGACAGTTAAAGGATGCACTTAAACTGTGAGGAAAACCTTTCCAAAGAGTGAAAGTATTTAAAAATAAGGTAAATCAGCAGGAATCACAATCAATCTGTCTTAATTTCACTCATTTATCACCCAAGATAGCAAACAAATTTGATATAAAACCTACAGAAGATTATTTCTCTTCCACAAAAGATTCCAAAATATCTTTAAAAAGTCTTAAGTGGTCCTTAGTTTTGGATCCCCAGTGAGAACCTTTCAACCACATCATTCATAAAGGGTTCTACTGAGCCTTCAGAAGGTCATTAATGGTCCTCTGGTTTTGACCCTAAATGAGACCTTTTAAAGATTCCATGTCGAACCTGACAAAGATGATTCCTCTTTCAAAACATGATCCAAAACCTCTTTAGAAAGCCCTGAGTGGTCCTTCAGTTTGTGCCACCCCCGAGCATGCATGATTAAAAATCTGAGGTAGAACCCTCTAACAGAAGGTTTCTTGATTATGGAAAGTAACAAAATGCCATTAGAAACCAGAAAGGGTCCTTTGGTTTGTATCCTTGAAAATAATCTTAAAGATTCTATATGAACCCTAAAACAGATGATTTCTCTTTCATGAAAGGTTCCAAAACATCTTCAGAAAGCCCTAATGAGTCCTTCAGATTCTGTGTCGAACCCTCCACCAGATGGTTACTCTTTCACAACAACAATCCAAAACGCCTCTCGAAACCATCCCAAGAACCCTTGAGGAACCCTTGTTAGTTTTTCTGACGAACCCAAATTTGAAACCTGACTCCCGACACGATGCTGAACACAGCCGTGCTTCTGTGTACCACTACACCCAGAACCAGACACAGTCCATGTTCTATTTTCATAATCCCAAAAGCTTTGCTGCCTTTTCAGCAAGTCGGTGATGTTATTTGAGCAAACTCAGCATCAAGTCTCCATGTTCACCTCGAGGGCGAGATTTGACCATTTCCTCTCTGCCTCGGTCCTCAATCCCCTGCTGCGTTCCCGAGCCATAGAAAGCTTCTCTAATAGAATCAACCTCTATCCTCTGCTGTCTGCCCAGACTGACATTAATCCTCTGAGCCGTGGGGTGAGCTCTGGGGCACGAGCAAGTCGTACCCTTATATGACACCATGCTTACACGTCCTGCACACACTTGGGCTTCAAACAGGAAGAAATGCAGAGTGCGGTTTGGTTCTAATTCGACTCGCAGTAACGTTTCAAATTTCTCACAAATGGTTCCTAATTTTTAACATATCCACACATTGTATACAGCTTCCATCTTTCAAGCTATGAGACAAAGAGCCAACGAAACCTTCTCCAAGAAAAACAATCAAACTATCGAATGTTTAGGAGAGGAGCAGAAAGGACAAGCCAAAAAGACTGGAAGATTTCACCAGTGTGAAAACTTCTCAGCAATCACGCACAGCTTGAAGACCGTCATGGTGGTGTGCTCTCGCCTTAAGGTTCCCGTCTCACACATTACAGGTAAAAGATAAACAACAAAGACAGACCTGCAGATTTATGTCCATCAGATCAGACCGATAATCTCCTCCAGCCCCAGACAAGCTTATTAAAAACTTGTGTCCTGAGAACCTGTCGGAGCTTGTTCCAGTGGTGTTTGATTGGCGGATACGCCATCCAATCGTGTTTGACTGACAGGACAGACATCCTAAACTGTGACCTGGTGGTTGACCTCTGACCCAAAGCTGTCAGTCCCTCTGGGCAAAGACACGTGAGAAGAAAGGACTTTAAAAGGAGAAGTCATTTTCCTGCAGAGCTCCTGCACCTTCAACATGGTGAAAAAAGAAAAATGGTCTCCAGTAACCACTTTAAATACTCATTTATACCCAGGGGTCATTCAGCGATTCAGCAATCCACTGCCAATGTTTCTGGGAAGTGGGAGGAAACTCAAGAACCAGGAGGAAACCCACATGGACAGTCATGTTTCTGCCTTTTCACCATGTCAAAAATGTCCACCCCCCTACGCCCCAACACGTCAAAATTCCATTCACCTGATGTTTCTTCCAGCTGTACTTTATATTTAAGCTTCCAACTTAATTCGCATCAAACCCGACTCATTCGCCTTGGTAGAATTTAGTATAAATTCGAGCAGCACAAAATTGAACACTGCACAAACTGTACAAGAACAAGCACAAATACTTTTAAACCCCCGTTTGGTTTCAGCAGCGGGTAAAATACGCTCCTTCCCTCATCCACCGGTGCCAAGATCGCTCTATCAGGGTCTCCGGTCACGCCTCGGAAAGATCAAGTTAAGAGGAACCTCTTTCTTTCTCACACTCTTTTGTGGCTTTCCAGGTTTCGAGAATGAAGCATAAAATGGGCGGAACAGCATCCATTGAGAGCGTCCCCTTGTTCACCGGATGAGATTAATGGACTTCCCACCCGATGCCAAGCGCACACAAAGCCCCCACACCGGAGAGTTAGCAATTAATATGCCGTGTTATTGTTGGCCCTGTTCAGGCGTCCAAATACCGAGAGGCTCATAAACGGCCGTAGATATACAGTCAGTCCAATAAAACGCTGGAGATAAAGCGGTTTCAGAATGCAGGAAAAGCTGTAATGTCAGATTCGACTTTGGACAAAATACCCGAGGGCATTTCCCAGATGGTTACGCAGACAATTTTCACATTTCAGAAATGTAAAACAAGTAGCGACAGGCTCTGGGGACCGATATGAGACCATGATTGATTATCAGTCACAAACATTCACATGCACAAGATTGTTATGGAGACTAAAAAAAGTAAACTGCATAATTCTGTTTGTTAGGAGTCTGAAAAACATACAGTATAAGGGGTCTAAACCTCATGTGTCTACATGATACGATACAACTGCGATTCAGTATTTGAGATACCATTAAATCTGCAACAATGCAATACAAGATAATAAGTTCAGGCGGCACGGTGGTGTAGTGGTTAGCACCGTCAGCTCACAGCAAGAAGGTTCTGGGTTCGAGCCCAGTGGCTGACAAGGTCCTTTCTGTGTGGAGTTTGCATGTTCTTCCTGTGTCTGCGTGGGTTTCCTCCGGGTGCTCCGGTTTCCCCCAAAGACATGCAGGTTAGGATAACTGGTGGGTCTAAATTGACCGTAGGTGTGAATATGAATATGAATGGTTGTTTGTCTCTGTGTATCAGCCCTGCAATGACCTGGCGACTTGTCCAGGGTGTACCCCGCCTCCCACCCATAGTCAGCTGGGATAGGCTCCAGCTCGCCCGTGACCCTGCACAAGATAAGCAGGTTATGGATAATGGATGGATAATAAGTTCAACTGATATCGTGGCTCTCTCACACCCAAGGTCACTTTACAATAAATAAATAAATAAATAAATAAATAAATTCCACCAAAAGAGGGTCAGGATGTAATTCCAGTGGTGTCGTCACCCACAGTCCCACCAAAAGGCACAGGAAGGTATGTCCCACACCACCTGCACAGCCACCATGACACCACTAGGCAACATTGCTCAGAACACCGCACCAAACACAGAAGCACCACCAGACAGAGCGCTGGACAACCCCGATGTTATAAAGAGCAACTAGCTCACTGCAGTCCATAGCGAGGAGCACAGGCATCACCCAGGGCGGACCAAGGTCTGAAGAGAACCGACGTCCAAAACTGGGTCCAGAGCTACGCCACAACCGGTGGACAAAATGTTCAAACAAAGAGATTATACAGTATGATTTGATTCAACCATTGAATATTTGCCAAAACCAACGATACCGTGATCCAATTTTAATTCACCGATTTGATATCTGAGCATTCCATTGAATCCGTTATGATACGATACGAGTCGGGTTTCGGATCGTCTGATCGATATGTGACCGACTTTGTTCAGTATCTGGAGGAGGCCAAACACGACTTCAAAAATGATGACGATGATGAGGTTCAGAAGAATAAATCACCTTGCTAGCTGATTGACAGTTAATCGATAAGAAAGATCTGACAGTTCTGGATCGTTGCAATTAATTTCCCTTTGAATCTGCTGCATCGGTCCAAATCATGATGATCCCATCACTTCACACAAAATCAGACCGAAATCATTTACAGAACATTTTTCAGTCGTTAAAATTTTTCTTGAGAAACTATTCACGTTGGATAGCTTGTGTTAGCTTGCCAATGAATAAGCTAGCTAGTTAACTAAGTAGTGAACTAAAATCCTACAATCAAATAAAGCATTTGGTAAATTACGGTGTTGAATAAAGTGGCGCAACACTGAAGTCATCATTTCAGTAACTAAACACAGCCTACAGAAATTAGCAAGCTAGTGAATATTGTAACTCGTCTGAGGTCTGCTAGTGTTCGTTTGTCAGAAGATACTGGATGAAACTCACCCTGGGTGGGGCTGCCAGATACCAATCACCTCGTTTCACCAATGAGGGCTTTAAAATTCATTATAAACTCAAAAATATAGACTTTTGTCTCAATCTAAGAGTCAAGTTTATTTGTTCAGTGTAATAATATTAAAAACTGGCACTTTTCTCAAAGTAAATGTGCACAACCTGTCAGATTTCCAACGTCTCCGGGTTTAAAGATGACCCAAGATGTTTCCCATCCTGCACTTATCATGATATAAAAGCTGAAAAGCATTTCCTGATGAGAAAGTAAACAAAATGGTGTTTGTTGCTTGTTGCGTGTGAGAAGCCGCTGAGGGTTCGTTCTGCTACCTGCGTGCGATCCATTCTGATCCTGACACGCCAGTCCTCGCCACTTCCAACTTTAACGACTTTATCTTGATCGAATAGAAGCTTGTGGCTCTGTGAACACAGGGGAATACGCTAATCTGATCTGGGCGAGGGCCAGAGATCGGACGCGCGCCGCACACGTCTGTTTGTTGTGTTTTTGCTCAGCAGAATTTCTGTAAAGAGATAAGTGGCAGGTAGAGGGAGTGACGGCCTGGCAATAATTCAATGAAAACACTTCAGTTTCTCGAGCAATCATGGAAGAAAAAAAAAGACCACAAGCTGTTTCCTGGAGAGGAGAAAAACACAAGATCGTGAAGAGAAGTTTATTAAATTTCTGTTGCAGTAAATTCAGTGTTCAATCAAAGCAATGTCTGTACATTAAGCTCAGGAACATAAGCACTCTCTCTCACACACGCACGCGCACACACACACACACACACACACACACAGCGAGTGAATTAGGAGCAGTGAACTGCTATAAACAGTGGAAGTCACACACAGAGGCAGTGAAACTCGAGAAGCCTCCATGTTTCTAATCATGCACATTTCAGCAAAATAAGGCTCAGCAGAGGGAAAACAGGACGGGACGGAACGGTACGAGTGGAGTGTGTGAGGTGAGCTGCGGGGGGAAGCTGGACTCACACTGCCAAACACAGAGCTGATTTTAATCACAGGTCACGCGGAAACGGATGGACGAACCGTGAATGTGTGAGCAACAGGGAAACGTTCAGTGTTTATACCGAGACGTAAAAACACACAGTCAGAGGAAACACTGAGACATAGATACTGCACACACACACACACACACACACACACACACACACACACACACACAGTGCCAGTGTGCGTCTGTGTTTTGAGTTGTCAGTGTGTTGTCCAGTGGATTACAAAGCAATGAGTTTCATTAAGCAGGATTACTGAGTAACTTTATCTGGAAGTATGATGAGGACTGAGTCTCTCTCTCTCTCTCTCTCTCTCTCGCCATCCACCTCTCTTTCTCTCTCTCGCCATCCACCTCTCTCTCCCCCCTCCCTCCCTCTAGCCACCCCCCCTTCTGATATCCAGAATATTTTTTGTCTGTTCATAAAAATGCTTAATAAATTTTTAAAAAGGCATTTTGGAATCGCATCCTGTATATTTTATATCATTTTATCACATAAAATAAATAAATAAACCAAAACAAACAAAATGAAGCAACAAACCAACCAGCAAACAAACCAATAATATACAAAGCATGGGCGTTGCCACCACTGAATGTGAAGGGGACGTGTCCACATTTCATAATTCTTCATTTGGACCCCCCCACACATTTCTCATCTCATCTCATTATCTGTAGCCGCTTTATCCTGTTCTACAGGGTCGCAGGCAAGCTGGATCCTATCCCAGCTGACTACGGGCGAAAGGCGGGGTACACCCTGGACAAGTCGCCAGGTCATCACAGGGCTTAATTTTGTGTTATGAAGACTGTTATTTTTGTTATGAGTATCACTAAATCGGAAAAAAGTAAAACGCACCCACTAAAAAGTCACTGTTGGTGGTGAACAAAATTGCACCTGTTCATTGCGTGAAGTTGTTTTTTATGTGTCACCGTTGCTTGACACAGTGTGATTGTGTGTTATGAAGTTTGCATGATGCCATGTCATGCCTGTTCATTGTGTGAAATTATGACACGGGTGATTGCTCTAAGACAACGAGGGAGGCTCAGCCTCCTCTAAAAATGACGAACATCGTGTAGGATGAATTGCGCTAGGCTTATGTTATAGCCGACCTTATAACATTGCTATTTCAGATCCAGAATCAGAAATATATGTGCTCAACCCAACTACAGTGCGAAATCATTCCGTTATAACTTTCCCCAGTTTGCCTAATGTGTGCGTGAGTTTTTCCCCCTCGTGACAGCGCGATGCAGCCCAGCCTCAGTGCACTTCAATGGCATTTGGGAGCTCTGCGCTTTCAATCTCAAAATGCAAGACGGTTATTGGACAAATACTGCGAAAATGCCCGCCCACGGACTCCGAGCCTCACATGGGAGGGACATGGCAAAGCTTTCCGCGAGGAGACTGGTGATTGGTGAAAGTGGCTGGATATTTTCTTTGATTGACAGCTTGTTTCAAATATAGACAGGCAGCGGTGAATTTCAGTTCAGTCCCATGCGGATTCGCAAGTGCTGTGGTGTATTGTAAGAGATCAGCTTACATTTCGAGTTCATTCATTACATACGGTTTCTACCAGCTTTTTTAGTTTGTATATATTTTCATTGTAAATAAAGTGTAAATATAGTGTTGTCAAGTTTGCTATCTTAGTTCCAGAAATTTCGTTTATTTGAGTGACTGAACTTGAACTTGAGGGGGCTAGTCAGCTAGCAAGAAAGCTGCGCACGGATGCCAAGCATTGCTGATTTAATTTTGGCGAAGCCATTTGCCAGTCTTCCTTTCGAGGAAAAAATTAAAATTAAAGAGCAGGGTAGACCAACGCCTCAAATTGACTTGGTGAAAAAGGTAGGGAATAATACTCGTTCCTTTCAGCTCTCCTGGTACGAGAAAGTGAATTGGCTAACAGCAAGTGACCCACATCAACAACAGTAAATAGGCTACTTTAGTAATATGTCATGGATGGACCAAAAATATAGAATCTATTTAAAATGTTTATGCTGAGTATATTATATTGGAATATATATTTTTCTGGATATGAATTAAACACAGCTACAATTTGGAAAACATTTTTAAACAAAAACACAGCCGAGAACATTTCACACTACAGACCTGGATTAAAAGTGAAGGGTTATCAAAATTGTCAATAAAACATTTCTCAGTCAAAATAAGTAAAATATAGGGAAAGTGTCATTGAATGAAATGTGTGGCACCCAGCTCTATGTTTGGCTCCCCAAGGTCAGTGCTTGTGCCTATTCCAGAACACTCTGCTGTTACTGCTGAGGTTCCTGACAAAGAGCTGCCTCCCCTGTTTGAAAGACTACCAGCCGCCAGTGAATTACGAATATTCTTATTTTTAAACATACAGTTGAGTGTCACTATTGCTTGACACAGTGGCATGTTGTGTTACATCTAAAACTAAATCAAAAAGGAAACACAAAATAAAAAGTAAAATGCACCCATAAAGTCGTTGTTGGTGATAAATTGTGTCACATTCATCTCATGATCTTCGGCAGAGCAGTGGGTTTAAAAACAGCTGATGAATATATGGACTAGTTGAATGAGGACTTATTGTTGAGTCTCTAAAATAGTCATTGAATTAAGTGACTTTTGTAGGTAAAATGAGGTGTTTAACAACCTGTTAAAAATACACCAGAATGCAGGAAATGGCATCTAATTAATTAAAAATTTTCTGGGGGACGACCCCCAGACCCCCCGCCAGTGTGTCCCCCCCACATTAAAAATGCTTCTGACGCCCCTGATACAAAGTGCATTTCATGGTTTTTGGGTTTTTTTTCAATATTATCAGTAAAAAGTTGTCGGATCCAGAACGTCACTTTTTACGTTTTTAACTGAACTGGATGAGTTTGGTTTTGCAGGAACAGGTTTAGAATTTATACACATTTGTGAAAACATTCTGGAAGAATACACAATATGTTTTTATTCATTTCACAACACCAGTGAAAAGTCTGAACGGCCTAAATATTCACATTTTGTCCAAATAGTTGCTAAACTTCGAGCAAAAGTTTGAATGACTCAAAATTATTGCAAAAATGAGATAATGAGTCTGGGCAGACTGAGAGGGAGGAGGTGGTCAGATTCTCACAGGAAGCTACGACGGGGAAGATTTTCCAGTGTAACATTCACAAAGTGAATAAAACATCTAGAACCAGCAGATACGATCAAACGATTCGCAGGACCAGGTTTTAACTTCCTTATGTTCCCTCCAAGGACTGATTTCTTGAACGGGTCGAACACTTTCACACAGTTTGATGTTTCTCTGGCGGAGAGAGACGGACAGAAGGTGTTGGATTTGGATGACGCAAATTGTTAATGAGACACAATGAATCATGAAGCCCAGAATTGACCCGGTTACTGGTGCTGGATTTTCCCAAAAGAATAAACCAGGCCATAGATGGAAGTCTGGGGATTATCTTTATGCATTTGTTCATTTGGCAGAAAGTTTTATTGCAAACAAATCCTCTCCAAGAGCCGAGCCGAGGAGAGACGAGCCGAGGAGAGCAGAGGAGGTTCAACGCCAGCGTTTCAGGTTCTGATGTCCAGAACTGAGCCATTTTTCATCACATTAGCAGCCAAACGTTTACGTAAATGAGTTACGTGAATCGCAATAGTCTTGATCTTTCAGTTCCAGCACACTTGTTTGCAATAGGCTCCCGTTTCCATGGTAACAGCTCGTTCACAGTGAGCGCTGATGTTTACTGAAGGTTTGGCTGGAAGGAGTCTCCAGTGTCAGTACTGAGTCCTGGAGACGTGTTTATGCTGCGGTGTAGTTTCCAGGTAACACGACAGACTGTGTTTTTGTCTGTTTTTGTGTCTTATTAACTTCAATAGAGAAAAAAAAAAACCATATACTGGTGAGGGAACGATTGTTAGAGCTGCTAGAACGTTTGTGAGAACAGGAACGAACTTGTCTGAAGCTGCTGTGGGATAAGAGGAAGAAAACCCTTCAGGATGGGGAAACAACTTCATACAACCTGCTTGAGTTGTTCTCACAACCACCAAACAACGTCACCTCCAAATCCCACGTTTGGCGCATCAGAGGAAACGCAGGATGATGATCCTGAGATTTAAACTCACAACCAGGAGAGAAGCTCAAGCACAGAACCTTGGAACTGGACTGCATGTGAGGGTGAGTTCCACAAAAATAGTTCTCCTGGTACCCTTTTGATTTTGCTCATGAGTTCCTAGTTCTCCATGTTCTTCACCAGTGAGGGAACCTTTAAGGAACGCTGTGGCGTCTCGAGGATTTGCTTCCGAGATCTATGACGGATTCAGGCTCCGAGTTGTGTTGGATCACAGCTCAGCCCTGATTAGCTTGCTGTAAAAAAGTCGGTGTGTTTGGAGCCAGTGTCGCTGACACAATTCCAAACACAGCACCAAAGTCCTGTGGGCACCACTAGGACCTCGATGAGGACTGACAGTCGTTTTTAAACATCTCAACAAGCAAATGGATCTTTCTGTCTAAAGCAATCAGGACTGAATTACGGATCGGATAAACGTCCCGTCAGGAAGCGGTGTTACTCCAGCCGAGCTCCAGCACCACTGAGCAGAAACCACAAGCCAGAACTCCAAAGCTTACTTCCCAAAAATATAATAGGCCACACCTTCTTTTATGAGGACCTCTGGTAGGAGGCGTGGCCTAAGGGTTGAAAGTGGGAATTGTGCATTCGAGTAATATTCCAGCTCACAGTTGATTAACAGGTTTATTTTTCAAAAAAGGATTTAAAAATCTACAAGATAGCAATATTAGATGTATTCGCATTACAGGTACAAAACCATCAAAGGAAACTACGAAGGATAAGCAACACTGTACTTTGACCCAGGCTCCGCCCACATGTAATACAAATATTTTTAAGAACGTAGTTATTTTTCTGCAGTTACTTTGTCAACATAAACATGAAGCTCTTCTCACATTCGCCATCATCAGGGGGAAAAAAGTGTTTAACTAGTTACAAAAGAATATGACGAGATGTTTTGGAGAAGACCCAGACGAGAACTCCAGCGTGATCTGAAGAACTTTGTGGCTTTGTGCATTTGGCCTTCATTAACGATTCAAACGCAGCTCTTCATGTTATTCTTACAGGCGTTTTCGGGGGTTTTCCTAACAGGATTTTGGAAAAAGCTGTTTGTGTGAAAACGTGGAGTTTGTAAAAATCCGTGTGGCTAGAGATTTAACCTCACAGCCGTCTGGCCCCTACACAGCCGAGTAACAGGTGTTCATCATGAGCACCTTGTCCTGCAGAAAGGAGACGCTAAAAGCTGTCAGAAGCTGCCCTGATACTCTGGGAAACGCAGCAGGACGTCTGGAGGGCTGGAAACGAGAAACCCAGAGGTGACAAACCTGTGATGTGACGGTAAAGTGTGAGGTAAACCGAGGGAGGGTGAGGCTGAGGTTGTGGTTGTGGTTGAGGCAGGAAACGGGAGCAAACGAGTGAAACACAAACATCACAGAGGAGAAACGATTTACACAATAAAGGAGAGAATCTGCTGTATAATGTCTGTGTCCCTTACTGAGGCGACCTTACTTTGATCTCTCTCTCACACACACACACACACACACACACACACACACACACTTATCTACACTTGTATCCTGTTGTACTGCATTTCATATGATTGTATTGGAGATGGATTTGAATTTGTATTTAAAGCAAAAATAAATAAACTTTGTTTTACTTTCAGCTGAAATAACGCTGTGTTCTCACCCTGGACTTCCCCCTCACACACACACACACACACACACACACACACACACACACACACACACACAAGATCAAAAGATTTGTTTGGACAAAATGACCAGAACTCTCCTTCTATCAGTCCAAACAGGATCCGGGAAATCTGATGTCAGTGGCGTCTTCTGTTGCTGAAAGGTCGCCGTCTCCCATGCAGAGATTGAAAAAAAAAAAAAAAATCAGGCGTGGGTATGGGTTTGTGTATTATATCCGTGTGTGTATGTGCGTGCACACACGCTTATTTACATACAAGGATGTGTGTCCTGCTGAGCTCTACAGGATGCCGAAGCTTCATGAATGAGAAATCTTTAACACCCCCGGCGGAATGAGAATGAACTTTAATGAATGGGAGGAGTGTGTGTGTGTGGGGGGGGGGGGGGGGGGGGGGGATGAATGAGAAATCAACCTACACACTCTTTTCACCCTCTACAAGTGACACCAACAACAACTAAAACAAAAGAGAAAGCCAGTGCGTGCTCCGGCTCTTCCTCCTCCCGCCTCGGAGCAGAGTAGGAGGCCGTGTCTCCCGGGGGGGGGGCAGGAGGGCTGGCATCGCCTCTCCGAGAGCCCCTTAACAATCACCACCCACTCGACTAACGGCTGAATGAGCATCAGCACCGAATAAAGGCATCAAAGAGGCACCAGGGGGAGACGAGCGGACGAGTCGAGCGCCACTCCAACACACTCGCACACGCGCGCGCGCCCAGCTCTCCACATGAGAAAACCACCAAAGAGGATGGGATGAGAGGGAGGAGAAGAGGAACAGAAAGAATGGGAAGAATGTCGAGACCATTTCTGAGGATTTTATTTCCAGGATTCATCTTTAAACAATGATGATTTTAACTTTCATACAAACTGAACCTGATAATCTGATTGGTCAGAAGGTGTTGATGAATGTTCTCGAACAGCAGCTCTGACAGTACGGCAGGTTTATAGGATGAAAGCTTCTCATTCTAATACATTAATACTAATAAGTCACGGGGACAGTGATGCTCTCTGTGAGGAGATGTTTCCAGAACACGTGTGGAAGGAGTCTGCGGCGTCAGCGCTGAGGAACAGTCAGAGAATTTTACAGGAAATTAAACTTCAAAAGAGGGCGGTGACAGAACGACTGTTTATCACTGCAACGACATCGAACATAACGTAATTTACACTCGCTGGCCACTTTAATAGGAACTTGCTCTTGATTCTAAGATTCCTGGAACCCAGTGTGTTCTTCTGCTGTTGCATGCCGAGATGCTTTTCTGCTCATCACGGTTGTAAAGAGTGATTATCTCATCTCATCTCATTATCTCTAGCCGCTTTATCCTTCTACAGGGTCGCAGGCAAGCTGGAGCCTATCCCAGCTGACTACGGGCGAAAGGCGGGGGTACACCCTGGACAAGTCGCCAGGTCATCACAGGGCTGACACATAGACACAGACAACCATTCACACTCACATTCACACCTACGGTCAATTTAGAGTCACCAGTTAACCTAACCTGCATGTCTTTGGACTGTGGGGGAAACCGGAGCACCCGGAGGAAACCCACGCGGACACGGGGAGAACATGCAAACTCCACACAGAAAGGCCCTCGCCGGCCACGGGGCTCGAACCCAGGACCTTCTTGCTGTGAGGCGACGGTGCTAACCACTACACCACCGTGCCGCCCTCTCTTATGTTATCTTATCTTATCTACTCACTCGAGGTTTTTTGTTTTTCGCACCATTCTGTGTAAACTCTAGAGCCTGTTGTGTGTGAAAACCCCAGGAGATCAGCAGTTTCTGAAATACTCAAACCTTCACGCTCCATCCGGTTCAAACCAACCAACACCCATACTGTACCACAGTGAAAGAAAGAAAGTCACACTTCACTGTGAGATCACAATTCTTCCCATTCTGATGTTTGAATGTTGTGAACATTATCTGAAGCTCTTGATTTGTATCTGCGTGATTTGATGTGTCGTCCTGCCGGCAAGCGATCGGCTGATTAGAGAACTGCAGAAAACAAAATTCCAGGTGGACATAGGGGTGTTCCTAATAAAGTGTCTGGCGAGTCTAAGTTGTAACTCCTTTCAGGAACGTTCCACCACGTTAAAATGTAAATATAAATGGATTTTTAAAAAAAAACAAATATTTTTTAATTATTAAAATGTCTATTTGTTGGTAAATTCTTCTAAAAGGGAAAACATTAATTATTCTAATCACACTGTTCTGAATCCAAACCTCAATGCATGAATGTTTCAGCAGTTTTTAAGCATTTGAAGGAAAAAAAAAAAAAAAAAAAACATCCTGCCCCAAATCCATCCCGAGTCCATGATGCAATACCCTGCAATGCTGTAACGCAGGAAACTTTTAGCACGCTGGAGGACAAGCATCATTTGAACGATGGTTTCCAACAGCAGTGACCTGAAACGTGGTGTATTATTCACACACACACACACACACACACACACACACACACACACACACACACGTACTCCAGAGGAACCTCGAGGAACTCAAGCCCATCTGTGCAAGCTTGCAGTGAAACTCCAGAGTGATTGACGGGCGCTTGATTAAACATGTTGTGCCCGGTCGGTGGAGAGGAGCGCCCGCTCTTGACCCTTTCCCTCAGAGGTCACGACCTCTCCGCAACCTCTGGGGAGAATCTTCACCCACATATTTTACAGCCGTTCTCAGGACCTAAGCACTCCAGAGGCCACGCTGGTGCAGATTTATGTGATTATGTGTGTGTGAGACTTTCATACAAATATATATGTTTTGTTTTATTGTTATTTTTCAAACTGAAATTGCACCTCAATTATCTCTGATGACGTATTTTTTCCACCATGAATTAAAAAAACAAATACCCCTCACGTTTTCTTTGCACTCGTTCTGATCCTCATAATAGCCCACAGCTAGAACAACAATCCAGTGACCAACAGCGTCGCGGCATGTTTACAGAGACGGAAACAACATTGGGGTCAATCATTAATGAAGCTTTAAAAATCACCTCGAAGACCTCCACAGGCTAATTCCCACACTCGGCGTTCTGCCTTTTATTAACACAAGTCGAGTTTAGCGGTCGCGCTCCATGACTCGTTAATTCAGCAACAGCATCTGACGTGTCTTCTTTCAATCCAAAGCCAAGGACGCGTTATCCTAATGGGCTTCATGGGCAGCTGCCCAGGGCCTCGGCCACTAGGGGGCCTCGGAGGTAGCGAGATCGGAAAATATGAAACGATATTTTCAGAAGTTTTGATCATATTGATAACATTTTTGATGCATTTCGCCGCCCGTAAGGAAGCCCACCTTGTCCCGTCACATAAATCACCCGTTACTTTCAATATGATCACTGTCCACCATGTCTTCACACGCTACTCCATCTTGAGTTCAATGATTTAATTAATGACTTCGCTTTCCAGAAAAGTAGGAAAGTGCCCTTGTACGGTAAGTTGACCCATGGGTGTCAAACTGAACGCGCAAAGCTGTGTGCCACTGCTGTTTGGGACATTCCGTGTGTGAAAGGATGAAATGTTTCACACAGCCTAACATTTTGAGATTTATTTCTGAGAAGCAAGATATTTTTCTTTTTGTTATCGCTCTTTGTTTTCACAAGTTAAAAGTCGCCTGGATTCCAAAATGAAAACGGACGGTTATATACCAAATGAATGTTCTTGTTCTGAATACTAAAGAAACTGTTGTAGGCCTCGGTTATGTTCTTGACATGTTGTTCATTGACTCACTCATTCAAAGGCTTCTTGAGGCTAAACTTTAGTTAACCAGACTTGTTAACCGTGATGTCTGATGGAGTTTTTCACCATGCAGTTGCCTATTTCACCATTGCTTTTTCTCGATTAAATAGGTGTTGATGGATATAAAGTTTTATTGTTCAATAGTGTTTCTAATTGTGCCACTCACTACGTTTACATGCACATAGAGAGAATCGAATTTCTACCGTTGCTCGACTGAAATCAAAGTTCAAAATGCCATGTATACACCTTAATTCGGCTGAAATTGAACTGAACTTGATTTCTCGGAATCGAGCTACACGACCTAGATTATGCGATTTCTGCCGAGCTACTTAGTGCATGTAAACCCTATCGAGCTACGTATTCGAGCTACTTACTTCAGCACTGCCCCTTCCGGAAGTGACGAGTGACGAGACCACAAGCGGGAAACACAACAGCCTTGGTCGGCATGACAACAAATCATGACAACGGCATGAATCTTTTCTTTTTGTGGCATTGTTTGCACCGTTAAAATTTAGCTCACTTGCTGTATCACCAAATACATCTGTACAGCTGTTGCATAGCTGTGAATTGTGTACATAAACAAGTCATTGTATTTGTGTGTGTGTGCGCGCGCGCGTGCGTGTGTGTGTATATATATATATATATATATATATATATATATATATATATATATATATATATATATACACCGTAAAATACCAAATAATAGCCCGGGCGATTATTTGTCTCAATCACGTAAGAGACCCGGCGCGTATTAGAGACTAGGCGGCTATTTGGAACAGGCGATTAATTCCTTCTTCACAAACACCTTCCCCAAAATCTACCTCAAAACGGGGAAAAAAATCATTCTCAGGTAGGCCTACTTTTAACCAGTATAACTTACAGTTTGTTTAGAGTTAGATTACAGATAGCACGGTGCCGACTTCGGGGAATTTTGAAGACGCAGAATGCATCTTCGCATGGCACAGTCGGGGTGGATAAAGGATAAATCACACACCTTTTCCTGTTAATGACTAGTTAAGCGCATGCTTTACAAAATAATCAAGAAACCACACCATTGTCTGTGCGCAGCACTGTGATTTAATTACTCTGCAAAGTTATGGTCACTTGCTATCACCCTCACCCATGCAGCCTCCCTCCACCCTGTTAGGGTTTTGCTGGGATTCGAACCTGGTTCGTTGGTGTGATAATCCAGCAAACCCCCACTAGGCCACCAGGGGGATGACTCAAATGCAGAGGCGTGAGGCGGAAGTAGAAAAAGAATCAAAAGGTTTATTTAAACTATATACACTATATACAGGGCAAAACAAAAGACAAAAAAAAACCAAAGAGTATAATCCAAAAGAAAAGCAAAGTGCAAAAATTCAAAAGCTAAGAAGATCAAAAAACATAGTACAAAGGAAACTGGAGATAAACATAACAGCACAAAGACTCCGTGACAAGAGGACTGAACTCAGGGGTATAAATAGATAAACTAATTAAGGACACAGGTGAAGATAATTAGGCAATTAACACAAACACAAGACACAGGAACAGTGGCGGCCTCTAGAGGCCAAAATAAACACGACATGAAAAGGAAATAACAGCAGCCTCTAGAGGCCAAAACAGTCCTAGTCCTAACAGGACCCCCCCCTCTAGGAGCGTCTCCTGACGTTCCCAGGGCGATCCGGATGGGCCGAATGGAAGTCCCGACATAGTTCTTTATCAAGGACATCCCGAGCAGGAACCCAGCAGCGCTCCTCAGGACCATAGCCCTCCCAGTCCACCAGATATTGCAACCCGCTGCGGACCCGGCGGGAGTCAAGCAGGCGATTCACAGTGAACACAGTCTGCCCCTGGAAGATGCGGGGGGGTGGGGGGTTCCTAGGGGCAGGGGCATATGTAGACGTCAGTACGGGCCGTAACAGGGAAACATGGAAAGTGGGGTTGATCCTCAGAGTCCGGGGCAACTGGAGCCGGTAGGAGACAGGGTTCACCCTGCGCACCACCTTGAAGGGGCCAATGTAGCGAGGAGCAAGCTTGCGGTTCTCCACCCGCAGTGGAAGGTCCTTAGTGGACAGCCAAACACGCTGCCCAGGGCGGAAAGCGTGTGCAGGTCTTCTATGGCGGTTGGCCTGAGTCTGGTTGGTTCTGGAGGTCTGTATGAGGGTCTTCCTGACCTTGCTCCAGGTCTTGCGTTCTGGCTGAGAGAGTGAAAACAGTCTGCCACGAGGAGGGGTAGTCCCAGGGAGCAAGTCGATGGCACAGTCGTAGGCCCGGTGCGGAGGAAGAACGGCGGCCCTGCTCTTGCTGAATACCTCCTTGAGATCCCAGTACTCTGTGGGAACTTGAGATAACTCGGTGAGATCAGGGGGCTCGGCAGGAGACACAGGAGAGCTAGAGAGCAGACAAGAGGCATGGCATGCAGGGCCCCATTCCACAACCTGGCTTGTTACCCAGTCTATGCGAGGGTTGTGGCGAGTAAGCCAAGGAAGGCCTAGAATAACTGGGAACTCAGGTGAAGGAATCAGGTGCAGGGATATTTCTTCCTTGTGACCTTGAGACTGGAGGAAGACTGGAGAAGTAACTTGGGTGACTCTTCCATCACCTAACGCTTGGCCATCGAGGGCAGACACAGACAGTGGGACTTCAAGAGGTGCAGTCGGAATATTGATGCTTTGGGCGAAGTGAATATCCATAAAGTTCCCAGCCGCCCCTGAGTCTATCAAAGCTTGACAAGAGTGGACAGACTCACCCCAGGAGATGGAGACCGGGATGTAGATTCCTTGGCCAGGGAGTCCGGGAGAGAGGGTAGGCCCCGTCACAACCCTCCCTCGGCTGGACGGGGCGGTCCTTTTCCCAAGAGTTCGGGACATGATGCTCGGAAGTGACCAGGCTTGCCACAGTAGATGCAGCACTTGTCCCTCCTTCTGCGCTCCCTCTCAGATGCGGAGAGGCGAGTACGACCCACTTGCATGGGTTCTGGACAGTCACTGAAGGAGGTAGACGGTCTCCAGGTAGAGGTAGGGAGGCTGGGGGGGCTCAAGGCTTGGTGGCGTTCTCTCATCCTGTTGTCCAGACGAATAGCATGTGAGATGAGGGTTTCGAGGTCACTTGGGCATCCAATAGAGGCCAGACCGTCCTTGATGGGGTCAGACAGACCATGGTGGAAGGCTGACACCAGGGCAGTCTCGTTCCATCCACTTACTGCTGCGAGTGTTCGGAACGAGATGGCGTAATCTGCGACGCTTCCTCCTTGCCGGATGGACATGAGCTTTCGGGCTGCGTCGGTACTGATGTCTGCCTGATCGAAGACCCGAAGCATCTCTTCAGAAAACAGCTGGAAATCAAAGCACTCAGGTCCCTGTCTTTGCCAGATAGCAGTAGCCCAGGCTCGCGCCTTACCAGCTAATAAGGTGATCACAAAGGCAATCTTGCGGCGATCCGTAGTGTAGGTGGTAGGCTGAAGCTCAAAGGTGAGTTGACACTGGGTAAGGAACTCTCGGCACTCACTGTGCTTGCCGTCATACCTCTGTGGTGCAGGAAGGCTGGGTTCGCGAGGTGAAGAAGGCAGCATTGCAGGAGGCACTGGAGCAGGAGTGGGAGCTGGATCAGGAGCAGGAACTGGATCAGGAGCAGGAGATGCAGGCAGAGATGTCAGCTGTGCCAGGGTTTTCCCAATTTGCTGAAGCAGTTCCTCGTGGCGAGCAAGGGCCTCACGTTGGCTGGTGAGCGTACGTCCATGAGCGTCCATGGTCGCTCCGAAGCGTGTCAAAGCTGCCATAATTCCCTGAAGGTTGGCCGGGTAGACAGTTGAAGCAGCCTCTGCTGAGTCGGTCATGACGGAGTCTTTCTGTTAGGGTTTTGCTGGGATTCGAACCTGGTTCGTTGGTGTGATAATCCAGCAAACCCCCACTAGGCCACCAGGGGGATGACTCAAATGCAGAGGCGTGAGGCGGAAGTAGAAAAAGAATCAAAAGGTTTATTTAAACTATATACACTATATACAGGGCAAAACAAAAGACAAAAAAAAACCAAAGAGTATAATCCAAAAGAAAAGCAAAGTGCAAAAATTCAAAAGCTAAGAAGATCAAAAAACATAGTACAAAGGAAACTGGAGATAAACATAACAGCACAAAGACTCCGTGACAAGAGGACTGAACTCAGGGGTATAAATAGATAAACTAATTAAGGACACAGGTGAAGATAATTAGGCAATTAACACAAACACAAGACACAGGAACAGTGGCGGCCTCTAGAGGCCAAAATAAACACGACATGAAAAGGAAATAACAGCAGCCTCTAGAGGCCAAAACAGTCCTAGTCCTAACACACCCTTTGCGCTTCGCGATGTCTGTCAATCTGAAATTGCATGGAGGGCGCGACGTTGAAGCAACATAATTAGGGTGCGAAGTGTCAAACCAAAGGGTTTTTTCTTATGCTGAAAAATAAGTGACCTGCAGTGGCTGCATACTGTCATCTTGCATTCTCACGTTTCTCTCCAAGACGTCTCCCTATTTGGCCGATATGAGCCTATTCCCCGAGTGAGTTGGTACGGTGGCTCGACCCCGTAGAAAACTTAAGTTCGGATGAAAGTTAGTTGAATAGGTTACTGACTTGTAGGCCTACATGTTGCCTGCCTGACGCGTGCTTCTGCCCAACTTGCACGACAGATTACTTGTTGAAAAGGCCCCTTGGATTAGATTGGCCGCGAGCAGACTGAAATGCATGTTAGAACGCTCTCACCTTTTTTGTAAAGCGTCTTCCAGATCCGAATGGGTAAGGGCAAGTGAAATGGTATAAGGTCTTTAATAAAACTCCGTGTGTGCTTTGACGCATGCATTCGGCAATTTAGGTCGTTTAACAGAAGCAGCAGTCCAACCTTGGAAACCCGCAGTCCTCAATGTCACCACACACACTGGCTTTCGTTGGGTATACCCAAAGGGGTGGCTAAGACATCTGTCAAAAGTTACGGAGTTGCATTCCTCAAGAAATATTACGGTAGACCAAGATTATAACATTGAAATGGCATGTTTATTATCACGTAACAAAATGTTGTAAACAGTATTATAGAAATAATTTCATTCATTCATTCATTCATATTGTTTCGGTAGAAAACTATGCAATGCAAAATCGTTTAAACACCAGAAAACCAGAAAAGTGCTGGGCCTCAAGATTCTAGATAGAACGTTCGGACGCTTTTTTTTTTTTTTTTTTTTTTTTAGACCCCGGCGAGTATTCGGAACCGGCCTTTATTTGTCACAACACACGCGTACACCCGGCCGTTAAAGGGAACTCGGCGGTTAATTGGAACTCGGCTATTATTTGGTATTTTACGGTATATAAAAAAAATGTCCAACATCTGAAGAATGTCAATAAAAACAAAACAATTGAACTTTGTGTTTATTAAGACATAAGTTAAATTGTAAGCAAAAAAATATTTTTTGTAAGCAAAAAATGGACTTTAGAAAAATATACAATTGTGCAAAATAAGTTGTCTTACAAAACAGTGGTCTGCGCAGGACAGTTTGTAGCCATTCAGTCTGTTAGAGCAGCCTAACAGCTTGAACACGGAACTTGTGAACACAGAACTGCCAGTGTTGCCAGATTGGGCGGTTTTAAGTGCATTTTGGCGGATTTGAACATGTTTTGGGCTGGAAAACGTCAGCAGTATCTGGCAACACTGCTGATAACTTTGTTTATACTCTTGAATAGCTCTTCTTCATGACGACAACCGGAAGTGTACCAACACGATGGGGCGTGTAGCGCCACCTGTGGCTCGGGTGCACAATGTACCTCACACAATAGCTCGATTTCCTTGTGTGCATGTAGGATTGGATTTCTCTGGCACCTCTGCTGGGACCCTTAGCTCGATTACCGACAGCAGCTCGATTTGGATGTGCATGTAAACGCACTGACTGTCATTATTTAAGTTTCTGTGTCTAGTTAGACAGGCACGTCTGAGGGGGTGAATTTGCTGAGCGCAGTTGACAACATGTGGGGGTGGGGCCTCGGGGGGGTGTCTGCCCAGGGCCTCGGCAAGGGTTAATGCGGCCCTGTCCAAAGCAACTTAAAACTGAGGCAGAGCTGAGGGTTCAATCAAACGGGCGCGATGTTCCCTTCACGCTGAATGCAATCACTCACTGAAGATGTGTTTGGTCTGAATTAGCTTAGTATGCTAACGAAAACAATACACATACTCAATACATCTCATTCAGCTCAGTACATTTTCGTTCAACAGCAGATTTTCTGAAACAAAAAATAAATGTAAATGATATTACCATTGGACACGATAATACAATGTAATGCATTCGATAATTCTACCTTTAAATCTGAGGCCATGCCTCCGATACCTGCAGGAGAAACGGGGTGCGGGGAATCATTTGGAGACAGCACGCCTGTCTTTTGTTTCAGTAATTAATAAAGAGCATTCAAGAAAGAACGAGGATAATGGAACGACTGCCATGAGAACACAAACGTCATGCGCATGAATGAATAGCAAGGTGTTTTCACCAGTGAGCTCTAATGCAGAAAGCAGATGGACCGGCGTGGCTCTGCGGGGCGAAAACTTGACATGATGGACGTCCACAGGGAGGAACGATTACCGTCTCATTCACCACCGCCGGATCCTGATGGACCGTGGAACCCAAACCCAGACCAGGCGTCCGGTTCTGCTGCTGTTTCTCGTCAAGCGATTGAGAAAAAGATGGACACGGTGGTGAAGGAGGAAGAGGATCATCTCAAAGACCTTCAGTTTCTGCCTCTGGACCAAAGAAAGTACGTCAAAGGGAAGGAAATGGAAGAGTGTGACAGTGAAGCTCATTTGAACCAGGTGTTCACCAGAACATCCTTCTTGTAGCATCTGGATGCAGATGTGTACAAACGCTCCATAAATCCTGGTTGAACTCCCCAGCTGCTTCTCCATAACCACACACACACACACACACACGCGCGCGCACAAAATGACAAATGCAGGCCACCCAAGTGCCTTCAGCTTCATTGAGAGCTTCAAGCTTGGATGCGTTCACTCAAAGCGGTGCTGCTTCCTTCCCTGGGAAACTTCCATGTGTCCTGCTGAGAACATCCTCAACACGTCAAAGCGTGTGTGAACCTCAAACTTGCGTTCTTTTCACCGGCATTGCAAAAGAACCCTGCTCTCCAATCTCTGGTCAGTGCCTGAGTCACTTTTAGATCTTTGTGGCTGAAAGACAATGATTATACCTCATACGCCACCAGGATTCTCTGGTGTACATGGAAAATTAAAAAAAAAAACCTTCAGTTTACGTCTTCACCATTTCAACTTATGCTCATTGTTCATTCTCAGAGTGACTTCCACAGACTGTCCATCAAAGCTCCAGTAGTGTGTAAGGTCCAGTTACGACAGAAGTATTCTGAAAGGTGCCACTGAGAGACAGGTGTTTGTACCTGAAAACCCCAGGCTAAAAAAAAAAAAAAAAAAAAAATCCAAAAAATAAAAATAAATAAAAAAATAAAAAACACCAACACCACCTTCACTTCCGAGAATTGCTACATATCTTATGATGTACACAAATGAAGATGTACAAAAATGAACATAAAGCCCATCTGGGAGATAAAATGCACTATATGGTCAAAAGTATGTGCACCCCTAACCACTGGACCCATATATGGTTCTTCCCCAAAGTGTTACCACAAAGCTGAAAACACACAAGTATAGAACGTCTCTGTATGCTTTAACGTTCCAATTCCCCTCCACTGAAACTAAGAAACCCAAACCTTGTCCAACACGACAATGCCCCTGTGCACAAAGCAAGCTCCATGGGTGTGTTCAGGTTGGAGTGAAGAACTCGGGTGTCCTGCACTAACCCCGGACTGAAACTCAACCGCACTGAACACCTTTGGAATGAACTGGAACCTCAACATCCCAACATCAGCATCTGAGATCACTAATGCTCTTGTCGCTGAATGAACACAAACCCCACACAATGACACTCCAAAATCGAGTGAAAAGCTTTCCCAGATCTCAGAGTGGAGCTTATTAGAACAGGAAATGGAATCAATCTGGAATGAGATGTTCAACAGATTGTGTTTGCCATTTCCAGGATATGCTTATGAAGAAACACTGACTCCAACACGCAGCCTTCTTGATCCCAGTTTTGAAGGCTAGTCATGTGTGTGTATGCGTTGACAGGATAATGAGGCACTCCATACACTCCGGTGGTGAGTGTGGTGTGCTTGCACTAAACCAAAGTCCGGAAAACACATTCTCTCTCTCTCTCTCTGTCAGAATTAGAATCCTGCCATCTAACAAAAATGCCACACTGCTGGCTGAGTGATTAAGACTGTGTGTGTACGTTATTAGCAAAAAGAAAACCAGAAGCTCGACCAAGTCATGGATAACCCATTCCCTCAAAACCACATCCTAGCTGACTTTACCCCCCACACACACACACACACACGCACGCACACAAAACCTCACACCCTTCTGACTCCATTCAGATTATTCTGCTCAGAGTCATGCACCATGTTACAAACCTATTCCATTCATAACATATGTCAAAGCTCAGAACTTCATTCTGCAATAAATTATTTTTATTTAACACACACACACACACACACGGCGGCACGGTGGTGTAGTGGTTAGCGCTGTCGCCTCACAGCAAGAAGGTCCTGGGTTCGAGCCCCGTGGCCGGCGAGGGCCTTTCTGTGTGGAGTTTGCATGTTCTCCCCGTGTCCGCGTGGGTTTCCTCCGGGTGCTCCGGTTTCCCCCACAGTCCAAAGACATGCAGGTTAGGTTAACTGGTGACTCTAAATTGAGCGTAGGTGTGAATGTGAGTGTGAATGGTTGTCTGTGTCTATGTGTCAGCCCTGTGATGACCTGGCGACTTGTCCAGGGTGAACCCCGCCTTTCACCCGTAGTCAGCTGGGATAGGCTCCAGCTCGCCTGCGACCCTGTAGAACAGGATAAAGCGGCTACAGATAATGAGATGAGATGACACACACACACAAAAAAAAAACATATCTGTGATCTTAGATATGGGATTTTTTTTTCCTCAACAGAGACGTTTATTCAGCATTCAGGGAAGGAGTCTCCACTATCAACTCTTTGTAATGGTCAAAGATAAACTTTCTAACAAGTGATAACAGAAACAAACCTGTTTCATGGATTCCACAACATGGCATCTAACTTGAAACAGATAAAAAGTATGAGGTGTTGTTTTTTAATTAATAATAATAATAATAATAATCATCTCTGGCAGGTTGCTGCGGGATAAAGGAATAAAACGCTTGCTGTTCTTTGCATCTCGGTTCCAGCCGATCCTGTGATAATGATGTTCAGACTGGATGAGTGGAAGGAAGGATATTTGTGAGCGAGTCTGGTAATCGCATCTCAATCGCATACCACGCTTCCTACTCAGAACCCCGCTGCTCCGAGAACACAAAGAGCCAAATCTGCTCACAATGAAAGAAAGGTAGCAGGCCAAAGAAAGAAAGAAAGAAAGAAAGAAAGAAAGAAAGAAAGAAAGCACTCCATTAGCATCCACCCACGGTCAGCTGCATTAGCATCATCATGGCTCAACTGTCTACTTAGGTTTCCCTGTACCGAGCAAAAACCCACGGGCCGTCCCATCTCAGGACAAACTTTCAGACTGGGTGCTTTCACAGCAGCCCTGAAACGTAACGGGATATATTTGCCGCCAAAGTCGCTGCTTCACATAAAAACCGGGTCATTCGAGCAGGGGATTGATCTGATGTGACCTCAGAGTGCTAATGTATCCTCCTGCTCGGGATACACACTGAACTCTTTGTGCTCAGATGACTGATAATCGCTTAAACATTACCAAAACGGTGCTATTGAGACACCGAGTGTGAGACAGGTGAAAGACAGGATCCCTGTACTCCCTCTCTCCAAATCAACTCCGTCAGCTCTTTGGCTGTTTGAATCCCCTTCCAGGTTTCTGTCATTCCACTGCATTAACTGTTAACCCTTTGAGGGTGCTCCTGACCCCTGCACCTCAACTAGGATGTAAAAATTCAGCTCAGATCAAGTGTGCATAGCCACACAGGTCATCCTTTTTCACCAACAGGAAATGGGTTCTGTTCCAATTCGCATTTCGACCAAAAATAAATTGGTTCAGAACCTGATAAGTTGGTTCCCAGCTAGAACCAAAACATAGCTGGTTTTTCCAGCACAAACCATGATCATGTCAGTGGGCGTGTCATTAGTTTGGAGAGGAAGCGGAGTGCAGTGATGGAGAACACAATGGAAAAGGATAAATGTTCAGAAAAAAAAGGACCAAAAACATATCTGTAATAACAGAACAAAATCTTGGAGGTCATCAAAGCATGATCTCCGCCATCTTGCGACTACTGTTTACTCCTGTTGTGAGTTGTGCCACACCCTCCGTTCATGACGCATCCTTAATTACAAAACTGGTGAAAATGTGGGCTGGCTTGCTGGCATCGAGGTTCAAAGAACCTGAAACAGAACCAGTTTAAGAACCCGTTCCCTGTTTGTTAAAAAAAGTGTAATAGAGGATTTGTCCCTTGTACTTTCAGTGTGGGACTCTGTGATCAGGGACGACTCATGCTCAAAGGGCTGACAATCACTTACGCTACGTTCACACTGCAAGGCTTAATGCTCAATTCCGATTTTTTTGTGAAATCCGATTTTTTTGTGAGGTCGTTCACATTAACAAATATATGCGACTTGTATGTGATCCTCAGTATGAACGAAAAGCGACCTAAAAGTGTTCCGCATGCGCATTGCAGGATACGACGACGTCACACGCAGTGAGCATGGCCAGTGTTTACGGAAGTAAAACCGCCCGGTTGCGGTATGACCCATCCAATCTAGCTTGAATAGCTGTATCCCCCCCAAATGGAAATCAGCTCCCTAACCTCTGCGTCCTTCCATTGAGAAGATTCAGAACCTTCACAGCCCGAAGCGTCCCTCGCATTGATGTCATGCGCAGGGGCACAGATACGTTTTTTGAACTGGGGGGGACAAAAAACTGGGGGGGACAAAGCTGCCAGCAAACCAACCCCAAACCCCGATATGCCTGTCAAACTTGTTGTGGGTTACCATAGCAACCAAGCTCGAGCTCGCAACCTGTGCAGTCTGCGCAGCTCAACCAACCGAATATCAGTCTTTGTTTTGTTTTATGGGAGTTGTTGCAACTATGTATACACTGCCGTGCACCTCAATAAACCGAATGGTAATTAGTCTTTTGATTTTTCCGTGAGGTTTGCCTTATGCAAAGAAAGACAGCATAGACGTTTTTTCCTCCCTATAAGTGGGGGGGACCGAACGAGGTGAATTTAAATCTGGGTGGGACGAGTCCCCCCCTCTATCTGCGCCCGTGATTATGCGTCATGTTGTTGTAACTTTTTTTGAGAGACCCGCCGCCTACTTCAGCGCAGAATAGTGACGTTTGTGGCTTGTTGATGACGTGTAAGTCGGATGAATGCGACCTGGTGGTTCAGACTGAAGTCGCATATGAAAAGAGCGGATAGGAATCGGAATTAGAACCACATATCCAAACGGCCTGGGTCGGATTTGAAAAAAATCGGATCTGTGTCGTTCATATTGTCAATAAAAGATCGGATACAGGTCACATATGGGTGAAAAGATCGGATTTGAGTCACTTCAGCCTGCAGTGTGAACGTAGCCTTAGATATTCAGATAAACGAGCAAATTGAGATCTACTTGGTCATCTCGTTCGGCTTCCCAAACAGGACCACAGAAAACCACAGAACCGATGATTTATGCTCCAAAAACCAATAATGAGAAATAATGCATCACCATTTATTCATCTTCATGGTGGATCTGGAGTCTATCATGGGAACACCGGGTGGGATGAGGGGATACACCCTGGGTGGAACACCAGTCCATCACACACACACTCATTCACACTGACGGGAAATTTCTCATAAGCAATCCAGCTCCCAGCACGTTTTTGAGAAGAAGGAGGAAACTGGAGAAACTGGAGGAAACCCACATAGACACAGGGAGAACATGCGAAACACCATGGAGACGCTAACTCAAGCTCAAGAAACCTGAGGCAACTCACGAATTAATCATTCACTGACCTCCAGTGACTGTTTGTCAGTGTTACAGTTCAATATATTCATCTGGAATGTGCTTTAAAGAGAACCTCTATTTCAGATCATTCTCAGAGACTGCAGAAGCACTTTAGGGGGCAAAGTGCCTGAATGAAGGTGAGGAACCAGCAGTGGCTCTCTGGAAAAATTCAGAGCTACTGCCCTTCATTTTACATTATGTAACAGGAGTGAGCCGATGTTAGCAGGTGGCACATCATTGTGCTTCATGCTGCTCCTCACCCACATCTCCAATCTGTACGCATTTCCATCCTCATCATCCTGGCACCTAAAGATCCCAAATCACTCACTTCCTTTGCAGTAACGAGCGTCCATTGCAGCAAACTGCTTTGCGTTCGTCAGATTTCCAGCCTGTTAATTAATTCTCGTTACTGAGATATCAGTCATGAGTTACACTATAAATAACAAACAGAAGTGACGGCAGCCAATAATATGGACCGAATCACAAATTCAGAGGTAAATGATGACTTTACTTCTTCAACACCAACACGCAATCAAATAAACTCTCAAACCAGAGCCTCAAACCCTCGGGGTGAGATCAGTGGACCATCACACTCTTGCTCAGACCTGGCAGATAGTTAGCATCATTAGAATTAGCATAACTCGAATACAAAACGCATTTAAGATGAGGGTGAGGTCAAGCAGTTCTGGTGCACAGAAAGGCAGTTAAAGGTTGCATTGGTTAACTGAGCAATCAGATTTTATTGCAGAATCGGGATAATCACAGCCTGAAGGTGTCTCAATGCTCATATATGGGGTGTTAGATTAGCGAAGGGGAGAACATCCAAGATTTTGGATGGAAGATGGACATTTCCTCAAATGAAGCGATGGTTAAAATCAGACCAGGAAAAGCCTCAAAGTATTTAAAAAAAAAAACCTCTTTGTCTGATATTGGAATTCTACTTTCTCCAAGATTCCAGGATTCAAACAAACCTGCTTCTGTCTCAATGCCAAATCTAACACAGGCGTAAATTATGCATCTCTGCAGGTTTAATCATACACGGTGTTAACCTGCAGGTACAACATTCCATTCACTGCAGCTCAGAAAATCAGTCTTGACCTTCTTCTGTTTTTTTTTTTTTAAATCACTCATAAAATTCCAAACCGTTTTTTTTTTTTTTTGCTTTTGAGTAAATTAAAATGATCAGCATGGATGAGCACGGAAAGAACAATTCCACCAGATTAAAAAGCATCGCCACGGAGCTGCTCCTGGGAAACAGGCTTTGGCTTACAATCCAATAAAACACTCCCTTTTTTCATCTTTGTTCTGTTTTAATCAGCATTACAAGCCACGGTATGAAAAGCTGTAATCTGCAGGGACAGAGGGGGATGCGACGGATGCTATTGTTATTTCAAAATGCCATTTTTTACCCCCTGAGGCAGCGTGAGGACTGAGCGAGCCTGATGATCAGCTGTTACACTTGCAAAAAAAAAAAAGGGTTTAACCACTTCAGGCCTTTGGACTTTCACATCCATCCATCCATCCATCCATCCATCCATCCAGTCAATCCCAACAGACTTCGGATGAGAGGTGCCAATATTTATGGCACTGATGACCATTTTTAAACTGCATATTCTAAAAAGGTTCTCCCTTTGCCCGAGTACAGTTTACTGGTGTATTTTTTGGACTCCGTGTTTCTGAAGACCTTCTGAGAATAAAGAAGACTTTCAGTCGATGTAAACAGCAGAAACAGCGACGGCAGGTCCGAGGTCAGCGCTGGTCACGTGTGTGTCGTACGGTAACCATAGGCAACTCCGTACTGTCTCCTCAGCCTTCCTGGTTAAACACCGTAAACGTTCAAATTTTCTTCCTTCCCTTTGACACAGATCCAGGATCCCAACCTAAAGCTAGCCTCAGATCGGCTTAAGAGGCCGGATTTAATGATTAGCCAAGACTAAACATGAGGGGAAAGGGTCAGAACCCCCCAGAGGGTTGCTGGCGACTGGGCTTGGCGCTAGCTGTGTGAGTGCACGTGTGCATGAAGTGATCTGCTTCTGAAAGACGTGACCGATTCTCCACGCTGCCTCACCTTACGTCTGCTCTCGAGCAGCACGACATGGAGACTGCAGATTGGTTACAAGGTTGTTGATTTGAACAAATTTGTTACGTTGCCCAGATTTTACGTACGCTATGGCTATTTAGCATCACTCTGAAAGGAAAAGAAAGACATTTTTATCCAAAGTTAACAGTCAAGGGCACAACATTGGCTCTTTGACTGTCCTGGGATTTGAACCCACAACCTTCCAGACATGAGTGCCAAATCTTTCCCAATGAACTTCTACTGCATGACAAATGTTTTGGCAATAAACCTAGAAATGATACTTTCTCACGCATGATCTAACAAGGGCCGAATTTCCATCTTCAGGCCAAAAGTTGTGTCAGTATTTATGTCAATGTTCAGCAATGCAACAGAAAAGCAAGAGACAATTTAAAAAAGGAAAATAAACAGATGAATACGATAATGGATGGATGGATGGATGGATGGATGGATGGATGGATGGATGGCAAGTTTTAGTCCTGCTTCTAATAAGTCACATTATTCTCTGCAAATTTGAATTAATTTTCCAATATGCAGGCCTAGACATTAAGCATTTACCACTGGTGGCCCAGTGGGCCAGTGGAATTGAAAAGTTACTGGCCCAAATGGAAAATGTGGTGGCCCGAATGCGCGTGGTACCTGAACCACAGCTGCTTGCACAAAGAGGGGGTTCGGGGGCCCTCCCCTGGAAAATTTAGATTTTTCAATTCATATTCGTGCATTCTGGTGCATTTTAAGGTGAAATTAATGAAAATAAGATTATTCATATTTTGCTAACATTATTATATCTTTATTGTTTGTTCACATTTATATTTTATTGTTTGCATTTCTTGTTCTATCAATTTCTTAGTTACATTTAAAAATTTCCTTTGTTCTTGTTCTCTGTTCGTTTAACGCATGCTGTTGATTACTGTTTTACATTAACAATTGTTTGTATAAGTTTTAGAATAAGCTAAGTTTTGCCTCACCATGCAACTAGCTTGTTTATAGAATAAGCTTTGCCTGTAACCCACCCTGTGTGATGGAGACATATTTTCCTTTTTTGTCATGGTTTCAACTTTGGCTCATACATTCTCAACATTGTAGATATTGAATTCTCACCACTGTAGATATTCTTATAGAAATAGAAGTACAATTAACTTTTTAAATACACCTTTATATAATAGCCACAAGACACACACAGGCCAGTCCCAAGTCTGGATGAAAGGTGAGGGTGGCATACTAACCCTCATCATGCTGGATTTAAATGGGCATTTTTATTGCCCATGAAGAAGTTTTATTTCTTAATTAATAAAATATCATGAGAATCACTGACAAACCATACATTTCCTGAAAGGGTGGACTTTGGGGAATAATCTAGTGAGATTTTTGCAAAGCCTTACCTGCTCGGGGGTGATTTATAACCCTAATTACCTGTTAATTAGCTAATTAACAGGTATGCTCAGGTTAGCCAAAAAGGGGTGAAATTTTTTTTTTTAATAAGACAAGATATAAACACCAAATTTTCAGGATATGTCCTTGGGGGAACTAGTAGTAAATTTTTGCAAATTCAGCTCATTTGCATAAACCGTTGCCATGGCAACAGCAGATACCCTAGCAACTGGGGGTATACTGGGTTTAGCATGGTCTGGTTGTACCAGAGAGGGTCAGAATAGTTATTACTTTTGTTGTAATGAACTAATGTAAACCTAGTTTGGCTATTTTGATAGATTTCATCATCTTTGGATATTTGAATAATGTAATATATGGGATCAGATCTAATTTACCACATTATTTTATCTGTTCTTCTATTTCAGTCATAGCAACCAACATTTATACTTAATTCTTGAATCACTAAAAGTTGATACACGTGTAGCCATATTTCTTGGCAGTGTATCCTGAAATTTTGATATTAATATACAAAGTCTGAACGATTTTACACCATCTGAAGCCAAAGCGCGTGTGCTGAAATGCTGTTTTACGATTTGGCGAGTTGTAAACCGAGCGTGACGTCGCGCGCTCTGATTGGCTGCCGAGTTCAAAATGAAGCCGAACATTTCCGAAGATGCACGAAGACGACACACTCCTGCCGTGGGGCGGAGCGGAGCAGAGGATGACAAAAACAAAGATGGCGGACCTTGTATCGAAAAGGTGCATTTTACGAACAATTTCTTCACAATTCTGGGTAAAATATGAGTAATAAAATTTGTTAATTTGTATCGAAAATGTACTGGCCCGCCCGGGCCACTGTTTGGCCAAATTTAGTGGCCCGAACTGGCCCGAAAGACATAAAAAACACCGCCGGGCCATTGGGCAAGTGCTAATGTCGAACCCTGAATATGGCTTCCACACACATTATTGAACAGCTTATAAAATAGCACTTGATCCAGCACGCACTACTGTTCTGCACTGGAACTGAATCTGAACAATGTGCAGCTACGTGCCTATACACCATCAGTTATACTATATATACACTCACTGGCCAGTTTATTAGGAACACCCATTAGTTCTCAAATCAGTCAATCCCTCGACAGCAGCACGACGCATCGAATCATACAGATACAAATCAAGAGCTTCAGTTAATGTTCAAACATCAGAATGGGAAGAATTGTGATCTCAGAGTGAAGTGTGACTTTCTTTCTTTCACTGTGGTACAGTATGGGTGTTGGTTGGTTTGAGCCGGATGGAGCCTGAAGGTTTGAGTATTTCAGAAACTGCTGATCTCCTGGGGTTTTCACACACAACAGGCTCTAGAGTTTACACAGAACGGTGCGAAAAACAAAAAACCTCGAGTGAGTGAATGAAGGACAGTTCTGTAGGTGGAAACAAATGCCTTGTTAATAAGAGAGGGTCAGAGATCAGAAAATGGACAGATTGGTTCGAGCTTTTTTGCCAGGAAGGATACAGTAACTCATATAAATCACTCTTTACAATCATGGTGAGCAGAAAAGAAGCATCTCAGCATGCAACAGCAGAAGAACACACTGGGTTCCACTCCTGCAGCCAAGAGCAGGGATCTTAGAACCAACAACAAGTGTATGGACGTGCTCCACTTCCTGCTGAAGTACAAAGGATAATCAAGCAAGAAATAAACACTGGAAGTTGTTGTGTCGCTCTCAGGGAACGCGAAAGAGCTTTAGAGTGTTGCTTTATCACAAAGGATTCCAAGTAGAGCTCATTTAGAAAGTGGAGCATTCTTCAAGCCAAAGAACCCTTGAAGAACCTTTTTTTTTTTTTTTTAAATGAACGTTTATGGTTGACCATTCCCAAACTATCCCATGTTTGTGATTTGTACACCTTGGAAGCTGGAATACGGATAAAATCCGGCACAACAACTTGGAAATTGGTATCTTTTTGGGTTTCAACACAAATGTGACATCTGATCCATCATTCCAGACTAAATGAGATCCTGTACGCTCCACAGCTGTCTTTGATTTAGGTCTCCTGCTCAGGACCATCAACCCCCCACCCCCACCCTCACTCCAGGGAAGGATTTTGACGAGCCACAACGCAAAGGGAAGGAAGTCACAAAGCTCAAAGAACAATCAAGGTGTTCCGGATTAATTCTCAGAGCGGAGCGTCTCTGCTGGACCGAGAAGCGGAACGTCCCTCACGTGAAGGGGTTGTGCCTCCTGAACCCCTGGCAGAGTGAGCCAGGTTTGGGAATTTGGGAAGCGACCTTGTCTGCTCCGTTTGGCCCACCTCATGTTACACGATGGAGGATATCACCATAACGGCCCTCTCTCAGGAGGGGAACATTAAAAAAAAATTTAAAAGCCCGACACGAAATTGACAGGTTTGGAATTACGTGCTAGGAAAAAATATATATATCTGGCCAAAAACACTGGGAGGAGAAAGAAAGTGGTGCATCTAATCAGTCAGACGTCAGAGGTTTTGCCAAGACACTACTGTTTTATAAAGTCAAATAATCAGCCGTGATGAAACTGCGGTTAGTCGGAAATCATAGCTCATCAGAATGGCAATAACCTTCTGTGATTAACTGCACATCAATTAGCTTTCAAGCGGGTTATAAAAAAAAAAAAAACACCACGATGAGCTGCAGGTGCTTTTCCTTGATGAGGTTTGCACTCGTTCTCCAAAATCAATGTGGAGAGACATCTGACATCAGTGAAAACACGCTTATGTAAATCTGCGGCTTTATTGCCAAATCCTGCTGCGATACTCAGGCGGGAACAGACAGGTAATCAACACACCAGCTGCTTGTTCCTGAACTCCAAAATGGAGACCAACCACGAACTATTAACCCCATGTTCAAGTCCAAAGATATGAATATTAAACAGCAAGCTCAAATGTTTCTGATTTGGTAATCAGAGATAACACGGTGGGTCACATGATCACATGATATGGTCTGATATAGGGACCGCAGTTTAAACTGCTGCTGATGCTCCTGAGAGAAAATCTGTTCAAGTGGAAGGCAGCATGAAGCCATGCGATTTCTAAAGTCCCTTGTTTTAGATCAAATCGAAAGCAGCATCGTGCAATCTCACAATTCTGAACGTAAAACAAACAAAAAAAAAAAATTGGCCAAGGAGCATCTTGGGGAGAAAACATCCTCAAAAATCTGTTTCACTCACTGGTCAGAAATATGGGGATGGAAAAAGACGAGCAAAGCTTTTTGCAAAGTGTGAAGAAAGCACAGCGAACATGAAGCCAGCGGTGAACAGATTAGAAGGAAAAATCTCCAGAACACATGGTGTTTATGCAGTATGACAGTGCTGAAAGCTCAGTTTGCGCATCATGGCTCAGGTCACAACCCAAAACGCGTCAACCCAAAATGTTGTAAACCCAAAACACACGGTATATCTGATTCACTTCCAGCACTCAAGTCAAATCACTTTCTGACTCAATCCATTTGGAAATGGGCCAAGAGGTGCTCTAAGACCCAATCGTGATTGCGGTGTTCTTACATCCCAAGAGAACTGGACAGAGGACGAGAACATACCGGGGATCCATCCATTCTGAGTGAGCACTGTGGATGTGAAAGCAAGTTTTTGCATCTTAACTCACACAAATGCAGTTCCATGGTCAGACATGGTCGAGCTGGTTCTTGATCAACATTGCCTTCCCTGAGACGCTGATTCAACGCGTCCCAATTTCACTTCTCTGCCTGAGAGAGCTAGCCTGGCAAGCCAGACTAAATGTGAATATTTAGTCTGGTCTCGGTCGTAGACATTTCCGAAGGGTGTGGGTAGGAACAACCCGTTGTCTTTCAAACTGTCTCTGTGCGTATAGGCCAACGCTCTGACCAATCAGCGCAACAGTGACTGTGATGTAGTCAGAGCGACAGAAAGCAGTGGGGGAGGGTAAACCATAGACATATAAACATAGACGCCGCATTCTGCGTAGAATCATACGTCATCCTCGCCGCCATATTGGATGTGGCAAAGTGGAGGTGCTGCGTTTAACTGTACCAACAGGTTTACCGTCCAAACGAGATCACATGAGATTACCTTTCACAGGTGAGACTGGAAAAATACTTTTCAATACTGTTCCTTCAGTCTCCCAGCTCATCTCCACCGGGGGGGTGTAGAGTTATAGGCAGTGAGAATTAGAGAATACAGTGCCACACTATAATGAACGTTTTTGAACGTATGATGAATGTTTTTAACCTTTCTGAATGTGAAGGAATCAGTGATGTATTTTGTTTTGGTATGACGTTAGAACCTGGCCGAACTCAGTTTGGCGCTCATTCAGCTCACTTTATTCAGCGAGAGCAGGTCTGTGTGGTGACTCAATAAATAAAACAGTACATTTTTATTTTCATTCACTATTTCCAGTTTTTCCACTATTTCCATCATTTATCATATTCAGTCTTGTAGGTTGGTTATTGTGGCCTCAGGTTTTGGTAGCTTGCTACGGCAGGGTTTTTTCTAGAAAAATTTAGTATGAGGGCGCTCACCATGGCGAGGGAGCGAAGCGGGGGGGGAGATGGTGCTGGTTGTCCCCCCCCCGCCGTGCAAAGCCTTTGAAAAATGCTCCAATGGGACATTCTGAGGCTATCTGAGAGGGAAATTGTAACAAATTGTCTGTCAACATTGAAAAAGAAAGAAGTAATCTTCTTCTGCCCCGGACAGTCTTTGGCTTTCTTCCGTTTCGTGCCGCGGGATGACATCTTTAAATGCCCAAGCGTCAACAAAAACAACTCGCGAACTACTTCTGTCAAAAACTCCCGCGCCGGTGGGTGAAAGGTCATTCAGTCTCGAGAAATCTCGCTCTACAAGTCAGCTGACCTTGTACTGTATGTAACCCATGTCAAATCTCGCGAGAGCAGTCACGACAAGTAAACAACTAAACAACATGGCGCCTCAGTCTGGAAAACGCCAATTTGGATTGTTTTTGCACCGTCTGGCGGTGTATCTACTATGATTGGAATATTTTTGGAGCAATTATAACGTATTTGATGATCAGACACATTGTCACGTAGTGTTGCTGGGATGTTTTCACGGAGTCAGTAAGGGGGCGCACGCCGAGAGTAAGAGGGCGCAGCGCCCCTGTTCCCCCGTTTAGACGAAAGCCTGTACGGTATGCTGACTGATTAGCTTACCTGAGCTATCTATCGCGTATCTGTCGCTAGTTTGCAGTGTACAGGGTATTTCGCACACTATTTATAACCATCACATTAAAAGTTATATGTGTTGTTTTGATCCCTGTTTGTTTCCCAAATATGTGTGTGTGTCTTAATGGGTGAATAAAAGGCATCGAGTTAAATATTATTGTAGAAAGGGGCTTTATGAAGTTCAGTCCATTTACTTGCATTGGTTTACGGGGAAGATTTGCCACACCAAATATGGCGGACACTCTGACGTATCCCAGAAACGGGCCACCAGCTAATGCGGCGTCTATGTTTATATGTCTATGGGGTAAACAAACAGCATGTGGAGAGGGACACCACTGGAGCGTCGAGTGTTTTGGTGAAGATTCAGCGATCATGGAATGAGCGGAGAGCCTCTTCCTGCTCATGTTTCAACGAAAACTCCAAGTCTAATTCTTCTAAAACTGATTCCAAAGCGGAGTCAAACGAGCGCTGTTCAATAGCGCTTTCTCCAGCGTCGCGCAGCCTTGTCGTCACTCCTGCAAAAGCCCGCCCAAAGAATCCAAACAAAAACTTTGTGTTGTGATTGGCGGGCACGATTTGATGCCCGGGGTGTGTTGTTGATATGGTCCGAGGCTAGACCCACTCGTAGGCAAAAATATTTTTGGCCGCTAGGCGGGTGGGTCTAGTTTACTAGGCTATGAGAGAGCAGAAACTCAGGTGTGTATCGATCAGCAGGAGAGAGAGAAGGTCAGCGGAAATCCATCACAGGGAAAATGAGTCGAGTCTGCAGGAACAGCCTCGGAACGGAAACGAGCGACTCCATACGCACTCAGCGGTGTGTTAAATCCATCTTGATTAAGACTGGAAAAAAAGAACCTTAATAATGAACTGTGCCGGCCCACACAATTAACTCGACTGTGAGGCAGGGCGAGCGAGCAGGGAACAGACTTCTCCCTCGGCTGCTCAGGCTAATCACAGGGCTGATCAGCTCCAGCACGGACCCTGAGCTTCGTGATTTGCTTCACTGCTCGAGACAATTTAGAGTCGAGAAAATACCTCGAGTTCCCCAGAGACAGGCCGGTCTAATCAAGGGAAAAGTTTCAGAGCGAGCGGGTTTTTATGGATCTTTGCATGAAGTGCTGACCTGGCAGAGCAACAACAACGGCAAACAGAAGTGTGTGATGGGCGTGATTATTTCAGGAAATATTGCCCTTGAAAAGAAGAAACTACATGCAGATGAATCCATGTGAACAGCTCAGATCCGTTTTCTGTTCTTTGTCAGCGTTGGGTTCAGATGCTCTTGGTGGTTTCCCTTCGTTTGTGTTTTTAATTATTCTGACACAGCGTGCAAGCAGAAGCAGCTGGTCGGGAAAAACACGTGCCAAGTTGTTGAGCTGCACGATTTATATCTGCTCGCTCCCACTGCCATCACGTCTTCCACCATATTCCCAAACATTCATCACATAGTTTAGAGAAAATCAAAAGCTCAGTCAGAATCCCACTAAAAATCGAAAGGTCTACCAAGAGATTCTTTTCATCAAACACACAAAGAGACAGAAACACAAGCCAAGCGCAAGGAAGAAGAAGGACATCAGTCTCTTACCTTTAAAGGGGAGGTAGACCCGAGGGGCCGAGAGAGCATCGTTGGCCGAGCTCGGAACCAGTAGAACAAACAGCACCAGGAGAATCCGGACCAACCGGAACCTGTCTGAAAGCATCGTGCACCAGTTTGGAATACTGAAAAATAAAAATAAAACACTGAAGGTGTAAGAAGTGCAATCGACTGTGATTTGTTGCCAAGCAACGCCACACAAGGTGCAGAAATTATGAGCAAAATTAGTGCAAACGCTGCAGAGTTGTGAACTTTGACGAACTTGCAATCGTAGGACTGTGCTATAGTATCACACACACACATTTTCTGTTCCATCTCATGGATATGCAGGACGTCAAACTGGAGCTAAAAGCACGCCCGTTTGCATCCAACTCAAATACGGGCCATGTGGAGCGAGACGTTAAATCCAAACAGAAGACACGCTGTCACAGCCCTCAGCTGAAGTCGTTAAACTGCAGGAACAGCTGCTGAAAGGACACAATCATTCCGTGCCTCCAGAAACTTTACTGTTTTGGAGCAACTTCTGAGATTTTTCAAGCCTTCGCTATCCACTCTGCCGGTTTTTTTTTTTTTTCATTCCTCTCTTGGGTTTGCCTGAAAATCAATGTCCTGCTCTCACAAAAGAAAAAAAACCCACCCCTCTCTTCAAAATAACATGGAGCTGCTAAAATCTTTACTTTCCTAAGTGCCAAGCTGATTCACAGTTTTGTCGTCTCTGAATGTTTTCTCGATCTGCGAGCCAAACAAATAGAAATACCTGACCAGGAGAATGTGCAATACATGCACCTTGTGTGTACAAAAAATAAATAAAAATTAAAAAAACAGTATTATTTCATTCCCTCAAACAAAAACAGTCACCGAGATATTGAGAGTTTAATAACAGAATGAACGAGAGGCTTTTTTAATGAGGATCGATGAAAACAAATGAATTTGATAAAAAGCAGGAAAATAATCATCATATTGTAAATATTACTCCACATAATTCAAGGCTCATAAACTTTTCAGTTTAAGTTTTGGGGGTTTTGAGGTTTATAATCAATAAAATGTATTTCAAACTTGCAAACAGAAGCCTATCTACATACACCGGACACTTTATTAGGAACAGCTGCTCATTCATGAACTTGTCCCTGGAATGAGCCAATCACGAGGCAGCGGCGCGATACAGACATGTGGGTTTGACCTCAAGACTGGACGTGTTGCGCAGTTTCTCAAATCAAACCAAACTGGAACCAACAACCTGAGCTCACACATTACTCCATTCTGATGTCTGATCTGAACGCTAACGGAGCTAAAAGTCTCCACGATTCGATGCTACATAAAGGGATGATTCGATAAATCGAACATGTGCACAGGTGTTCCTATTAAAGTGGCAGAGATCAACATGATCCACCAAAAATGCAGGGAATCACAGTGTCAGGGACATGTATACGAGTTTGTCTCACCACCATCATAAATGAAGGTTTATTCTCAGCACACAGGTTGAAATAAAATAAAATTAAATAAAATTAAATGTTCAGTGACTCGTGCTAAATTGAGCTGAATGACCTGATGGACGGGCGGCACGGTGGTGTAGTGGTTAGCGCTGTCGCCTCACAGCAAGAAGGTCCTGGGTTCGAGCCCCGGGGCCGGCGAGGGCCTTTCTGTGTGGAGTTTGCATGTTCTCCCCGTGTCCACGTGGGTTTCCTCCGGGTGCTCCGGTTTCCCCCACAGTCCAAAGACATGCAGGTTAGGTTAACTGGTGACTCTAAATTGAGCGTAGGTGTGAATGTGAGTGTGAATGGTTGTCTGTGTCTATGTGTCAGCCCTGTGATGACCTGGCGACTTGTCCAGGGTGAACCCCGCCTTTCGTCCGTAGTCAGCTGGGATAGGCTCCAGCTTGCCTGCGACCCTGTAGAAGGATAAAGCGGCTACAGATAATGAGATGAGATGAGACCTGATGGACATCGGAACACAATTTCAGTTTATAAGCTTTCTTTCTGGATGATCTCACACACGCTAACCCTGCTGTGAGCATAAAGACTGTCCTGTGTTTATCCCACGACTCTTATTCCCAATCTGCTCACTCCGAATGTCCTATAAACACATTTTACACTCAAGTTTCTGAGTGCATCCTGGCTCTCTTTTACAAAGACCTGGCAACCCTGCGCTAAATCCCCAAAGCCACTGTGCATCAGTACGGCGAGGGTCTTCTGTCAAACGGAGAGAAATTTGGTCCAAAACTGTGTCCGGGCAGAGCGAGAGAGAGCGAGATAGAGAGAGAGAGAGAGAGAGAGAGTCTGAGCAGAGTGGAAGCAGCTGCTCAAACCTCAGGTATTTGCAGGCAATTTGTTAAGTGTTGCAGTGTTTATCCCAATACACAACCACCTTCTTCACGCAAGCAAGAGAAAACTAAACAACAATTATACACAGTCACCACAACAGACAGAGAGAGAGAGAGAGAGAGAGAGAGAGAGAGAGAGACACACACACACACTACTACAGATGTATCTATAGATTCACAGACAGTAAAAGACATTTACAGATGGTTCCAGACCGCTCTCGATATAAACACTCACAGACTGTTATCGAGTTCTAGACAATTAAATCCACTTATATACAGCTACAGACGTTTATACACACTTTTAGACTTTGACAGATTTATTTATAGTCTGTTATATCATGATGGTGTTATACACTGATATACAGTGATATACAGACTTTTACAGACACTTACAGACTTTGAGTTACAGAATGCGATATGGTAACAGACTGATATTTGGTCACTATCGACTGCTGCAGATGGTTATACAGGGTGTTTCAAAAAATTTGATATCATTTCACAATCTAATAACTTTGCCAATTCTTGTTCAATTGACCTCAAATTTTAACAGCATGTGTGGAAACAGGTCAAAATTTTAATGTTTAATGTTGTTGTTGTTTTTATCTTTTTATGTATAGAAATGCCATTCACTGGAAAAGAAAAGGCGTTGTGTGTGTTCGAGTACGCTCAAACACAGTCGAACACAATCGGAAATTTGTGAAATCATTCATGGAATCCACATACCTTTGAATTTCTCATTCAAATTTTGAGGAATTAAATCTTATATCACTCAACATTAAGCCTGTTCAGTTTCATTTGCCTGGACTGTGTAGTTTCTGGGATATTTACATCTCAAATAATCTAAATTTTTTTTTGAAACACCCTGTATTTTGTCGTCGAAAGTTATCGCCTGCGACAGACTGTTATAGATGCATATAGAACTTTTATATCTCTTTTGAGTGTTACAGACTGTTACGGACTGTGAGAGAACTTTACAGGGTGTTACAGACTTTTAGTGTGACAGACTGTCAGTGTTACAGACAAGTGTTATAGAGTGTAAAAGAGCGCTTTAGACCTTTCCAGAGTGTTAAAGAATGACAGCATTACAGACCTTGACAAAGTGTTACAGTGTTACAGACTGTTCTGAAGTATGAAACACCTTGACAGTGTTGGAGAGTGTTCCAGACCTTTACAGAGTGTTACAGACTGTTCTAGTGTTACAGACTGTTCTAAAGTATGAAACACCTTGACAGTGTTGGAGAGTGTTACAGGCTGTTCTAGAGTGTTATAAGAAGGTGTTACAAAGGATTAGTGTTACAGACCTTTACAAAGTGTTACAGACCGTTCGTGTTATAGACTGTCACAGACCTTTACAGATTGTCACAGTGTTACAGAATGTAAAAGAGTCCTTTAGACCTGTACAGAGTGTTACAGGCTGTTCTCAAGTGTTATAAGAATGTGCTGAAAAGAATTACAGTGTTACGGATGTTTATAGAGTGGTACAGAGTATAAAAGAGTGATTTAGACCTGTACAGAGTGTTACAGACTGTTACAGAGTGTAAAAGAGTGATTTAGACCTGTACAGAGTATAAAAGAGTGCTTTAGACCTGTACAGAGTGTTACAGACTGTTATAGAGTATAAAAGAGTGATTTAGACCTCTACGGAGTGTTACAGACTGTTACAGAGCGTAAAAGAGTGCTTTAGACCTGTACAGAGTGTTACAGACTGTTACAGAATGTAAAAGAGTGATTTAGACCTGTACAGAGTATAAAAGAGTGATTTAGACCTGTACAGAGTGTTACAGACTGTTATAGAGTATAAAAGAGTGATTTAGACCTGTACAGTGTTACACACTGTTACAGAGTGTAAAAGAGTGATTTAGACCTGTATAGAGTGTTACAGGCTGTTACAGTGTAAAAGAGTGCTTTAGACCTGTACAGAGTGTTACAGACTGTTACAGAGTGTAAAAGAGTGCTTTAGACCTGTACAGAGTGTTACAGACTGTTACAGAGTGTAAAAGAGTGCTTTAGACCTGTACAGAGTGTTACAGACTGTTACAGAGTGTAAAAAAAGTGCTTTAGGCCTGTACAGAGTGTTACAGACTGTTACAGTGTAAAAGAGTGCTTTAGACCTGTACGGAGTGTTACAGACTGTTACAGAGGGTAAAAGAGTGCTTTAGACCTGTACAGAGTGTTACAGACTGTTACAGAGCGTAAAAGAGTGCTTTAGACCTGTACAGAGTGTTACAGACTGTTACAGAGTGTAAAAGAGTGCTTTAGGTCTGTACAGAGTGTTACAGACTGTTACAGTGTAAAAGAGTGCTTTAGACCTGTACGGAGTGTTACAGACTGTTACAGAGGGTAAAAGAGTGCTTTAGACCTGTACAGAGTGTTACAGACTGTTACAGAGTGTAAAAAAAAGTGCTTTAGGCCTGTACAGAGTGTAGACCTATACAGACTGTTATAGAATATAAAAGAGTGATTTAGACCTGTACGGAGTGTTACAGACTGTTACAGAGCGTAAAAGAGTGCTTTAGACCTGTACAGAGTGTTACAGACTGTTACAGAATGTAAAAGAGTGATTTAGACCTGTACAGAGTATAAAAGAGTGCTTTAGACCTGTACAGAGTGTTACAGACTGTTATAGAGTATAAAAGAGTGCTTTAGACCTGTACAGTGTTACAGACTGTTACAGAGTGTAAAAGAGTGATTTAGACCTGTACAGAGTGTTACAGGCTGTTACAGTGTAAAAGAGTGCTTTAGGTCTGTACAGAGTGTTACAGACTGTTACAGTGTAAAAGAGTGCTTTAGACCTGTACAGAGTGTTACAGACTGTTACAGACTGTTACAGAGTGTAAAAGAGTGCTTTAGACCTGTACAGAGTGTTACAGACTGTTACAGAGTGTAAAAGAGTGCTTTAGACCTGTACAGAGTGTTACAGACTGTTATAGAGTATAAAAGAGTGCTTTAGACCTGTACAGTGTTACAGACTGTTACAGAGTGTAAAAGAGTGATTTAGACCTGTACAGAGTGTTACAGGCTGTTACAGTGTAAAAGAGTGCTTTAGGTCTGTACAGAGTGTTACAGACTGTTACAGTGTAAAAGAGTGCTTTAGACCTGTACAGAGTGTTACAGACTGTTACAGACTGTTACAGAGTATAAAAGAGTGATTTAGACCTGTACAGAGTGTTACAGACTGTTATAGAGTATAAAAGAGTGCTTTAGACCTGTACAGAGTGTTACAGACTGTTACAGAGTGTAAAAGAGTGCTTTAGACCTGTACAGAGTGTTACAGACTGTTATAGAGTGTTACTGAGTATCACAGACGGCTCGAGAGTGTCACAGACCGTGCACTTTGAGGATCAGAAAGTAAACATGTGTTTAAAGGCAGCTGTAAAGAGCCACAGCGAGGACGTTAAAGCTCACACACTCTGTGGGTGATGAGTGAGTGTCAGGCTTTAAACTGAATTAAACACCAGCGCTTACAACATCACTAATCCTTCCTGCACTTCATACACTGTGAGCAGGTTGCCATGTACAACACAAACCTCCCAAACCACAAACCAGCCACACAATAACAGGGTCAGCGCTTTAATTCCACACTGAGCGTTCCACAGCTGTTTATTCGCAGCGTCTCTCGGATCAAATCATTCATTTCTGCTGAGGATCACCAGGTTTCTCACAGACGGGTTCAGGGAGCAGCAAACTCAGGGGCTCCGAGAGTCTTATTTATTGATTGAATGAATGAATCAGTCATTCAAATTTCTTTCCAGATGTGAACACTTTGTTTCTGATCAGCATTAACTGCTGTGATCAACCCAATTCTCTTCTCACTTCAAATCGACTGCTGAATTTAAGACTCATTTCAACTTGAACTGATATTAAATTGCATTCAAATTAAAATCACAAAATGCTGCTGTCAGGCTGTGAGACAGGTTCACACGGTGCAGTGTCAGTGCAACAAAAAGCTGGAACAGATCCATGAATAAAAATATTAACAGTGGTTTGTTCTGCTCCAACAGTGGATTGTGCTCAGAGAAGAAATCTGTACTGCAGTCATGAGGATTATTTTTGGAATTTGTTTTGCACCACAAGAGGTCCTTAAATAAATACATAAACAAAACACATACATACAGAAAAAATAAATATGGACAGAAAATTGAGAGCCTCCAGGTTCCAGGTCTGGCGCGCGTGTGCGAAGTATTGTATATGATTACAGATATTGACAGAGCACATGGAGAGAGAGAGAGAGAGAGAGAGAGAGAGAGAGAGAGAGAGAGAGAGAGAGAGATCTGGTCGATCAGATCATCAGGATATGAAATAAAACGCAGTTTAAAGTGCATCATTAAGCCAGACTTTAAAAGTTTCCAGCTCAGCCGGAGGAAGCGCATGGAGTCGGCTTTTACGCACACAGCTCGAGCGCACCGCGGACCTGGAGCTTCTTCATGCTCTTTATTCCAGGATGGGTTTCTGACCAACACTCACTTTCTCTCTTCTTCACAGGAACATCAGGGGGGAAAAAACAATCAACCGTGTGCACGCCTTCATAATAAAGTTGCACCTCACTTTTTTTTCCAAAACAGGCACTAAATATATAATATATGAGGAAAGAAAATACTCCTAAATAAATAAATAATGCTCAGCTGTTCTTCAGTGAAGCTCTGAAAAGCAGAGAAAGCTGTGAGATCTTACCTGACAGGTCGGAAGTGGAAATCCTCAGTCCTTTTAGGGGAAAAAAGCAAATAATACTGAAAACAAAAAGCCCACACCAATCCACAGCGGGCGCACCAATCCACAGCGGGGTGTGTGTGTGTGTGTGTGTGTATAGTCCTGATGTTCCTCACACACTGGGCTGGGAGTGAAAGCTCCTGAGGAGCAGGTAGCGGATCCAGAGGCGCAGTGCAGGAGGAAGCGCGCAGTGTCCCGGAGCTCTCCGGCCGGACTCTCGCCTGTCTCTCGCTCTCACTGCTGCAGGAAGCGCCTCGGCAGGTGGATGCCGTCCCCGGATTTGCATACGACACGCCCATGAGGCGGGGCTTTCGTGATTACACCGCGCCCACTCCTACTGGAGCGCAGGTGGGAGGGCGGGGAGAGTGATGACGAGCAAACTTCACTGACAGACCCACATCAGTGTCTTTTTTTGTTGCTGTTGTTAAAAAAAATGACTTTTAATGGCATTTAATTTAACAACATAAGATTACAATATAACAGTATTTATTTATTTATTTATTTATCCATTTGTTTATTCCTCAGAAATGATAAGAACGTTAGGGCAGATTTCAGAATGTTCAACTTGGCTCATCATCATCATCATCAAGTGCTTTACCAGAAAAAAAGAATAGAAAATAATTACAAGTGACTGTTAGCATATTTACAGAACAATGTGCCGAGGTCATCACTGGGAATAAAAGTGCACTGGATTAAAGGTGATTTAAAAACATGAAATATCTTCATTTACATAAAAATAGTAGATAATTTATAAAATAATAAGGAATAAACAAAATATATAAATACTCTACTGTATGTTCCTATATTATACCCAATATCCATAAATATACAGGTAAAAATAAAGACATTTTTCGAAATAGATTCAACAGGAACGACATCAAACAAAGAAAACGACTCCATTTTAAGATTATTTTCTTTTTATTTGTGATCTCTGAGAGTGTGTGAGGGACATCACCTGGACGTCACCCTGTGTTCTGGGAACTTCCATAATTCTGGATAATCACTGAATAATCTGTGGATAATCAATCTCTCTCTCTCTCTCTCTCTCTCTCTCTCTCTCTGCACTAAAACACATTTGAGTTGCTACAGTAGTTTCAGACAGACGGCTTCATTCACTCACTCTCCACCTGTTACAGCTTTCACCTTTCATCTTCTCACTGCTCTGGAAAACCAAATTTATCATCATCATCATCAGTGGAAGTGTCCATCACCCTGGTGTGTGTAGTTGCATATATATATATATATATATATATATATATATATAGGGGCGGCACGGTGGTGTAGTGGTTAGCGCTGTCGCCTCACAGCAAGAAGGTCCTGGGTTTGAGCCCCGTGGCCGGCGAGGGCCTTTCTGTGCGGAGTTTGCATGTTCTCCCCATGTCCGCGTGGGTTTCCTCCGGGTGCTCCGGTTTCCCCCACAGTCCAAAGACATGCAGGTTAGGTTAACTGGTGACTCTAAATAGAGCGTAGGTGTGAATGTGAGTGTGAATGGTTGTCTGTGTCTATGTGTCAGCCCTGTGATGACCTGGCGACTTGTCCAGGGTGTACCCCGCCTTTCGCCCGTAGTCAGCTGGGATAGGCTCCAGCTCGCCTGCGACCCTGTAGAAGGATAAAGCGGCTAGAGATAATGAGATGAGATGAGATATATATATATATATATATATATATATATATAATTTTTTTGACACTTCACATTTACAAAATATATAGAGGAAAAGCAACATAAAACATTTCACTTCAAAATTATTCAAGTTTGATTCCCATTTATACATTTAATGATTTATAAATTATATTTGAGTTTAAAAAAAAAGTAGATAGTTTTGTTGTTATGCGGGATGGTGCCAATACTTTTAGATGTGGCTTTCTTTCTCTCTCTCACTGTCTGTCTCTCTGTCTGTCTCTCTCTCTCTCACTGTCGGTCTCTGTCTCTCTCTCTCACTCTCTTAGACTGTCTGTCTCTCTCACTGTCTCTCTCACAGTCTGTCTGTCTGTCTGTCTGTCTCTCTCTCTCACACACACACACACACACACACACACACACACACACACACACTGTCTCTCTCTCTCACTCTCTCTCTCACACTGTTTCTCTCTCTCACTCTCTCTGTCTGTCTGTCTGTTTGTCTGTCTTACACACTGTCTATCTCTCTCTCACTCTCTTACACTGTCTCTCTCTCACTGTCTCTGTCTGTCTTTCTCTCTCTCGTTTCACATGATCGGTCCGTTTCTCTCAGAGACACTCGAACCGTTGGTGATTGTTACCTTGACAGGTAATGAGTTGTTCTCGGTGCGATTCTCTCTCAGGTGGTCTCTGAGGAACGCTGCTACTCTTTTCTTCAGTTTATCGAGGTCTCAGAGTCTCAGCTGTCCCAGCACCCACATGGTCCTCATTGAATGGCCCTCTATTAGTAAAAAAAAAACCACCAACAACAACAAAGAAACCTACGTCTGTATGGCTCCGGGTACCCGAGCCGCCCCGGGACGTATCGCTGCTTGTAAATAAACCCCACATTGAGCAGCATTTCCCCAGAGAGGTCCGAGTGAGACTGCAGATCAGGCAGCCGGAGAGCTCACTGTGCCACTGTACACCGTTCACTTCTCCGGCCCTGAGAGTCACACACTCCAAAACCCTGCAGGTCAGAAGTGAGCCACGGTCACGACCGTGAGGAACAAATCGCTCTTTGTGACATCAAATGTCCAGTTCAAGGAATTCCCTGTTGAAAAATAAATCACTCTGGCCTTTAACATTGACATCCAAATCTGGAAAAACCTGCGTGAGCCGAGTTACCACAGCGCTGCTGAGTTTTCTGTTCTGATTGGTCAGAAAGTGCTGAAGGCAAACGCGCTCGCTTGAACATGTTCTCATTTCCACTGAGACGCCAGGCACTGTACAGCAGAGCCTTCGCTTCAATCCATGACATGGTGCAGTTTCTGGAAGGAGTCAGAGCTGAAGCTGGAAATTTACGACTTCTTCACGAGGAGTTTACATTTCTTTGAGGTTTCTCACTCACACATTTCTCTTCAAGAGAGAAAATAGAGACGCTGGTGAAGGAACGACTGTTTATCGCTGCTATAACGGGAACAAACTTGTTTCTACAACATAATGTGGAACTGTAAAAAAAAATCCTCGTGTGTTGTTCTTTAATAAATAAAAAATTGGAATTGTTGCCAAATTGCTGTGGTATCAGAGAAATAAATCAAACACTTCCGATCATGTAGTTTTTGAAAAATAATCAACGTCAGGGTGAATATCTCCGCTTCATCACATAAAATGATGATTCGTGAATTTCCTGCGTTTCCTCCGAGTGATTTCAGGATCGTATAGATAGTGTGTTCAAATGGAGCACTGTTGCTAGGCAACCGAGGAATAATAGGCAACAAGCCTCAGCTAGCTCAGGACCAAGGATAAAGACTTCGCGAGCTCAAAAAGGACACCGTAAACACAGAGCAACAACGCAAACCAGACCAGATGATTACAAACACTGATGCTTCTCTCAGATGTGTCGCGAAATCACCATGGAAACGCTGCAGAATTACTCTGTGGTTCATTTTAGCATTGATCGCTAACCAACGTGTTCTGGATTCCACTACGTTCGTCTTCCAGCTCATAAACTCGGTCTCTCCGATCAGAGAATTCTGACTTCTGAGGTCACAAGGCGATGTCGGGGAAACGTGTTGAACATCAGTCTGAAGCCAGAGAACAAGCCTGGGAGCTACGACTGAAAAATGATTGAATTATTATGATTAAAAACTCGTGATGAAATTATGAGATTAATATTACATCAATATGATTCAAAAGGAGATTATAAAAACAAATGAAAAATACATTTCACCAATATAACTTCATAAAAGAATCTTTATTAATAGTTTTTAAAAATGTAAATTAGTTTAAATTATTATTATTATTATTATTATTATTATTATTATTATTATTATTACAGAAAAAATACAAATTATTTTGTCCTGTTAACACACTTCAACAAACTTTAAACATTTTTTAAATCTCATCTCATCTCATTATCTGTAGCCGCTTTATCCTTCTACAGGGTCGCAGGCAAGCTGGAGCCTATCCCAGCTGACTACGGGCGAAAGGCGGGGTACACCCTGGACAAGTCGCCAGGTCATCACAGGGCTGACACATAGACACAGACAACCATTCACACTCACATTCACACCTACGCTCAATTTAGAGTCACCAGTTAACCTAACCTGCATGTCTTTGGACTGTGGGGGAAACCGGAGCACCCGGAGGAAACCCACGCAGACACGGGGAGAACATGCAAACTCCACACAGAAAGGCCCTCGCCGGCCACGGGGCTCGAACCCGGACCTTCTTGCTGTGAGGTGACAGCGCTAACCACTACACCACCGTACATTTTTTAAATTATTCACAAAATCTTCCCTTGCCGAGAGATGTGTTTGTCTGAATTTTTCTGCTTTAGCTTTGGAGCTACAGATTTAACGCTGCTAAAACGAGCTCAAAACTTTTCATGACAAATCAGCATCCTGAGAACGTTGCATCTCACGTTTGTTTTGTTACCGATAAAAACATAAAAAAAGAACAAAATTCACGACATTCGCAGAAAACTGGAACAGCAGCCATTTTGAATCCAAAATCGCTTTGTTTGATGAACATGCTGTTTATTCTGTATAATTTATATTTTTAATCAAAATGATATGTGTTAAAGGACGTGTGTGATGTTTACCGCATGATGCTTATGAGCGTAAATGTTTGTTACGTGCTAATAATGAGCTTGAACACCAAACGCGTACTTTAAAAAAGTTGTTCGGTTTTAGTATTAGTGATTAATAATGCGTGCAGTGTTATCCACATTCAGGCGCGTGCACACACACACACACACACACACACACACACACACACACACTCAATGAGCGTGGCTCGCCCACACAGATAGCCGTGTTGAGTTTAATGGGGAAGCGTGTATTAATCTCAGAGCTGCTAAGACACGACACTGAAAAGCCTCCGAACTCTGCCGAGAAGCGACGTTCCTTCACTCATTAGCATATATATGAGAAAAAGTTCTCTTTTTTTTACCTCACTTTATCCACACACATACACTCCACTCCACTCCATTTTACTCCACTTCACTCCTCAGGGACAAAAACAGTCATGCAGTGAGGAGTGTGTGAAGTGTGGCGCGTTCTCGACTTCTCACCTCTGGAGATATTTCTGGAATTAGTTGTACAATTAAAGTTTGGGTTTTTTTTCCCTTCAGTAGCTGCACGTCAGTCTGCCGGTCCTCTGGAGCTGCTTGGATCCCAAATCACACCAGGAGTCGTCCAGCAGGAGCACTGTTCTGATCCAAAAACATTCATGGTGAAGTTTTGCTCCAAAACCTTTAAGAACCGTTAAAAACATTTCAAAGTTTGATCCATTCTGTTTGGTCATTAGTTATTATTAAATCGACACACGGGATCTGTACTGCACACGTACGCGACGTTTATTTCTGCACATCCTGCACGTTTCATTATATTAATGTTCAAAGGGATTCTGGGATGTCGAGCAAAGAATGTGCTGTTGGAGGAAAATCATCACCAACAGGAGGGCGTGATCAGAGGGGTGGAGTTACTGTGACCTCCTCTGAAGCTGATTATTTTCCTTTAACAGCATGTTCCAAAGCGTTTTGTTCCTTTTCCTCTTCTACCACAGCAACCTGCCAATGACTGCAATTGTCTCGTCTCGTCTCGTCTTCTTCCGCTTTATCCGGGACCGGGTCGCGGAGGCAGCAGTCTAAGCAGGGAAGCCCAAACTTCCCTTTCCCCAGACACCTCGGCCAGCTCCTCGGGAAGAACACCGAGGCGTTCCCAGGCCAGCCGAGAGACATAGTCCCTCCAGTGTGTCCTGGGTCTTCCCCGGGGCCTCCTCCCGGGGGGACATGCCTGGAACACCTCCCCAGGGAGGCGTCCAGGAGGCATCCGAAAAAGATGCCCGAGCCACCTCAGCTGATTCCTCTCGATGTGGAGCAGCAGCGGCTCTACTCCGAGCTCCTCCCGAGTGACTGTGCTTCTCACCCTATCTCTAAGGGAGCGCCCAGCCACCCTGCGAAGGAAACTCATTTCGGCCGCTTGTATCCGCGATCTTGTTCTTTCGGTCATTACCCAAAGCTCATGACCATAGGTGAGAGTCGGAACATAGATCGACCGGTAAATTGAGAGCTTCGCCTTTTGGCTCAGCTCCTTCTTCACCACAACGGACCGGTAAAGCAACCGCATCACTGCGGAGGCTGCACCGATCCGCCTGTCGATCTCACGCTCCATCCTTCCCTCACTCGTGAACAAGATCCCGAGATACTTAAACTCCTCCACTTGAGGCAGAACTTCTCCACCAACCTGGAGAGGGCAAGCCACCCTTTTCCGGTCGAGAACCATGGCCTCGGACTTGGAGGTGCTGATTCTCATCCCAGCCGCTTCACACTCGACTGCAAACCGCCCCAGTGCATGCTGAAGGTCCTGGTTTGAAGAAGCCAACAGGACAACATCATCCGCAAAAAGCAGAGATGAAATCCTGTGGTTCCCAAACAGGATTCCTTCTGGCCCCTGGCTGCGCCTAGAAATTCTGTCCATAAAAATTATGAACAGAACCGGTGACAAAGGGCAGCCCTGCCGGAGTCCAACATGCACTGGGAACAGGTCTGACTTACTGCCGGCAATGCGAACCAGACTCCTGCTCCGTTCGTACAGGGACCGGACAGCCCTTAGCAAAGAGCCCCGAACCCCATACTCCCGAAGCACCCCCCACAGAATACTACGGGGGACACGGTCGAATGCCTTCTCCAGATCCACAAAGCACATGTGGACTGGTTGGGCAAACTCCCATGAACCCTCGAGCACCCTATGAAGGGTATAGAGCTGGTCCAGTGTTCCGCGACCAGGACGAAAACCGCATTGTTCCTCCTGGATCCGAGGTTCGACTATTGGTCGAATTCTCCTCTCCAGTACCCTGGAGTAAACCTTCCCTGGGAGGCTGAGAAGTGTGATTCCCCTATAATTGGGGCACACTCTCCGGTCCCCTTTCTTAAAAAGAGGGACCACCACCCCAGTCTGCCACTCCAGAGGCACTGTCCCTGACCGCCACGCGATGTTGCAGAGGCGTGTCAACCAAGACAGCCCCACAACATCCAGAGACTTGAGATACTCAGGGCGGATCTCATCCACCCCCGGTGCCTTGCCACCGAGGAGCTTGCAAACCACCTCAGTGACTTCGGCTTGGGTAATGGACGAGTCCACCTCTGAGTCATCAGCCTCAGTCTCCTCAGTGGAAGACATGACGGTGGGATTGAGGAGATCCTCAAAGTATTCCTTCCACCGCCCGACAATGTCCCCAGTCGAGGTCAACAGCTCCCCACCCGCACTGTAAACAGTGTTGGCAGAGTACTGCTTCCCCCTCCTGAGGCGCCGGACGGTTTGCCAGAATTTCTTCGAGGCCGACCGATAGTCCTTCTCCATGGCCTCCCCGAACTCCTCCCAGTTCCGAGTTTTTGCCTCCGCAACTGCCCGAGCTGCAGCACGCCTGGCCTGCCGATACCCGTCAGCTGCCTCGGGAGTCCTGGAGGTTAACATGGCCCGATAGGACTCCTTCTTCAGCTTGACGGCATCCCTTACTTCTGGTGTCCACCACCGGGTTCGGGGATTGCCGCCACGACAGGCACCGGAGACCTTGCGGCCACAGCTCCGAACAGCTGCGTCCACAATGGAGGTAGAGAACATGGTCCACTCAGACTCAATGTCCCCCGCCTCCCTCGGAAGCTGGGAAAAGCTCTCCCGGAGGTGGGAGTTAAAGACCTCCCCGACAGAGTGCTCGGCCAGACGTTCCCAGCCGACCCTCACCATACGTTTGGGCCTGCCAGGTCTGTCCAGCTTCCTCCTCCGCCAGCGGATCCAACTCACCACCAGGTGGTGATCAGTTGACAGCTCAGCCCCTCTCTTCACCCGAGTGTCCAAGACATAGGGCCGGAGATCAGATGAAACGACTACAAAGTCTATCATTGACCTCCGACCTAAGGTGTCCTGGTGCCACGTGCACTTATGGACACCCCTATGCTCGAACATGGTGTTCGTTATGGACAAACCGTGACTAGCACAGAAGTCCAATAACAAAACACCACTCGGGTTCAGATCGGGGAGGCCGTTCCTCCCAACCACGCCCCTCCAGGTGTCACTGTCATCTCCCACGTGAGCATTAAAGTCCCCCAGTAACACAATGGAGTCCCCAGTCTGAGCACTCTGACTGCAATGTGCAATGTGGATTGGGTGGCAGTCGAAGGCAGGGGCCTCGACGACCTGATCCCCGGACACAGCGGCTGACTGTTGGGACATGGAATGTCACTTCGCTGGGGGGGAAAGAGCCTGAGCTTGTGCGGGAGGTTGAGAGGTACCGGCTAGAGATAGTCGGGCTCACCTCCACGCACAGCTTGGGCTCTGGAACCCAGCTCCTTGAGAGGGGCTGGACTCTCCACTTCTCTGGAGTCGCCCGTGGTGAGCGGCGGCGGGCTGGTGTGGGCTTGCTTATAGCTCCCCAGCTCAGCCGCCATGTGTTGGAGTTTACCCCAGTGAACGAGAGGGTCGCCTCGCTGCGCCTTCGGATTGGGGAGAGGGCTCTTGCTGTTGTTTGTGCCTATGGCCCAAATAGCAGTATAGAGTATCCGGCCTTCTTGGAGTCCCTGGGAGAGGTACTGACTGCAATTGTTTAAAATTTATTAAAGAATGAAACACAGGACTTTTTATCCATTTCTAGCTGTATTTAAGGTTGGGGCGTGTCCATGAAATTAATCACAGCTTGTGTCACTGGAGACTCTTTCCATTGCTGTTCAGCACATCAGCGATGCCACGCCTTCCTTTATAACATGTTGTGTGGCGTGTGTCCGGTTCCCGTCCCCGTCCCTGTCCCTGTCCTGTCCCCATCCTCATCCCCGTCCCTGTCCTGTCCCCATCCCCATCCTCATCCCCGTCCCTGTCCTGTCCCCATCCCCATCCTCATCCCCGTCCCTGTCCTGTCCCCATCCCCATCCTCATCCCCGTCCCTGTCCTGTCCCCATCCCTGTCCCCGTTCCTGTCATTACACAGCACTGTTTCCTCACATAAATACTTCTCAGTGTGTTGATGTGTCTGTGGTTATGAGACTGTACGAGTCTTTAACACGAAGCTCTTTGTGACCCTGAAAGTGAAGCCTGTACGAATCCCTGACAGTTTCTTTTTCTCCACACACGTTCCTCTTTAACCCACTTTAGCAGAAAGTAAATAATGTGGAAAACACGTGTTTCTCCATCCTGCTCACCTGAACTTCTCACACATGAAGCACCATTTCCTCTGTTGGGTTTGGCAACGATGGAGGATACGGAGAGACCACTTCCCACAGAGAGAGAGAGAGAGAGAGAGAGAGAGAGAGAGAGAGCAATGAAGATAGAGCAAGAGAGGATGATGGAAAGAGAGAGAGTGAGAGAGAGAGAGAGCAAGCAATGAAGAGAGAGCGAGAGAGAGGGTGATGGAAAGAGAGAGAGAGATTGAGACAGAGAGAGAGGGGGATGGCGAGAGAGGGATGGCAAGCAAGAGAAAGAGAGATGGAAAGAAAGAGAAAGGGCAAGAGAGAGAGAGAGAGAGAATCACATATGGACAAAGTGTTGATTTTTTTTTTTCTGTTTTTGCATATTAGTTGAGCTGTGACAGAAGTTCAGTGCTGCCCAAGCAAACCCCACTCAGGGCTCTGTGTGTGTGTGTGTGTGTGTGTGTGTGTGTGTGTGTGTGTGTGTGTTCATTCATTCACTCGCAGAATACAAATTTCCACATCAGTGCTGAAAAACGTCTCAAGCAAATACACTCCGCTTACAGAAAAACCACAAATCTACAACCCACACGCTCCGAGATCTCAGCGGAGTTCAGCTAATTTAATATTCCACATTGATGTCCAGTCTTAATATGAACCTCAATGGGGACTCGTGCTCGTCGCTAACACACACACACACACACACACACACACACACACACACACACGGACGAATGTAGTCATGCAAGCAGGCACTGAACAAATAAACCCTGAGGCCACAAAACTGATTTAATTTGGCGGAAAACGGCCGATGCTAACAGAAGCAACGATGCAGCTAAGCTCACGTTCCTGGCTGTGTTCTCATTACCACATTTTGTCACAATGATTCAGGGACCTGCAGGGGCTTCGAGGTCAGGGTCAGTGTGGTGTACCACGCCCTCAGCAGCCCTGACTCAACAGGAAACACATCGTTCAATTTCTATAAACTGGGACTTTAGCATGAGCGCTGACTAGCATCACACACACACACACACACACACACACGCACACCTCATCTCATCTCATTATCTGTAGCCGCTTTATCCTGTTCTACAGGGTCGCAGGCGAGCTGGAGGCTATCCCAGCTGACTACGGGTGAAAGGCGGGGTACACCCTGGACAAGTCGCCAGGTCATCACAGGGCTGACACATAGACACAGACAACCATTCACACTCACATTCACACCTACGCTCAATTTAGAGTCACCAGTTAACCTAACCTGCATGTCTTTGGACTGTGGGGGAAACCAGAGCACCCGGAGGAAACCCACGCGGACACGGGGAGAACATGCAAACTCCGCACAGAAAGGCCCTCGCCGGCCACGGGGCTCGAACCCGGACCTTCTTGCTGTGAGGCGACAGCGCTAACCACTACACCACCGTGCCGCCGACACACGCACACATGCTCAGAAAAAAAGATCTGATCCTGGAAAAATTGGAACAAATTGATTTGTATTAAACGTGAGCACGGGTTCAGGGCGGAGTCTGTGTTTGTTTCTTTTGATCTCGCTCACTCATCACAAATCTGCACACTGTCGCAACGCCATCTTGAACATTTTCTCCATTTAAATGTGTCACTGAGTTACGCAGAGCAGAATTTAGAGTCTTCAAAGCTTTTGTGACGCAAGCTCACACGATCTCACAGAAACATTACTCAACACGCAGAGCTGCCGGCGCTACGAGCGCTAAGCAGCACAACTGCGTTTTTATGCTAACTTTTAATATGAGGTTTTCCAGCTGATTTAATGAAAAAAAATCACAAAAAGAAATTCTAACACTGTTAATATAGCCATGATATATGTGTGTGTGTGTGTGTGTGTGTGTGTGTGTGTGTGTGTGTGTGTGTGTGTGTGTGTGTTGACTGAAAATTCGCTGACAGACCGTCGAGGAGCTTCTGTGAGGTCGAAGAAGAAAATAATGACAATCTGCTGCCACTCAAAATTGTTGACTTCTTACAGCACTTCTCCTTCCATATCAACACACACACACACACACACACACACACACACACACACACACACACACACACACACACACAGAGTCTCCTCAGAGTCTTGTTATACTGACGACACAGGGCAGGCAGTCGGATGGATGGAAAAAGAAAAAGAAAGAGAAGAAAAAGCAGTGGAGCGGGAATGAGGTTAGTGCTATAAAAACACACACGTCCAAAACACACTCCTGTGTCTGATTTCCTCTTGCTGGACTCTTCTGTCAGCACTTGATCTCACACGGACGACGGGACACTGGAACGATTGTAAGACGCGGCCATGTTCGTGCACTGATTCTCCTCAGTCTGGATGGTTGGATTGGAATTATTTATTTTCGCAAAAAATAAGAAGAAGAATAAAAACCTCAATCACCTGCTGAAAAATCTCCTTCACGTAAATGTTACGTTTAATTCAGACCAAGAGAGAGCACGTGTGTGTGTGTGTGTGTGAGAGAGAGAGAGAGAGAAACGTGTGACATCACGTGCCAATGTTACCATAGCAATGAGATTAGATGCACAAACACAAACAAATTTTTACTAGTTGACCCACAATTTAACACACAAAAAAACGCTTGACGAGTTGTTCCATCGAGTCGTAGTTAAAGATTCAGGATTTTTATTTTTACACGAGTTTACTGAAGTGAGATGTTGATAAACAACAGCAAATTATGCAAATGATGCAATGCTCATGATGAAAATAAACACATCAGCACAATAAATGCGTAAAATCATAAATCTGTGCATCATATTTTACGACTTATGAAAGTACCAAGTTTACACTTCTGAAAATCTCTGATTCGGGACGTGAGAGCGCAGCATGGAGGCTCGTGTCCATTCACAGAGCCCTGGTTACAGCTCTGAGTGTTTTTCTGCCATTTTCAACAACGAGTCCATAAAACATTGTCTCTAAAGTGGGATGTGACTTTAAACTCGTAAAACTGAATGGGATCAGACAGCGATGTGCACAGTGCTGAACCGTTACTGTTAGAGCTGGGACTTGAACTCAGCCAAAACTTAGCCAGACACCAAAACAGCGACAGGGTAAAGGATTTTGTAAGGGATTAGCATCAGGCTGCCAGGTCGCTCCGTTGTGTGTCGCTGTTGATGTTGATTTTAAAAGTAACTCAGTAAATTCCACAGGGAAATGAATCCTTAAGTCTGAGTGAAAAATACTGTAGCGGGCGTGCAGCGTGGAAGAAGAGTCTGGAGACAGAAATCTTATACCCTGTCCACACTAGGGATTTTGTACCGATACGAAACTACTTTCGTACCGCAACACCTGTCCACACTAGCAACTATGGACCCTTTTCACGTGACGTCACGACAAACGCGGCCGCCATTTTGGACGTGTACTACCAGTAGTTTACCACAGCCAACATTGAGGAACGGCAGCAAAGAAAGTTTTTACTTTCAGCAAGACTTCCGTCATGCCACTATATTGTTGTGCACCTGGATGTAGTAACCATCAACAAACAAGGCAAGGTTTATCATTTTATCGGATCCCGACGGAGAAGATGGATAGCGGCCATTAACAGATTGGCAGCCCTCGGCATACCAACGCTTGTGTAGTGACCACTTTGTTGGAGGTAAGACGAATAAAATTAGCCAGAAAAGGCATTACATTGCTGTTAACATTCTGTGGCGGCGAGTGTGTAACCAAATAGGCTAAAATAACCCATTGTAACCTCTTTGTTCTTCTGTAGTAGCTATTGTTGACTAGCTAATGTCAACAAGTAGCTGGTATGTTACTGTAGCAATGTTTACGTTCAGTCATTTGGATGACTGTTAAAACCTTTCAGTCTCAAGTTTTTCCTTTACTGTATTTACTAGTTTACTGTAATTATGATCCGGCAGCTATTTACACCGGATCCAGTATAAATAGCTGCCGGAGCCGACGTCTGAGGTTCCGGAGCGCGCGCCGGCTTGCTCTCCCTCAAATTAAGCAGCGCACGCCGGCTTGCTCCCGGAGTGCTCCAGCCGAGGTTCCGGAGCACACTCTGGCCGAGGTTGCCCTCAAATTAAGCAGCGCGCTCCGGCTTGCTCCGGAGCAAGCCGGAGCGCGCTCCGTAACCTCGGCCGGAGCACTCCTGGAGCAAGCCGGCGCGCACTCCGGAACCTCAGACGTTGGCGTGTATGTGTATGGCGATGGGTTTTTAACGACATAGGTATACAGATCATGTGGGCCGAAGTCAGGTAAAGACGAGGGCTTCGTGTACTTCCGTACGTCACTGAACAATCCTGGTGGAAGCAGGTAAACGTCGTTCTCTAAGCCTGCTAACCTCAATTTTTGCAAATACCTCTCCCTCTGCTCGCCCTGTAAATGCCCTACGTCGCTGGATAGTGAAGGTGTTTTCTGCATCTCGCTCCTTTTTCTTTTATGTTTTTCGTTTGTCGCCTTCCTCGCATTCAAACTGATTCGAGCCGAAGTCCACTACATGTCCAAAATGGCGGTCGCGTTTACGAAGGTCACGTGACTGAAAAGGGTCTATACCGGTACTGTAGCGGTATAACTGTATCGGTACGAAACCCACAAATGTATGGGTTTTGTACCGGTACAGTATCGGTACTGTAGCGCTTCGCTGTAGTGTGGACAGATGAAGCGGCTCTCTATCGATACAAATATAGTGCGCAAAGTCACACACCTCAATCGATGTCTTCGCTAAATAAAATAGTGAAGAACGGAGATTCGTTTGTTTCTTTCTCAACTGCCTCGCGCGTTTTATACGATTCGACTGAATAAATGACCACCAGAAATACAGACTGTACACTGACAACAAAAAGCACACACACGCCGTTTCATCCGTACGGAAGCCGAGAGAGGCCCTTCATATAATCCTTTTTTTATTCACCTTGTTATCCCGAGATAACGACATAATTAATTCAGGATCTCGAGAAACCAACACAACTAATTCGAGATCTCGAGAAAACAAAACCGTTATTTCGAAATCTCGAGAAAACAAAATGATTATTTCATGATCTCGAGTAAACAGCTGAGAAATGGTTCATTCAGGTGCGCCAAGAGACTTGTGATATGCTGACTTTGGGGCTATCTCTCATTCTGTATAGACGCAACTTTGGTCATTAGAATGTCTGGAATAATCGATCACCTAATAAGGCAATATTTTGATCAGGGGTTGACACAGGGAGAGAGTGCATTAAGTCTTTTAATAAGGGATAATTTCAAAATTAGTCCGCGGCACCTCCGCAGAAGACTGGCCCGGCTTCGTCTCTACCGACGGAGATACAGTGATCCAGCTGAGATCATGAAATAATTGCTTTGTTTTCTCGAGATCTCGAAATAACGGATGCCATATATTCTTGGAAGGAAGTTACTCGGTAACCACGGAAACATTTCACGCACGCGCATTTCAACTACTGTGAAAGAAAACCGCAAACATTTCTCGCTAGTGTGGACAGATGCACTAAACTGTACCGGTATACTTTGTATCGATACAGTTATACCACTTTCGTACCGGTATAAGTGTGAACACAGCATTAGTTTCTCAGTCGTTAGCCTGTGCTACTTGCTCTCAATAGATAGCACTGGCTCGAGCACTTTATTAGCATTCGCTAACACTACTGATGAACGCTACACCAGCTAGAAGGTCAAGTGAAGTCAAGTCAAGTTTATTTGTATAGCGCTTTTAGCAATAGACATTATCACAAAGCAGCTTTACAGAAAATTAAAGACTTCAAACATGAGCAAATTTTATCCCTAATCTATCCCTGATGATGAAGCCTGTGGTGACGGTGGCAAGGAAAAACTCCCTCAGACGACATGAGGAAGAAACCTCGAGAGGAACCAGACTCAAAAGGGAACCCATCCTCATTTGGGTGATAACAATGTGATTATAACATTTTTAACAGTTTTAACATGAAGTCTGTTTCGTTGATGTTATAAACTCTTCATTGATGGAAACTTGAGTGCTCATGATAACTGCAGTCCTAAAGTTAGCAAGTCAACTGTAGTCCTCAGCCATAAAAGCATTACTGTAAGAGTCCAGAGCGTCTTCCAAGTGTGACTTTCAATTGTCCATATGGGGCCGTCCTCCTCCACAGGAGCGATGTGATGAGACTCCAACCAGACGTAGGGCATCAGGATGGATCAGGCAGGTCCGAGGAGCAGAAGAGGTTCAGCATCTCGATCCCAGGATTGACCTGTAACTCAGAGAGGGACAGATAGAGTGGGGGGAGGGGAGACAGAGAAAGAGAGAAAAAACACAGGTTGTTAGGAAGGTGACTTCACTGTTGCGCTGACTCGCGGTTAAGCTCGCGTTGGCTTTCAAGAAGGACGAGGGCGATAAATTTTTGGTCACTCCCACTAGAAGTCAAAATCTGATTGGTTAATGAATTCATCTGCCACTTCCTACATAAACATACACTGCCATGGCCTTCTGTCCCGGCAATGAAGTCCTAACCAATGAGTGAGCAGCTCTAAACTCTTCTCAGCCGAGAGACAACAAACAACACAATCTCATTGGAGAACTCGATTTTAATGTGTTCAGGACAGGAACCCTTTCATTTCTGAAGCAGATTTGATAGAAAATGAGGCCAAATTAGAATCAGAGGAGAATAATTATCATGAAATTATGAAAGAATGAAAGAAATTAAATATCACATTTGAAATGCTGAAAGGTTTGAGTATTTCAGAAACTGCTGATCTCCTGGGGTTTTTACACACAACAGAGTTTACACAGGAAAAATGGTGCGAAAAACAAAAAACATCAAGTGAGTGAGTGAGTGAGTGAGTGACAGTTCTGTGGTTGGAAACAAACACATTTGATCAGAGAGAATCAAAGATCAGAAAATGGACAGACTGAGCAGTTTAAACTTTTTGGCCAGGAAGGATATAGTAAAGCTGGGCATACACTGTGCGATTTTTGGCCGGATTTTGACATGATTTTCACTCGTGCGACTATTTTGGAGATCGGGCCGAGTTTTGGCTCAATCGTGCGTCTCGGATCGTGTAGTATACATGGGGTAACGACAAGCGATTAACACCTCACAACCTCCTCCCGATCGATCGGATGAAAATCAAACCTGAGCATCGCATCCGAGCATCGCATCCAAGCATCGGATCGTATAGTGTGAGAACAGGAATCGTAAGCTGCGTGCTGTTTACCCCTGCGATTCACTCGTACAGTGTGAGCAGCAGCTGAATACCACAATTGAAAAAAATCGCACAGTGTATGCAGGCCCGTTTCAAGCTATTTGGGGGCCCTAGGCAAAGGGGGATCTGGGGCCCATAATTATCCCCCCCTTGACGAAAAGCCTTATGGCCGCCTACCCACTGAAGACTTAATAAATAAACATCACACATATTGTAATCGGCGGCACGGTGGTGTAGTGATTAGCGCTGTCGCCTCACAGCAAGAAGGTCCTGGGTTCGAGCCCTGGGGCCGGCGAGGGCCTTTCTGTGTGGAGTTTGCATGTTCTCCCCGTGTCCGCGTGGGTTTCCTCCGGGTGCTCCGGTTTCCCCCACAGTCCAAAGACATGCAGGTTAGGTTAACTGGTGACTCTAAATTGAGCGTAGGTGTGAATGTGAGTGTGAATGGTTGTCTGTGTCTATGTGTCAGCCCTGTGATGACCTGGCGACTTGTCCAGGGTGTACCCCGCCTTTCGCCCGTAGTCAGCTGGGATAGGCTCCAGCTTGCCTGCGACCCTGTAGAAGGATAAAGCGGCTACAGATAATGAGATAATGAGACATATTGTAATCATTCTTACGATTTTTACTTAATAAATGAACTCTTTACATTATTATAAATAATTATCAAACCCAATTAAACATAAGAATAGACAAACTATATACACACACACACACACACACACACATATATATATATATATATATATATATATATATATATATATATATATATATATATATATATATATATATATATATATATATATATAAAATATGAAAATAAGACAAAGTAATATAAAATGTGCAAATAACACAACACTAAATATTTACAGTATATACACAAGTAGAAATAACTTCAAATGGTGATTAAATGATTACAAACATGAATAAGAATCTTAATAAGAACCAGCACACACAGAAAAGTGCAAAAGGTATAGAAAAACACATAAAAATTTAAGAATACACAACTAGAATCATGGGCAAAATGTCTAAAACTGCTGCTTGTGGGCTTTGGCTTCAGCAAAGGCAGCCACAATACCCTCCATGTCCAAAGACCTGCGGACATCACATTCAATTGACAATAGCGCCACTTTTTTACATAAATAGGCTATTTACGTAAAAAAGAGCTTTCTTGTGAGCCATCCCCTGTCCTACTCCATTCATGCTCACAACACACTAGCTACTTCTGATGAAAGCCATGCAGCTCGCTGAAACTAACTCTGACTATGACATTTTGATAAACACAATAAGTTAATCTGGGAGAAGTTGACAGTCTTTCACCTATTTGTGTGGCACATATTAGAATTTTTAGCCAGACCTTGCAAGTTTGTAAGCCTGTTGTGCATGACAACGTTTACATCACTGTTATAAACACTGTCTACAAGATAACTACCATTAACGTAAGCTAGCTACCAAATTTGCTTGTCGACCCGCTTGGTATTAATGAGTGTGTACATTCTCACTTACCAGTGTCTTGTTTTTTTCTGTCTTCCTCTTCCCTTTTCTTCTTTCTCTTCTGGCTCCCTGAGGGGTAATTTCGCTTCATATTTGATTTTGTTTTGTTTTTTTGCCATGGAGCTCTGCAACCACTTGACTGGACGGAGATGGGCATTGAGGGGTTGACAACAGACTGTCATTGCACTTTTTGGCCAAAGCATGTAGGGAGGCGCTGTTGTGCATTAGGGGGCCCCCTTGGAACTAGGGTATTTCAACAAGTGTCATTAGGCACTGCGCTGCCGCGCTCAAAAAGTTGTCATTGCTATTGAATACATAACCAGTCGTTCGGCAGCGGGGGCCCTTCGAGGGCTGGGGCCCTAGGCAATTGCCAAGTCTGCCTACCTTGTTGCAACGGGTCTGAGTGTATGCCCAGCTTAACTCATATAATCACTCTTTATAATCGTGGTGAGCAGAAAAGCATCTCAGCATGCAACAGAAAACAAAAGAACACACTGGGTTCCACTCCTGCAGCCAAGAACAGGGATCTTAGAATCAACAACAAGTTGCTATTAAAGTGGCCGGTGAGTTCAAGGTAAGAAGTGCTGCCGTGTTTGCTGTTCACGCTGTGAGCGAGCGGCCATGTTGATTTGATGTCCCTTGTTGAACTCAGAGCGCAGGGGCCCATCCCAAGTTAAGGAGGAAGAACTCCGGGTTGATGAGGCATCGTTCTCTTTGAGCGCTTCACTTCCTTTACCATCTGCCTCGCTATTTTTTTCCACCACCTCGATGCCTCGTGAGTGTATTATGCGATGTCTTCTTAAATCAAAACCGAGCAGGTGGATCATCTGTCCAAACCGTCTTCAGAATTCCCACCAAAACAGAACCAAGAAAACCCCTAAAGGGCCTGTGTTTATGGCTCGTCCCTTCTGAACGGGTCTCTGTAAAGTCAGACTCTCTCTCTCTTTCACACACACACAAACACACACACACACATTCAGTCATGCCATTATAAACGCCCCAGAATGTCCCCACAGTGACAGGACACTTCATGATAGGGCTGCATACCTAAACGTAACATCAGGTACAGGTACCGGTACAGAGGTTTTGGTACAGGTCCGGACCTGTAAATGAACAATTTGACAAATTCTTCTGAACTTCTTCAATAATGACAGAAACATTAATAAACTGTTGACAACTTGTCAGTATCTTTATTCAAAGAAAACCGAACATAACTACGGTAGGTTTCTTACCTCACTTCTCAGTCACCCTCTCAGTCTCACACTTAGTTAACTTGGGACAAAAAGTCATAAGTTGTCTCACAGCGAGAAGTGACTACACTAGAGTACTACAGACTACGCGCAGTCCGCGGCCTTTAACTTACGCGGCAAAATTACACAAAGCAACAAAGGCTGCCAATGCCAGCAAAGGAAAAATGGCTGACCTGCTTTTGAGTCTTTTTGACCAATCAGAACGCTGGATCAGCCAAGCTCTCGCAATGTCTCGTGAGACTGATCCTCGTGAGAGGATCTCAAATCAAAGATGGCTCTGATTTCAAGTTTCAGCGCGGCATTTTACGTCTTTTCCAGTGCTAAATTTTCGTCTTTGTGGTAGGATTTACGCATCTTCAGTCACAAAATAAGCATATACTTGGTGTAAATTTTAGTGCTGTCAAAAATGTCGCGTTATTAACGCGTTAACTTGACTCAATTTTAACGGCCATAATTTTTTTATCGCGAGATTAACGCTCTGTGACATGATGTAGGTTTTTCATAAGCTTTTGAAACTGCCAGGAACTTGGAACAGAGACTTTGCTTAGAAAACCGATAGCAGCTAGACTGTAATGCCACGCCCCGCACAGCCAGAGTCCTCTGCCCCCCCCAAAGAACCACCGCGGGCAGGGCGCGCTAGTAGAGATGGGATTTATGGCTCTTTGATGGGATCCGCATCTTTGTGATCCATTCTTTGAAAAGAGTCGTTCAAAAGACTGGCTCATTTGGCTCTTTTTAAATATTTATTCAGTTTTAAGAAGACAGCGTCTAAAGAAGCCAGATCCCTCTGAACTGTAAACTCAATGCTATCCCAGAAATCCTTCCTCTAATATGCAAATTTGGCCGCCTCTGATTGGACAGCGCGACGCATCAACAGGCAGAAAGTGTAAAAGTACAAAATGTGTTAAGTGAGCTGAAACAGTAAAGATCAGATTCAATGCAATATTTATCAACGAACAACTTAAACTTAATATAATAGTGTACTTTATATTATAATCAAGCATGTCAAGCCTACCGTCACTGTGTAACCTGTCTCTCTTTAGTTGTAGACTAACTCAAACAGTAGATCATTTCACTCATGGTTCTTTTGCTAGCGCCGGTGCTCGGCTTAGGTTTCACTTTGCAGTGGCTGTGTCAAGACGTGTAATGCTTTGCAATAAAAAAAAAACATTGGTACAAAACAAGCCCATTCACTTTTTTATGCTGATAAGAGAATTACAATGGTTTTTTATGTGACAAAAATATGCAATTAAATTGCGATTAATCGCGAGTTAACTATGACTGTCGCGACATTAATCGCGATTAAATATTTTAATCGCTTGACAGCACTAATAAATTTATATCGGTACAGTACCGGTACTTCATGATCCGGTATTTTGGACCTGTACCGAATCGATTTTCACGGTACAGTACCGGTACACAGTACCGGTACGCAGCCCTACTTCATGAAAACCCAGCACACTGCACAGCATTTTAACGACCTCCAAAATTCTCCAAAATGCAGAATTTCCTATCAGAGGTTGGTTTGATCTCCGACTGTGTTTTTGGGTGAGATTGAGGAACGTTCAGCGGCTTTTGCGCGTTCTACCTTCTAAAAGCGCACACTTGTCAAAAAGTTACTCCTCCCACCACACCCGCTGATGTCATCACACTGAGGAAGTGGAATAATGTTCGTGTGTGTGTATGTGTGTGTGTGTGTAGCCCAACAGTAAGTCTGTGAAATGCAATGAAAACAGTTCTCGACTGATTGTGTGTATAGAGTTTTGTGTAATGTGTGTGTATTCTGTGCCACACCAGTGAATGGTGTTTGTCTTTTTCCTGCTGTGTGAATACACACCACTTCCTGAAACGCCTTTATCTGGCCCTTGCTTATGTGTGTGTGTGTGTGTGTGTGTGTGTGTGTGTGTGTGTGTGTGTGTGTGTGTCAGTGCCAGTGATGGAAACAGTGCCAGTCTTATTCGGAATATAATGACTAACACACACACACACACACACACACACACACACACACACACACACACACATATCAAGACCATTTTCCAAGACAATGAGCTCCGTATTGTTCATTACACTTAAGATAACAATCACACAGAATCATACACACACAATTCCTCCAGTACGTCATGCACCGTAAATACACTCTCCACTTCAATGCCGCATCGAAACTGCATTTACACCAAAAACACCCCAATGTGAGAAATAATTCATGACATTTAAAGCTGTCACACTGAGAAGCATTCTTCTGTCTCTCTCTCTCTCTCTCTCTCTCTCTCTGTCTCTCTCTGTCTCTCGAGTGTGGACTGAAGGCCAATCACAAATCAGGATTTTCTTTCGGTGTCATCCATCCAGTAAATTGTAAATAAACTCCGTTGACATCTCGCTGGCGTTTCAGTCACTCCTGCTCTGGGTGAGAAACCTGCTGACTGCCGTCATTCTTCTTCTGTGGTGTTTTCAGAGAAAATAAACGACTCGTCTGTTATATTATTGGAACTGAATCGTCAGGTACAAAGAGACGTAAAATAAACGACGCCCCTTTGGGGTGTGAACGGGTGCGGCCAGTTTAAACAGACACGGATCTGTTCTAGACTCGGCGAAGACATTGTGATGAATGAAATCGGAGCGCAATCACTTCTCATCCTCTTTTCACCTCGCTTTCGTTCTTCTTCTCTGCATCTCCACCTCTGGGAGAAAACTGAAACTGATACTTGTGAAAGCAGAAGGAGAGTTTCACAAGCCATCGATGATGCTGCAGTATTTGGGATTTCACTCCATTTTCCCGTTAGTCATGAGAGAAAAAAAAACAAACAAACATTGACAGGTTCCTGTTGGTTCCTGTTGGTTCTGGATCATGTTTTAAAGGGTGTAATGATTTGAACATTTGACGTGATTGTTTCTTGATTCATCGCTGGTGATTATGGTATGAAGAACTGACCAGTAAGGAATAAAAGAGTCTGTGTTGTGCTGTTCCAGGAAAATAATCAGCGACAGAGTGGCGTGATGAAGCTGAGATACTGTTCCCACTCCAAAGTGGATTCCTTTCCTGATTCTAGCAAGGGTTTTATTCTGTTTCAATTCTTTAGTGTACTTTTAATCCATTTATTGTTGCATCTAATGTTGTGGAACATCTGTGAGACAAGTTACTTCCTATTATCGCTTACATTACAAAAGATACAGTATACTCTTTCAAACCTCTCTGTTTCTTCTCTCTCTTAAAGTTTAGAAGACCAAAATGGACAATCTGGACCAAAAAGGATGCACATGAGCAGGTATGATGATGAAAAATATATTCATCTTGACATTCTGATGATCTGATGATCATGTGACGGTGAATAGCTCGACCACTGAACAGCTATTCGGTGTCTACATGTGCAACGTGACTGATTAAAGCCTAGAAAGGAAAATGCATGTTGGGAAAAAGGCAGTGAATGTCCTCTCACGAGTCCCGTCATGAGCCCCGGGGTTCCTGTTCACCAGGGTGTGGAGTGGCCTTTGATGACGTTTGTTCTCAAACCGAATCGTTATTCTCAGCCGCACTGACCTACATCCTGGAAACATATGAACCACTATTTTATTTCCCAGGAAAGAGTTTAGAGTGTTACAGCATCACTTCCTGAATCCACCTTTTCCCTCCAAACTGTGACTCAGTGTCTCCTCTGGTCCGCCGGTGACGGCCGGTGACGGCCGTAGCACCATCACGGGATCCATGAGACGAAACTGAAGCCACACCTGCTTCGCTGGGACTAACGGACACGCAGCCCACCACGTTCAATTCTGAGGGGCGCGCCTGGGATCGAGACCAGCGCTCACACCCACACCAAACATCCTGAAGTCCAGGAAAAACCACAAGCGTGAAAACAAGCTTGGAAAGCATCTGAGCTGATCCTGGTGAGAGCGACATGGTGACATCTGAATCAGCATCACCAGAGTTTCCTTACTGAGGAACTGCACAAGGACGCCAGCTAAAGGCTTTTCATGGCTGTTGATTTAGCCATGTCTTCACAAGTCTGCAAAAAGCTGTACATGAACCTAAAACCAGCAAACGGACAGGAGACGGTTCGAGTTCCTCCAGTGTCATGATCTCTCATACTGTAGTATCAGGTGCGGTTTAGAAAAACAAAGTATGGAACATTGTAGTTATTCACGGTGTTCAGTGGAATTCCTGATTAGAATATTGATGTTGTGTGTGTGTGTGTGTGTGTGTGTGTGTGTGTGTGTGTGTGTGTGTGTGTGTGTGTGTGTGTGTTTTGCCCAGGCTTGTTGCCCCCGATCCCTCCAGCGTTCTGTCAAATGTGATGAGAGCAGAGTCTCCTTTCGAACGTCAGAGCAAAAAATTGGCTTTGAGCTGCAGATCAAGCAGGTGTCCTGCATGCATGTGCCCCTGAGGCAGTGTGTGTGTGTGGGTGTGTGTGGGTGTGTATAGGGGCGATGATTAACATTCACCATCCAACATCTTTCATTAGATGAGCCATCGTCAAACATCCTTCAATCAGCAAGCAGGAACATCGCAGATACCTGAAGGAAAGAACGCTGAGGTGTGACAGAAAAGTGACCTCTGTGTCTCTCAGCCCACATAAAGGAGGCGTGGCCTCACCATGTCAGTCCCAGTGAACGAGGCGTGGCCACTGATTCTGTCATCTTGGTGAAGGAGGCATGGCCTGACCATCTCAGTCCCAGTGAAAGAGGCGTGGCCTTTGTGTCTTTCGATTACGTTCATTATGTCTTATATTAGATATGGTTAGTTTTTTCTTTTTTTATCAGACATCTAGTTTTAGGTTTGTTTACCTGACATGTTTCGACGTACGTAACTGTCGTCTTCCTCAGAGTGTCACCGGATGTTGTTGGTGACGCATCTTATCAGCTGATGTTTCCGAAGGCGTGACCTTCCTGTCTGGTTTGACAGGTCGGTCACGTCTTCTACTGTCTGTTCGTCCCCTGCAAGATGGCACTCCAGGTATGGGAGAGCATATATGCTCCCTCATCCCGGTTGATGGTCCTTGGGCTTCGCTTTTGGATCAGGGAGGCCATGGAGATCCGAAAGCGAAGCCTGAGGACCATCAACCGGGATGAGGGAGCATATATGCTCTCCCATACCTGGAGTGCCATCTTGCAGGGGACGAACAGACAGTAGAAGACGTGACCGACCTGTCAAACCAGACAGGAAGGTCACGCCTTCGGAAACATCAGCTGATAAGATGCGTCACCAACAACATCCGGTGACACTCTGAGGAAGACGACAGTTACGTACGTCGAAACATGTCAGGAAAACAAACCTAAAACTAGATGTCTGATAAAAAAAAGAAAAAACTAACCAGGCCTTTGTGTCTGTTCGGGTCAGGAAATGAGGACTGGCCCTGTGTCTGTCAGCCCAGTGAAAGAGGCATGGCTTCTTTATCTATCAGTTCCAGTCAAGGAGGTGTGGCCTCTGTCTCAGTTAGTCCCAGTTAAGGAGGTGTGGCCTTTCTAACACATACATGTCAACCTTTGGTCAATCAAACCTGTATAACCAACCTCCAAAATCCGTATTTCCCTTATAAAATCCGTATAAGATGCAAATTAAAATAATTTACCTAAAATTTGAATGATAATTAACAATGATATATCCAAGTTACTTTTTATTCAATATTAATAACAATAAACCTTCAGAATGAATACAAAGCTCCAATGTTTGACAAAAAAAAAGTGTTATGAGCGTAGTTACGAAGGAAATACTTCATTGTTTGGAGACAGGTTTCACTGAGCGGCTATTATGCGCGAGACTTCATATTCGCCACAAAGTCAGGAAAATCTGTTCGTAAAATTACGTTATAATGACCAAATACAATGAAAAGTATTTTCCAGTCTCACCTGTGAAAGGTAATCCCATGTGATCTCGTTTGGACGGTAAACCTGTTGGTACAGTTAAACGCAGCACATGAATGAGGCATCTTTATTCTCGGCTACTGTCTAGACGCTATACCAGAGACGGTTGAAGAATCTCCACTTTGCCACATCCAATATGGCGGCGAGGATGATGTATGATTCTCGCAATGCGGTGTGCACATGATCAAAAGTGGAACGAAGTCTCGCTACCACAAGATAACGCGCGATTTCATAAGACTCTTTACTGGCTGTCTGTGGTGTACCGTATGTTTGTAAATGTTATGCGCATTGTGGGAATTGATTATAGCTCTAAATAAATATTGAAGGTTTTTTTTTAAAGAATCCATATAACTTTATTTATACGCCCGTATACTACGTTTATTGAATCAAATCGGAATAAAATACGGACATTCCGTATAGGTTGACATGTATGCTAACAGTCAATCCTCCTAAAGGAGGTGTGGTTTCTGTGCTTGTCAGTCTCACTAAAAGAGGTGTGGCCTCTCATGCAAACACTTGTTTTTTGTTTTTTTTTTCAACTTGTATTACATCAAAACAGCTCAGTTTTCCATTTAGACACACACACACACATCATATCTTACACACAGCTCTACACTAAAAACATAACAGAGAAAGAGCAGCGTGTCTCGGTGAGTGGATCGCAGACCCTGTCTGAGACACAGAGAATTAAACGTGAGTTTTGGTAACAAGTACAAAAACTGAGTCCACAGACCTCAGATCAGTGTTTTAGCCCAAAGCTATGATGAGCTGCAATGCTCCCGAGAGCGTCTGCTGATCCCGGATCAGCCGTTTCTCTCAGAGACTCTTCACTTGTTCATCTGAAGCCAAGTCGATACTTGCTTTCAGAAGTCAATAAATCAGCTATCGCTTGTCAGGAGCAAATTTCACATGTCATCCCACATCATTGGCACCTCATCATCATCTCCATGAAGAGAGGCAGCGAGCCATGCTTCCAGCAGATGATGTACCAGATAGGAATAACACTCAATTTCGTGCCACACCTCGCTTTATTGGCAGATTTCGTATTGCTGTAGGAGATTCCTGACCCTGCACATACAGTAAACACTGTTCTCAACACCCTGAGAACACATAGCGTATGTTTCCGTCATGGTAACTTTAATCCAAAACCTGAAGAACACTCAGCCACATGAGTTATAGCGACTGATGCTAATCACTAATGCACAAAGCTCTGACTGGATATCTTGGAAGCAGAAGCGATGGGATGTAACCTCAAAACACACCATGTCATTGCTTCAAACACAACCAATTCAAATAAAAACATTACTTCATCATTAGAAAAAAAAATCAAACACAGAAGCCTGGAACTGCGTGTTGTGCAATTTTTAAGTGCTACGTCGTTATTTTTTGACATTTTGAAACGAGAACACCTCGTCATTTCAAGATATTACATCATGATTTAGAGCTCAGGTCTCGTTATTTTAGAGTACCTAATTATGACTTATTCTCTCATTGTTCGTGGAGTCATGATGAGTCGTAATTATGTCATTATTTCAGCTTAATGACTTGATACTTAAAGATCTCACCTTGCTAGTTTGATTCATCTCATAATTTCAAGATACTCACTGTGCATTCGTGGTATCTTGAAATAATGTTATTAAGTCAAAATTACAAGGTGCTCCACTGTAATAGTGAGATAATAACTCAAAATGATGATACACGTTTTTTCAGCACTTCACGGTTGCTCATTAATCTGGAGCTGCGATGGATGACACTCTTCATTTTGTCAGTAAATTAAAGAAGACTCTATTTTCCCTGAAGCACTAGTTGGAGGAGTTCTTTCAATATGAAGCCGGCGCTGGGAGACAAATTCGTTTGAAGAGCAGGCAATAAAGTAGCCAAGGATTGAAGGTACAAAGTCGGTGTAGCTAATAAACTGGCAAACAGACAACACAGTTGGCATGCAAACCATCGGAGGATAATCTTTCCTCCTTTCCTTCTGGCTTTCTCTTGTTTGTCCTGGCATTTAGACGCCAGGGGTCTTAAAGATGAAAAATGAAATACTTTTAATCCGTCACGCTCCTCTCACAAAAGCCCTGCTCGCCCACCGTAATGATGACATCGTATCCTCAGAACATCAAAGCACAGCCTTGTGTTACGGATCCGGAGGATGTTTTCCGGACACACATCAACGGACATTTCACCAGGTCATTAGCGAGTTTGTGTTAGAAATTGTGACATACGTGTAATTGTAGCAGAAGACAGAAAAGCCAACACAAGCACTGCTCCTGGAGATCGACCCCCCTCAAAGTTCAGCTCCAACCCTAATCCGATACACCTGCCTTGAATACACACCCACTTGCAGACCATAAGAACCTGGCTCAAACCCTGAGTGATGGCAGATTATCAGGAGGACGCTTGAAGCATGCATGATGAGGGTCCAGAGGAGATTTGTAGCTGTAGTTGTAGCTGTAGTGCTTCAGGGTGAGCGATGTGACAACAAATATCATATCACAATACTTGAAGGCATTTGTACAATCCACAATACGTATTGCGATATGTAGGTTTGTGAGCAAAACAGGACAGCTGCATCAATGAAGAAAGGATGTACGATGCTACTTTTATTTAGCATCTACGAAATGAAATCACTGAAGAACCAAAACAGACATGGGAAATCGTACAAATTTTAAAGGTTCGAAATACCAAATTGAATCAGCTGCTTCCAATCCGAGGTATTTTTTTTTTTAATCCGTCAAATATTTTACAATTTTAGAGATTTCCACCACTAACTACAGTGGTGCTTGAAAGTTTGTGAACCCTTTAGAATTTTCTATATTTCTGCATAAATATGACCTAAAACATCATCAGATTTCCACACAAGTCCTAAAAGTAGATAAAGAGAACCCAGTTAAACAAATGAGACAAAAATATTATACTTGGTCATTTATTTATTGAGGAAAATGATCCAATATTACATATCTGTGAGTGGCAAAAGTATGTGAACCTTTGCTTTCAGTATCTGGTGTGACCCCCTTGTGCAGCAATAACTGCAACTAAACGTTTGCGCTAACTGTTGATCAGTCCTGCACACCGGCTTGGAGGAATTTTAGCCCGTTCCTCCGTACAGAACAGCTTCAACTCTGGGACGGTGGTGGGTTTCCTCATATGAACTGCTCACTTCAGGTCCTTCCACAACATTTCGATTAGATTGGTCAGGACTTTGACTCGGCCATTCCAAAACATTCACTTTATTCTTCTTTAACCATTCTTTGGTAGAACGACTTGTGTGCTTAGGGTCGTTGTCTTGCTGCATGACCCACCTTCTCTTGAGATTCAGTTCATGGACAGATGTCCTGAAATTTTCCTTTAGAATTCGCTGGTATAATTCAGAATTCATTGTTCCATCAATGATGGCAAGCCATCCTGGTCCAGATGCAGCAAAACAGGCCCAAACCATGATACTACCACCACCATGTTTCACAGATGGGATAAGGTTCTTATGCTGGAATGCAGTGTTTTCCTTTCTCCAAACATAACGCTTCTCATTTAAACCAAAAAGTTTTATTTTGGTCTCATCCATCCACAAAACATTTTTCCAATAGCCTTCTGGCTTGTCCACGTGATCTTTAGCAAACTGCAGATGAGCAGCAATGTTCTTTATGGAGAGCAGTGGCTTTCTCCTTGCAACCCTGCCATGCACACCATTGTTGTTCAGTGTTCTCCTGACGGTGAACTCATGAACATTAACATTAGCCAATGTGAGAGAGGCCTTCAGTTGCTTAGAAGTTACCCTGGGGTCCTTTGTGACCTCGCCGACTATTACACGCCTTGCTCTTGGAGTGATCTTTGTTGGTCGACCACTCCTGGGGAGGGTAACAATGGTCTTGAATTTCCTCCATTTGTACACAATCTGTCTGACTGTGGATTGGTGGAGTTCAAACTCTTTAGAGATGGTTTTGTAACCTTTTCCAGTCTGATGAGCATCAACAACGCTTTTTCTGAGGTCCTCAGAAATCTCCTTTGTTCGTGCCATGATACGCTTCCACAAACATGTGTTGTGAAGATCAGACTTTGATAGATCCCTGTTCTTTAAATAAAACAGGGTGCCCACTCACACCTGATTGTCATCCCATTGATTGAAAACACCTGACTCTAATTTCATCTTCAAATTAACTGCTAATCCTAGAGGTTCACATACTTTTGCCACTCAAAGATATGTGATATTGGATCATTTTCCTCAATAAATAAATGACCAAGTATAATATTTTTGTCTCATTTGTTTAACTGGGTTCTCTTTATCTACTTTTAGGACTTGTGTGAAAATCTGACAATGTTTTATGTAATATTTATGCAGAAATATAGAAAATTCTAAAGGGTTCACAAACTTTCAAGCACCACTGTAAATCTCTTCTTCTTCTTCTACTTCTTCTTCTTCTTCCTTGTCCAGCAAACTAAATCTAGAAGCCCTGAACATCAAATCCACTGACTTAAAGTTTTGCGAGTGATTTAAATCTTATTAAAAATGTTCTCCAAAGGTCATGACACTCACAATATCTCAGAACAGTATGTTTTATCTTTTGAAGGCACCCCACATGGACACAGTGAGAATGTGAAGTTTACACAACCAGGTCAGCACCATGTCCATCAGTTTGAGAAAGCTGTAACTGTTAGCGATCCAAAGAACCCATTAGTGACACCACTGATCTCAGTTATCTCATCATGTTTGACTGATTGAAGTATTTCCCAATCCGAGACTTCATGGCCTCCATGGGGTTATAATCAGCGTGTTAGGGAAGGGAGGTTCTTAAAAGAGCAACATCCCATCACTGGGAGATCAAAAATTTGAACTTCTGACAATGCCACAGCTATCCATGGCTGGGAGCTGAGAGGGCTAAACTGGCTGTGCTCTCTAGGTAGCCAATCCTGTGCATCTGTGTGCTCAGGTATGCAGAAGAGGGTTGACAGCGCTTTCCTCAGAGTGTGTTACACTGACTCATGGTGCAGCATGGGCAGAACAAAAGATGTGCTTTAGACGTCTCAGAGTAAGCATGTGTTCACCCTCTCTGGTTGGTAGTGGTCTTGTGATTGGGAAACACCTGCAGGAACTTGGCAGGTAACCAAATTGAGGAGGACAAAATGAGAAGGCAAAAGGTGTCTTGGTTTTATAGATTCTTTTCACCAAGTATCGTAAGCGCTTTGGTTGATTTCGTCCAGCTGGTCATCGCTCACTCATATCTGGACGCCAAACCACTGGACCACCAAAAAAAAGTTCTTGATCCGTGGAGGCTGAGAGGAATGTGCAACTCCGAACCTGACTTGCCTTGACAAGTCGTGCGCATCAGACATTTCACACTGATGTCTGGATTTGGTACAATTTCACAAAGAAGGAAGGCAGGATACACCTATCTCCTCACTCATATATCCGAGGTTATTTGGGTTGGCAGGAGAAAACCTCAGCCTGGTGTGACTTTTCCTGAGATCAGCAAACTGATTCTTCTGCTCTGAATCTGCTTATATTGGGAAATCCAAACTGACATCTCATCAAGATGTTGCAACACCAACAGACCTGCCAAGAGTGCAGTCATTCTGCGGCTGGCATTCAGGGAAACATGCCAGTGTGACTGCTGACATCCTGGCACCCATTATTATTAACTGCCACAGACACTCTGGCCTGCCCTTGACACCCGTCGGCTTTGCTAATTTCATAAAAACCTCGAGCTGAAACACTTTTGGCAGATCCCTCTATCTCCAAGGGCAATTTGTCTCCCCCCCTTTTTTAAATTTTTTTACAAAGTTATATGTGCCATTTGACTTTCTGAAACTCACACAGCAAGAGTTGCGTTTTTCACGAGCTAGCATTCTGTAACTTCTGTACGAAATTTGACTCTGGTGAAACATCAGTGAGATACTCATGCCAATTAGCATGACATCACAATTCCACTTTTAATCTTTATGGTGAAGTCGTGACCTGACGATTGTTTGTTGGGATTTATAACAGAGTCGGATGACTGGACCACGGTGCATGGGGTTCGATTACATTATTTAATATGTGCTCCGAATTTGAACACACATCCACATGAAATATGAAGGAAGATCACACAGGAAATTAGGATTGTGTTATTCAACCACAGTGAGGCTCCTTGCTCATGCTAGAAGCTCATTGACTTGATAAATGGTTCCCTGTTTGGTGAAAACTATGTTTTTACCCCTTAAAAGTGACACATGGTTACATAAAACCAGCCAATGGCATTTTGCATCATCCACAACGGTTACCTCGTTGTCAGGCTGCAAACAACTCACCTGAGTTTGTTAAACAGCTTGTGAAGGTGTGGCTGTAGGAAATTACCCTCTACAGGTACGAGTCAAGAAACAGCCCTGGGGGATAGCAGGCACTTTGCGCCTCAAATTCCAGAAGATGAAAGAACCCCTTTGTCATGTCTACTGAAGGCAATGATAACAGCAGGAGACCAGGGATAGCAAAAGTCCGCTCTGGTGCAATTTAGCCCTGAGCAGGAGCGCACCCTAAAAACACAAGTGTATGGCAACAAATAGCAAAGACGTCATGCCCAAAGACAATGAGCCGAAATAACTGCCAATAGTTAGTAAGTACTGTATTATGACTACGACAAAGTGAGATCTAAAGAAAAGAAGGTATGGAAGTTGAAAGACCTATAATTCCTACCTTTGCTAATCACCCACCAATCAGTGTTAGACAAATGATATCTGAAGTAAGTGATTTGCACCTGGTGTTTGGCATTTTCACTCAAAATCTAGAGGCCTAACCTCCATTCTGTTAAACAAGAGTGATCTGATAAGCAGCTCGACTTCTCCAGACGCCCCTATGATCAAGTGGAGTGGCGGGGCCATAGCGTGTCAAAGAATGGAGGCCTGGAGTGGCAGCTAATTGAGCTGGACATGGCCATGTGGGCCACGATAATGCGTACAAAGGACCGGGTGGAATGAAGCTAAGCTTGGAAGACAGCCACGCTCCGCTCCCTCTGGATGTTCCAGAGGCATTCCGGACATACGCAGGAGAAAAAAAGACCCCAAGTACAACGACTACGACCACAGACCGGAGCGAGGATTCACCCACATCCACCATGCTATCGTCTTTGCCTGCTGAAAGGTAATCTGATGGCTCTTTGTGCAGCATCGCAAAAACAAATCAGTCGGCCTTTAATCATGCTGGGGTACATCAGTTACAACTGGATAAGGTGGAGATGGAGCACTTTGAAGTCATTCGGGAATATCTTATCACATTCAGAAACATGGTGTCTGGCCAAAAAATTAATGCCAGAAAAAAACAAGGAAATGAAAACATGAACAGATATGACAGGTGTCTAACACTATGGGAAAGTTGCAGCACAAAAAAACTGCAAAGGCTTTTACACCAAAAACGACTTCTATCAGTAAGATTGTGGATCAGGGAGTACTTCAACCAAAGAGAAATGAAATAATGCCAAAAAAATCTGGAACAACCGGCTCATTAAATCGTCAACATTTATTCTGTCTTTATATCAGAGTTTGAAAAGCTTATAATGAGTTTGAGTTCAATGGAAACCTTGAAAGTGCGACATAACTTGAGTAAAAATAAATTAATTCTTGTTAAGCGCTGGAACACTGGCGTCAAATGAAATAGAGGTGATAAAAAGGACACCTTTTTGAGACCCATTTGAAATAAACCTTTAAAACAAATCAATTGACTCTCTGACATATTTTTAGAAACCAATCCCACCTGAATAGGGAATAAGAAAGGTTTCATTGCTTCCGACATCGAAATTTAACTTTATTCCAGAAAAAATATCACTATATAATATAATATTTCACAGTTATTCCACAAAATCGAGTCGTACATGAGCTGATAGCTGACGAGGTGCGTAGCACCAAGTTGTCTGTGATCCGTGTATGACAAGATTGAGTGGAATAACTGTTTTATTCTATCCACAGTAACTGGATTTTGAGAAACAGTGCATTTTTATTTTTATTTTTTGCAAATTCAATAAATAAAAACTTTATACAAAACGTCCAACAAAATCATTTCAGCTTAGAATGTAAATAAATTGGCGAAATGACAGGAGCAATTTGTGAAAAATGCGATAATAATAATAACAATTCTTGAAAAATAAAAAAAAAAAGATACATACTTACCATCAAATAATTTCATTCCATATTTTGTTGGTTAGTTCAGTAACACGCTCAGCCATTTTCTTCTTCTTCTTCTTTAGGGTTTTTTGGTGGTTGGCAAACCAACTTAAAGGTGCATTACCGCCACTGACTGGTCTGGAGTGTGGAACAGGAGATACTGGGGGGGGGGGCTATATTCTTTTAGCTATTTCTGTTTCTTTTAAATACTTGATAACAAAGTAATATATCTAACTTGATGCACACTGCCATTTTGTTTTTCTCTACTCATGGTATATGAGCTGATATCCAAGTAGTAGAGTAGCCACTCAGATCGTGTGATTGCTCATATCCAGTGAACCAGTGAATGTGGACAGAATAATCTCTGATATTTATTTAGCAGCAGTCAAAATATACAACAATCACCTCTTTTACTCATCACCAACATTCATGAAAGTTTGCTCACGAGCATGCAGGTTCTGCAGCAATATGATTTTGGTTATGAGCATGTCTCACTGTTTTTTGAGACACTGAAGGGTGGAAGCCATTCTCAACAACTCAAACATTCCTGAGAAGGTTTTTGATTTTAAGTGGAACACTGATGCGCAACAAAGGTTTCATTTGCAGAAATTAGCTGTGTGGCTGTTCGCTTTCAAACAAGACTTTTTCAACACGTGCCGGATGTCTTGTGTTTCACCAGGAACTCATCAGTGCTGAAAGTGATCCAACACACCAAATATCGAATGACTGTTAAACACAAAACAAGTGTAAAGCGTAAGAGCCAAATCATGATGGACGAAGACCGACCAAACATCAACCTCTGAATCCCGAACAACACGCGTCCCAAAGTGCTTTGTTCCTCTTCTAAGACGTCGATTTGCCAATAATTCCTTTTTTGACACTGGAGACTCCTTCCACAAATGTTCAGGAAACATCATGAAAGCTTCACTGGATCACATCTTTATTTGGATGAGCTGTTACCATGGAAACGATAACATATCAGAAAGAGTGTGTTTAATATAAACCTGTGATTTATGATCCTGTCAGAGCTGCTGATATAGAACAGGAATCCTCACGGTGCTGCAGTGATGTACAGTATGTTTATATGTTTTTTTTTTTTTTTTAATATTTATAGACCAGACTGCTGCAGTACGATGGCATGATTTCAGCTCCCACCTTGCATTTCGAGTCATCATTCTTTGTCTGGTTGTCTCCCGGATGGAACGCATGTCTCCTGTATGTATGTTAAAGATCAGCGAGCGAGCTAATTCAGTACAAACACAAACCGCTGATTGTTGATGCCGTTGCCAAAATGGCTGCCTTCCAACTAGGCACATGGCCATCGGTCTGTTGTAATAAAAATCTGCTTCCTGAGATATGGATCTGTAAGAGGAGACAGGAGAAGCAGAAGTGTTCTTGCACACTAACGAAGAACAAAAACAAGCTTCGGCCTTCAATAATTCACCACACAGCAGGAGACTCGGGCAGCCGGGGGACCTGGGTGTGTTTTTTTTTCCCCTCCATTTTATCAGCTATTCCCTTTGCCTGCTTACTCGGGAGAAGAACAAGGAGGAAGCCGAGTCTCGCTGGGATTCACCCCAACATCATGCTCAGCCCCCTGATGGGTGCGGATCAAACGAGGTCGCCCTTAGAACCAGCTCAGCATGAAGTTTATTCAAAGAGTAGGTGCTACTTATGGACAGCCGAGACAGCAAAGTTGGCCTACTTTGGCGAGAGCATGTGTGTGTGTGTGTGTGTGTGTGTGTGTGTGTGTGTGAGAAGCTAGCATGGGGCGGAAGGTCAAACAGGGACTGGGGAAATATTTGTGAGTGCAGAGGCAAGCCAAAGGACATATCTCAGCATCCAGGCTGTTTATATTTGGCTCATGGAGTCGTTGTGTATATGTTTAAACACAATGACACGACTGACACCTTTAAAAGTTACAAATGGTTTACGGCTGATGTGGACACCGATCATACAATAAAACAGGATTAAAACACTCTGTGTTGTGCTGCTATCCAAAAATAATCAACGTGATAAACCGGAGTCACTGTTACCACCCAGAAGTTGATTATTTCTCCAAACTGTATGTCCTGAAGTGTTTGTTTATGTATGTTTGTACGTATGTACGTATGTATGTATTTATTTTCTTCCACCACAGCAGTTTGCCAACAATTACAAATTTTCATCATTAAAAGAACAACCCCACACACACACACACACACACTTATAGTTACATTAATGTTGTGGAACATCCATGAAACATCTTCCTGTTCTCACTTTTATTATCACAGCGATAAACAGTCATTCCTTCATCACCATCTCTTTGATGTTCTCATCTCATCTCATTATCTCTAGCCGCTTTATCCTTCTACAGGGTCGCAGGCGAGCTGGAGCCTATCCCAGCTGACTACGGGCGAAAGGCGGGGTACACCCTGGACAAGTCGCCAGGTCATCACAGGGCTGACACATAGACACAGACAACCATTCACACTCACATTCACACCTACGCTCAATTTAGAGTCACCAGTTAACCTAACCTGCATGTCTTTGGACTGTGGGGGAAACCGGAGCACCCGGAGGAAACCCACGCGGACACGGGGAGAACATGCAAACTCCGCACAGAAAGGCCCTCGCCGGCCACGGGGCTCGAACCCAGGACCTTCTTGCTGTGAGGCGACAGCGCTAACCACTACACCACCGTGCCGCCTCTCTTTGATGTTAATAAGACAAAAAACAAAAAAACGCAACTTGTCATGCAATCAAGAAACCGCAAAATGTAAATAACTCTGTCTGGAAGATTTTCACAGGTTGGGGAAAAGTAAAACGCTAACTAACACTGGAGACTCTTTCTGTAAAATGTTAAAGAAACGTAGCCTGGCAAGCCAGACTAAATGTGAATGTTTAGTCTGGCCTCGATCCGTAGACATTTCCAATGGGGGTAGGAGGAACAAACCGCTGTCTTTCAAACTGTCTCTGTGCGTATAGGCCAACGCTCTGACCAATCAGCGCAACAGTGACTGTGACGTAGTCAGAGCGACAGAAAGCAGTGGGGGAGGCCTTGAAATAAATAATTTTTCAAAATGCGTATTAATTAATAAACAGGTTCTAGATATTAAGAAGTTTGGAGATAATGACCACAAGTTTGGAGTCTGTACCACATACACTCATTTTTTTTCCAAGTGTTTTTCAAGGGTTTGCTTAAACTGTGTTTGAGAGTTTTTATTTAGTGGTGTTTGGTGAAATAATTTCCCTTAAATTTAAAATAACGGGAAAATAAGAAACAATCAAAAAGTGATGTTTCAAAGCTGTTTATTAATTCTTCGTACTGCACAAACTAGCCCCATCCTTTTGGCTATGAGCGGAGCCAGCTGGTAGATCAAACTTTTGCCATAGCCGGTCGGCAAAACAGCGAAAACGTCCTTCTTGAAAAGGAATGAGCGGAGAGCCTCTTCCTGCTCATGTTTCAACCAAAACTCCAAGTCTAATTCTTCTAAAACTGATTCCAAAGCGGAGTCAAACGCGCGCTGTTCACTAGCCGTAGCCATCTTTCCTGTTGTGCTTTCTCCAGCGTCACGCAGCTTTGTCGTCACGCCTGCAAAAGCCCGCCCAAAGAATCCAAACAAAAACCTTGCGTTGTGATTGGTGGGCACGATTTGATGCCCGGGGTGTTTTTGTTTATATGGTGCGAGGCTAGACCCACTCGTAGGCAAAAATATTTTTGGCCGCTAGGCGGGTGGGTCTAGTTTTCTAGGCTAAAAGAAACGGTTTCTTCCAGAAAATTTCACCACATCGATGATTACGCACGTTTTTAAAAATCCGTTTGTGCATCGCATAGCGTCCACCATAGACACCCCTGCGAATGACCTGTTACTATAGAAACGACAACGTAGAAGAACGAGTACATTGAAGCGCAAACCTGTGATTTGCCTTCCAGCCAACGAATCAACACCAGTCAGAATCCGCTCTGGTGTTGTTCTTTCTGAGATTCTTGTGAGCTATAAATGTTCATGAGTAACAAAGCTTTTTATTTATGTTTGTGCGAGCGGAGTGTAACCCTCATGAAATTAGGGCTACTAACCTCAGGAGTAGTAAAAGTTATTGCCTAAAGAGGGCACACTATGTGTTCCGTTCAAGGGAACTCCCCACGATTAAGAAATCCTTTTCTCCCCCCAAGATTTTCCCATGAAACGTGTTGAGATAGAAGCTCCCGGATTTCGGTATGAAATAACATAAAACACTCAAAATATTATCATAATTACATGCAATTATACTAATAAGGTTATTTTCCAACGACGCGTCCAACTTGAGAGCTCCAACTGAAGTGATTCCATCGAATGATCCGATACTAGAGACTCCAGTGAGTGAACACGTTTTGGCTAGTCAATACAAGAATTATGCTAGCGAATTTAGGAAAGAACTAATACTGCTTTTAAGTTGCTGTTTGAAAGATTACCTCTTTAAAACCAATCGGAGTAATAACATAGTAATTCTCACTGTTCCAACAAACTTTAGTAACCTGTTATCATAGTTAATACCTTGTTTAATGTCAAACAGAAAGAGTAAATGTTAACCCTACACTGGTACTTACTCTATCGTTGAGGCGACGTTGAGAGACAGCTAACGTCTTGACTGACTGGCGCAGCCTGCGAGTTGAGTCAGCGTTGTGATTTGGAATGTTATAAGATGCGTGGCACTAAGGGCCTCTGCATGCTCTTGCGACAAGGCTTTCGCAGATAGCTTTTCGCAGACAGTTGTAATTTATCGTTGAGCGGGGAGTAATAGGCGTGCGCGATGTTATTCACCGCCACAACGCAAGGGGGCGCGAAGTCGCGAAATCGCTAGGATTGGTTGGTGGGTGTGGTTAGTGGAGTGTTTATCCTCCGGTTACTTATAATGACTAGAACTGGAGTCGTATACAGTAGATGTACGTACTTCCTCACTTCCTCGATCAACCGCTCTTCGTGCTGCTCCATCTTCGCTCGTGTTTTTAAAAATGGCGGTCGTGAAAACAAAACAAACCAGGAAAGTAGGGAAGCGGAAGTGCGTGTACAGCGGATGTAGAGTGGACCAATCAGAGCCCTCTTGTCTGCGACGCTGTCTGCGAGGCTTCTGCGGTGGTCACAATTTTTGGGAGGTGCGTGTAGAGCGTCTGCAAGGGGGGGGGCTACGCAGACGCCATCTGCAACGCCATCTGCGAGGACTGCCTTGTCAGCATAAATTGGCCTTAAGTTGTTTATGGTTCAGCCACGTAGCTTACGTTAGTAGCAATGGTTTACTATGCAAGCGCATTGCAGACGCATAGAATCGGAAAAGCCAATGCATATCTTGAATGAAGTTAAAGTGTAAACACTATAAATTATTTTTACGTTTAAGTCAAGTATATTGACTTGATATAGTAATGAGTTGTCACATAACATATTACTGAAAAAGATATGTGGAAACATATGAGCACTTTGCTTAGCAATGTGAAATACTTTATTTTTATTTGTACATTATTATTTTGTGAAGCACCTTGAAAATGCGGTGGCACGGTGGTGTAGTGGTTAGCGCTGTCGCCTCACAGCAAGAAGGTCCGGGTTCGAGCCCCGTGGCCGGCGAGGGCCTTTCTGTGTGGAGTTTGCATGTTCTCCCCATGTCCGCATGGGTTTCCTCCGGGTGCTCCGGTTTCCCCCACAGTCCAAAGACATGCAGGTTAGGTTAACTGGTGACTCTAAATTGACTGTAAGTGTGAATGTGAGTGTGAATGGTTGTCAGTGTCTATGTTGCCCCTTTTCCACCAAAGCAGTTCCAGGGCTGGTTCGGGGCCAGTGCTTAGTTTGGAACCGGGTTTTCTGTTTCCACTGACAAAGAACTGGCTCTGGGGCCAGAAAAAATGGTTCCAGGCTAGCACCAACTCTCTGCTGGGCCAGAGGAAAGAACCGCTTACATCAGCGGGGGGGCGGAGTTGTTAAGACCAACAACAATAACAAGACCGCAAAAGATTGCCATTTTTAAGCGACGAGAAGCAGCAGCTGTACAAACGCGAAGTCATCCATTATTATTATTGTTGTTGTTGTTGTTGCTGCTGCTTCTTCCGTGTTGTTTTTGCTTCGATATTCGCGCCAAGGTTTATGCAAACGTAGCGACGTAACTGACGTATACAGCGATGTAATGACGTATACAGCGACGTAACTGATGTATACAGCGATGTAATGACGTGGCTTCCCTTAGCACCGCGAGCTATGGAAAAGCAAACTGGTTCTCAGCTGGCTCGCAAGTTGAATGAGTTGTGAACCAGCACCAGCACTGGCCCCGAACCAGCCCTGGAACTGATTTGGTTGAAAAGGGGTATTAGAGTCCCTGTGATGACCTGGAGACTTGTCCAGGGTGTACCCCGCCTTTCGCCCGTAGTCAGCTGGGATAGGCTCCAGCTTGCCTGCGACCCTGTAGAACAGGATAAAGCGGCTACAGATAATGAGATGAGATGAGACCTTGAAAATGCAAGCTTCTAAGCAAGTGAAGTTCTAATGTTATACTAGTGATTACGGTGATGTTGTTCGATTGTCTCAGTGTAATATGAGTGCATCCAGGTAAGGGTTACACATGTGGAAAAGAAGTTGATGAGATCTCATGTAAGAAATAGAATTAGGAAACAGACACTGATTATTCTGCACTTTGTGTAGATTGGGTTTTATGCATATAGAAGAAACTGAATCCTGTGAATCTGAATGCTGAGATGGCGAGCCAAACCCAGGTCGTGGATGCGGTGTGGCCAACCGTATGATCCAGACCGAACCTGATTCGTTTATCAAGAAGACATCAGATCCAAGTCCTGCCCGTCAGGTAGACAGGTGGTAAGGTAGCTTAAACATACAGTGCACATTAAGACCCGGACCAGAACGGAACTCGTAGAACCTGCACGCACACACTGTGCATGGACTGAACAAACTATATCCTGGGAACTGTACACATACACACACACACACACAGAAAGGACTGAGTTCTTTAACAAGGTTTTGACAATTTCCAAACAATCTACTCTTTTTTATTTTTATTTTTTATTTTACACTGTTTTATATTGAGGTTGTTGCATGACCGATTGTGAAACAATAAACTGGTCATTTGTTCAACTTGTTCTTTTTCCTTAGGCCTACCTCTCCTTCGAATCGAGTAGATGTTTAGTGCTTTTTCCTAGTACTGGCCCCAGACTAGCGCTACAGGAGGAATTGCGAACCGGCCTTTAGACGCTGCTGAAATGTAAAACTTGACAGCATGACCCCAAGGCTTCCCTATTAATAGACCCGCTTCCTCAGGGGCATCTTTAATGTAAATACACACACACACACACACACACACACACATACACACACTTCCCATAGCTCACTCAGTGTCTTTAAACTTCTCACAGTCTCTTCTTCGTGATCCGCCACCGTGTGTGTGTGTGTGTCCCTGTTAGTATGTAAATCTTCATGATGGCAGGTCACCCTTCTCAGGCAGCAGGGGTCAGAGGTCATCTAAAGCCATGTGTTCTCCTGTTCTCTTCCTCTCGGATGTTACCATGGAGCAGGACCACATTCAGCTCCATGGCAGGTTTTCATTCATGGTTTCACACATTCATCCATCCATTTTTCATTTTTGGAAGAAACATGTCATGTTTTCATCACCAGGTCCTTCATTATGTTTCATTCCTTCCTGATGAATGTGTGTTGAACAACTGCAGGGATGAACTCGAGAAGACTGCAGGCTGCTCAGGCATACTGTGTGTTTTGTGTGGTGATGTTTCACACTTTCACAATCCACGTCAGCTAATTTTAAGCACAAAATGTTTCATATCAAATGGAAAAATATTGCGGTGGCTCCTGAGCAATAAAACATTTAAGAAACGAAGAGCTTTTACTGCAAGTATCTGCTGTCGACACAAACTCGTTTCAGCATTTTATTTCTCACGATATTGAATGTCTGACATTTCTGAATCATTTTAAACGTAAATAATCAAATTCCACTTGATCTCTGTTCGATAATTGTAAAATAAATAACTGTTAACGTGAGAAAGGGTTTTTTTAAGCTTTCAAATCACAAATGGACACATTCATAGATTTCTCAGGCTAAATTATTATTATTATTATTATTATTATTATTATTATTATTATGTTAATGTCCATGTTTCAGTAAACCTGCTGAAAACGTTCAGACTACAAACATGGACACTTTGAACTACACTCCCCAAGATTCACAGCGCCCTCTGTCTCCTGACGACTGATTACAGCTGTCTCTCATCTTCCTTCACCTCTCTTCCTACTCTCTTCCTTGTTATTTCTGATTGCCTCTCGTTTTCTGACTCTTGCTATTCCTTTTCATGTTTACGCTCTTTGTCTTTCCTCTACCATGTTGTTTGGCGATCTCCTGACCCTAGCTAGTTTCCTGACTTCGATTCCTGTCTCACGTTTTGGCTTTGTCACAGTTTGCAGCCCGCTCTCCTCTGCACATACATCTGTAAGTGCCTGCACCCTGACAGGATACTTCGCCGCCATGGATGTAGCGGAAGAAGTGAGGCAGACTGCTCTTAACGCCCAGGGACGCCTACTGGGAGAACATCAGCAGATGCTAGCAGACCTTAACACTCGTATGGCGCAACTAGCTACTATGGTGTCGCAGGCCCTCCAAACACGTCCTGAGTCTTCTCCGAGCCCAGCGCTGCAACTTCCTGTTCCGAAAAAATTTGCTGGAGACACTCTCACTTGTCAAGGTTTTCTACTCCAATGTTCCATGTATTTCACTACTATGCCTAACCTGTCAGGGTGCAGGCACTTACGGATGTATGTGCAGAGGACAGCGGGGTGCAAACTGTGACAAGGTCAAACTGTGAGACAGGAATCGAAGTCAGGGAACTAGCGAGGGTCAGCAAACAATTAGGGTGTTCACACGGCACATATTTGCATCGATGCTGCACCGATGTATTTTGTTGCGATATATCTTACACCAGTGTAAATTTTGTGCAGCGTTCACACGTCACAACCCTGCTTACTAGAGAGAAGCATGTTAGCACCGGTGCAGCCCCACTTGCGGTCACACGGCAGTTTCTGCGACCGTGTTATAGTAGCAAAAACTATTACTATCATTTCCTTTGATAGTAATAAAGTTTTGATATTTCCTTTTATTACTATCATTTCCTATCATTATTACTATCATTTCCGATAGTAATAATGCGGAAATGAAATACCGTAAAATACCAAATAATAGCCGAGTTCCAATTAACCGCCAAGTTCCCTTTAACGGCCGGGTGTACGCGTGTGTTGTGACAAATAAAGGCCGGTTCCGAATACTCGCCGGGGTCTAAAAAAAAAAAAAAAAAAAAAAAAGCGTCCGAACGTTCTATCTAGAATCTTGAGGCCCAGCACTTTTCTGGTTTTCTGGTGTTTAAACGATTTTGCATTGTATAGTTTTCTACCGAAACAATATGAATGAATGAATGAATGAATGAAATTATTTCTATAATACTGTTTACAACATTTTGTTATGTGATAATAAACATGCCATTTCAATGTTATAATCTTGGTCTACCGTAATATTTCTTGAGGAATGCAACTCCGTAACTTTTGACAGATGTCTTAGCCACCCCTTTGGGTATACCCAACGAAAGCCAGCGTGTGTGGTGACATTGAGGACTGCGGGTTTCCAAGGTTGGACTGCTGCTTCTGTTAAACGACCTAAATTGCCGAATGCATGCGTCAAAGCACACACTGAGTTTTATTAAAGACCTTATACCATTTCACTTGCCCTTACCCATTCGGATCTGGAAGACGCTTTACAAAAAAGGTGAGAGCGTTCTAACATGCATTTCAGTCTGCTCGCGGCCAATCTAATCCAAGGGGCCTTTTCAACAAGTAATCTGTCGTGCAAGTTGGGCAGAAGCACGCGTCAGGCAGGCAACATGTAGGCCTACAAGTCAGTAACCTATTCAACTAACTTTCATCCGAACTTTAAGTTTTCTACGGGGTCGAGCCACCGTACCAACTCACTCGGGGAATAGGCTCATATCCGCCAAATAGGGAGACGTCTTGGAGAGAAACGTGATGCAAGATGACAGTATGTAGCCACTGCAGGTCACTTATTTTTCAGCATAAGAAAAAACCCTTTGGTTTGACACTTCGCACCCTAATTATGTTGCTTCAGCGTCGCGCCCTCCATGCAATTTCAGATTGACAGACATCGCGAAGCGCAAAGGGTGGAGGCTGCATGGGTGAGGGTGATAGCAAGTGACCATAACTTTGCAGAGTAATTAAATCACAGTGCTGCGCACAGACAATGGTGTGGTTTCTTGATTATTTTGTAAAGCATGCGCTTAACTAGTCATTAACAGGAAAAGGTGTGTGATTTATCCTTTATCCACCCCGACTGTGCCATGCGAAGATGCATTCTGCGTCTTCAAAATTCCCTGAAGTCGGCACCGTGCTATCTGTAATCTAACTCTAAACAAACTGTAAGTTATACTGGTTAAAAGTAGGCCTATCTGAGAATGATTTTTTTCCCCGTTTTGAGGTAGATTTTGGGGAAGGTGTTTGTGAAGAAGGAATTAATCGCCTGTTCCAAATAGCCGCCTAGTCTCTAATACGCGCCGGGTCTCTTACGTGATTGAGACAAATAATCGCCCGGGCTATTATTTGGTATTTTACGGTATGCGCATGCGTGAAACTGTACTTCTTTTTCCCGGTTGTCATGGCATCACCAAGCGCCGGGAAAACAACGTGGATGAAGACACCAGTGTTGCCAGATATTGCTGACGTTTTCCATCCCAAAATATGTTCAAATCCGTCAAAATGCACTTAAAACTGCCAAATCTGGCAACACTGGAAGACACGCAGTTCTGTTGTTGTTGATATTCGCCATTTTGGAAGCGCAAAATACCAGGATGCAAGTTATGCAATGCCCGTATGTAATCAACTCTCCTCGCGCGTAGGGAGTCTACCCCTGTAGCGTTCAGACGTCCCATTTTATATCGGTGCTGCCCCGCAAACTAGCATTTACTCCGGAGTAAATTTCTTAAACCACCTCCCGAGCAGGGTTAGATTTGCACCGGTTTAAGCAGCTTTCAGGGGCTACACCGGTATAACTTTGTACCGTGTGAACGCTCTACCGGGGCAGCCCCGGTGCTACACCGGAGTAAAAGTTGCCGTGTGAACACCCCTAATGTGGCAGAGGAAAGACAAAGAGCATAAACATGAAAAGGAATAGCAAGCGTCAGAAAACCAGAGGCAATCAGAAAAAAGAAGGCTTGGTATGAACTGGAAAGAGCAGAACAATACTTCGCGTTGGAGTTGAATGAGTGAGTGGCTTAAGTAGGAAGAGAGGTGATTAGGAAGATGAGAGACAGCTGTAATCAGTCGTCAGGAGACAGAGGGTGCTGTGAATCTTGGGGAGTGTAGTTCAAAGTGTCCATGTTTGTAGTCTGAACGTTTTCGGCAGGTTTTCTGACACCATGTGAAGTGTTTTACAATCAGAAATGAAAATTTAAAGAGCGCGTCGCCAATCAGAGCCGGTTCTCACGGACAGGGTGACGACGTGCAGCGGACTTCAGGGTTGAGCTTCAGACAGATCGAGTACGACGTCCTACAGACAGATCGAGTGCCCTGTTACAGAACTGATATCATCTTTTATACAAGTATTAGCACCTGGCCCAGATTGGTGCAGCTCTAATTCTTATCTGTGCCCTTCAGCAGTTTCGAGGCCGTTGGACAGAGCCAGACCCGAATAATACGCCATCCCAGAAATGTGCTGACACGAGGTAGCATTGTAGCGCTGCAAAGTCTCGGAGCTAAACACGGCCTGACCTTGTCACTAGAGCAAGGTGAAAGCGTGTCTAATGCACAGCAGCTGAAACATAACGTGAGGCACCACAGAAAGGCCTCGAGTACCCAGAGCGATAAGCGCCTCTGCAATTAGGCTGAGGTCGTAACCCGAAACCAGAACGTTTTTTTTTTCTTTTTTCTTTTTTAATCGACAACACAATTGATGCCATTCCTGAGAAAGGAAAATGTGTTTCGGCTTTCAGAGTGCACACACACACACACACACACACATAGTCAGGTGTGAGCTAACAACCTACAAAACACAAGACACATAAATGTGTATTAGCATTACTAGCATTCCTTTTCCGTAAAAGGATCCGGGCTCTGTCAGTGCGTCTGTTTATAGCTATGTGAATACATTAGATCTTTATCACGGACATTAGTATGTACGCCAAGACACTGTGATCTTGACATGTCATGAATCAAACACACTCAGGGATCATGCTGTTATGGGAAAATCGTCAACAGCAGGATGGTGCGATTGAACGTTTTTCAATAACAGCATGTCCTGAAGTGGTTCATTCGATTACAGGGTTTTTATTTTTAATTTGTTGATTTATTGTTTTGTGCAACGTTTCTAAAGCGTGTTAAACTGCTCAAGTGCAGCAATTTCTCTTCAAATTCATACTTTTCCATCTTGTGCTCTCTGACAGCAGACACAAAAGCTCTGGAAACTCATCTCATCCATCAGAAGCGGCGGACTGACTGACACCACGAGCATTCAGAGGAAAGAAAGCTCCTCGGACGCTCTTGTCAGAGCGCTCCATCGCTTTTCCTCACTTCAAAGCCTCTTAACGGCTCATAATTTACAACCTCTTGAGCTGAAGAGCTCAAACCCTTTTCTCCCCCTCTGTCTGGGAGTGAACGGTCATCATTCATGAGCCTGTCATTGCACACAACACACTCCGAAGACGACGAGGCTGACACGTCGCAGTGCGCCGGCTCGAGGGGGTGTGTGTCTGGAGTGTGTGTGTGTGTGTGTGTGTGTGTTAATCACAGGAGTGAAGTCGCAAACGCAAAACACTCTGAGTGTTGGAGGACTGGATAACATCGTAGCTTTAATCAAACGTGGCATTTTCCGTGTAGATTTTCGCAGAGTTATAACAAGTTACAGGAATTCATTTGTGAATGAATGGATCTGAAACACCAACGAGTCAGACCAAAGACCAAAACGTCCAACCAGAACACAGAAAAGCAAAGGAAAGACATTCAACAAGCCCTTTAAAGCCCTAAAACCCTTCAAGAACCCTACAACAAAGTGTTCTCCTGTCAGAAAGGATCTCAAACCTGTAATTATCCAATGAACTCTTAAAGAAGAATGTCTGCATTCACCGGGTGAGTGTGTGCTCCAAACACAAAACTAAACTCCTTCTTCAAAGGGTTCCTTCAAGGGTTCTGTGACATCCCGAAATAAGGAAGTGTGTGAAACCAGGATCGCAAAAATCCAAACAAGAACAAAAGCACACGGAAAACTTGGAACAGAAGGAGTCACGCTCGCTGTGCTGAGACGGGAGTTCACGACAGGCTCGGTGGATCATTAAAGGTTCCACACAGAAACATTAAACAGTTATTCCATGAAATCGAGTCATACATGAGCCAACAGCAGTTATAAAACCATGTACGACAAAACTCAAGTCAAGTCAAGTTTATTTTTATCGCACTATTAGCAATAAACATTGTCGCAAAACAGCTTTACAGAATTTTAATGACTTTAAACATGAGCGAATTTTATCCCTAATCTATCCCCAATGATGAAGCCTGTGGTGACGGTGACGAGGAAAAACTCCCTCAGACGACATGAGGAAGAAACCTCGAGAGGAACCAGACTCAAAAGAGAACCCATCCTCATTTGGGTTAGAACAGTGTGATTATTATGACAGTTTTAACATGAAGTCAGTTTCGTTGATGTTATAAACTCTTCATTGATGGAAACTTGAGTGCAAAACTGTTCATGACAACTGCAGTCCTAAAGTTAGCAAGTCAACTGTAGTCGTCAGCCATAAAAGCATTACTGTAAGAGTCCAGAGCGTCTTCCAAGTGCGACTTTCAACTGTCCATATGGGGCCGTCCTCCTCCACAGGAGCGATGTGATGAGACTCCAACCAGACGTAGGGCATCAGGATGGATCAGGCAGGTCCGAGGAGCAGAAGAGGTTCATCATCTCGATCTCAGGATTGACCTGTAACTCAGAGGGACAAATGGGGGAGAGAAAACACATTATTAGGTATGCCAGTGTCACCCGATGAGTAGGAACAGTATACATTTTGCACTGAGTACAAGCAGGGACTCCGGCAAAACTAACTATGACAGCATAACTAAAAGGGGAGAGCCAGAAGGTAACACAGGCATGAGGGAGCCCCGGGACAGAAAGCAGCAGCCACTACACCGTCAACAAACTCCAGTGAGCAAGTGAGAGTGGGGACTGACATCATCCATACATCCCACTTTACCAAAACGCTCTCTGTCTGATGACCCTCCACATCTACACCTTTACCTCATAAACACCATTAACACAAGGCTTGACTAAACAGATATGTTTTCAGCCGAGACTTAAACGCTGAGACTGTGTCTGATTCCCGAAAACTACTTGGAAGGCTGTTCCATAACTGTGGGGCTTTGTAAGAAAAGGCTCCGCCCCCTGATGTAGCCTTCACGATACGAGGTACCAGCAGATAGCCTGCACCTTTTGATCCAAGTAGACGTGGCGGGTCATAAAGGACCAGAAGTTCACTCAGGTACTGTGGTGCGAGACCATTCAGTGCTTTAAAGGTCAATAGTAGTATTTTATAATCAATACGAAATTTGATTGGGAGCCAATGCAGTGTGGATAAGACAGGCGTGATGTGGTCATATTTTCTAGTTCTCGTAAGGACTCTTGAACTGAGTGCAATCCAGTGGCGGCTGGCTCATAGGGGGCGCTCGGGCGCCGCCCTCCCAGATGTGGAGGGGAAAAAAATATGAAATATATCGATATATATTTTTACAAATTTTATTATCAATGTCAGTTTTACTTAATAATGTGTGCCTACATGCGATCTGAACTATTTAAACAACATTTCCACCAACTGACTCTCATTCAATGGTGAATTTCCACCGACAGACGCGTATCATTTCTCTTCTTGGGCGCTCGGCAAAGCGCCCCACAAGTGCAGCGGAATAGCCAATCGTGTATGGTTGCTCGGGAAAAATCATAAATATTTGGCCAATCAGCATCGCCAAATTTAATGGTTTTGGGGTGCTGGAAATTTCGCCCCTGCTACAGAAAATGCATCTCTCTCTCTCTGATGTTCAAAACTAGACTTTTGGTTCATATTGGACAATAATTACACATCTTTCTTGTCATAGTTTGTATTCACAACAAGAGTGTCAACACTGTGTTTCGCTCCCCCTCTCACTGTCTCGTTTCACAGAAATACACCGAGCTCAGAACACACACACACACACACCTCATTTCATAGTCACTCTCTCACACAGAAATCTTACACTCACCTTAGAATCAGACACACACACACACACACACACACACACACACACACACACACACACACACCACCTCACTCAGTCCCACACTCACATTAGAAACCTTGCTCCCTCTCTCTCACTCACTCATTCACACTCTCTCTCTCTCTCTCTCTCTCTCTCTCTCTCTCTCACACACACACACATACACACACACACACACAATTGATTTGTATAGATTCAGCTGAAATCATACCCTTGCTGTAAACTTCTCTCAAGAACTTGAGTATTGTATTGTATTTGAAACCGTTCCTTTCCAAAGCATAAATGGAGCCTAATATAGCTGTAAATTGTTAATTTACTTTATCTGTGAAACTGCTGATTTTGAGAAGGAAATTAAATTATTATTGTGGAATTGTCATTTTCTGACTGTTCATTTGAATGGTTATACTGGACCAGGGAACTCTACTGGCACACACCAGCCCCACCAACAATTTTTTTCACCAGCCGCCATTGGTGCAATAACTGTTTTATTCTTTCCACATACACTGGATTTTGAGAAACAGTTTATTTTTATTGAATTTGCAAAAAATTAGAAATAAATAAAATCTTTATACAAAACGTCCAACAAAATAATTTCCGCTTCGGCGGACTTCTTAAAAACCTATCAACGGCGGCACGAATTGACTTTAGTGTTGTTGTTTTTTTGTAGAAAGTGCCATCTTGCTGTCGTGCTGAGAGATATAGAACAGCTTTAGCTATTTATTTAATTCTTCCTTGGACATTTCAGTGACGTAATTTTCAAACTTCTTTGTGCTTTTGAACCAGTCTAAAAAAAAAAAAATCAACAAAGATGAAGAATGTAAACAAACTGATGAAATGATGGGAGCAATTTGTGAAAATGCGATAATAATAAAAATAATAATAATAATAATAATAATAATCTCATCTCATCTCATTATCTCTAGCCGCTTTATCCTGTTCTACAGGGTCGCAGGCGAGCTGGAGCCTATCCCAGCTGACTACGGGTGAAAGGCGGGGTACACCCTGGACAAGTCGCCAGGTCATCACAGGGCTGACACATAGACACAGACAACCATTCACACTCACATTCACACCTACGCTCAATTTAGAGTCACCAGTTAACCTAACCTGCATGTCTTTGGACTGTGGGGGAAACCGGAGCACCCGGAGGAAACCCACGCGGACACGGGGAGAACATGCAAACTCCACACAGAAAGGCCCTCGCCGGCCACGGGGCTCGAACCCGGACCTTCTTGCTGTGAGGCGACAGCGCTAACCACTACACCACCGTGCCGCCCAATAATAATAATAATTCTCGAAAAAAATTTAAAAAGATATCTTCTTACCATCAAATACTTTCATTCCATATTTTCTTGCTTTTTTTGTTTGTACTTTTGGGGTTTTGTTTTTGAGTCGAGTTTTTTTTTCTCTCCTCATAGTTTTTCTCTCCTTTTGTTTTTCTCTCCTAAGAGTCGTAGGGTAACCAATCAGAGCACACGATTGCTCATATCCAGTGAATGTGGATCGAGTAATACAGGTTCTGTGGAGACTGTAGGACCAGCTCTGGCAGGATCGACAGGAATCAGTGCAATGATTGAGTGTAAAAGATGAACCTGATTAAATTATGAAGAGATTTATTTAAAAAGGAAAGTCCTCCTTCTCCGAGCTGTTCGATCAGTTCTTCATCATCATCATCTCTCTTTAGAGTTTGTTCTCGTGCCAGTCTTACTGCAGCACCTCACCTGCACTCACCTGCCCCCAGCAGCCACCTGCTCCTGCTCAATCATCCCCCCAGTGACTGACTGATCCCGAGCACAACAGCGGGTATTATTCAGTCCATGAGCGGTCTTATTGTCCTCAGCACTGACCTTCTGTCCTTCTTATCCACAACGCTTAATCTACACAGGTCCCTGGGATGGGGTAGGGGGCAGGTGGGCAGGCTGAACCAATGACTGTCAAAAATGTGGACTGTGAGACTCCATTGCCTTCAATTCGACAGAAATGAAGCCAAAATTCTTCCACCATGTTGTCAAATTTGGAGCCAGAGTCTGAGACGAGAGTCAAACTCAGGTACGCCTACTCATTTGGGAAGCCCCACCCCTTTCTCCCATTACCAAGGTTTAGCATCTCATTAAGGTGGTGTTTACATTAGACCGTATCAGCAGATCATCAGATTAACGTTTTTAAAATGATTCGCGTGCACACAGCAACGCCAATACACGATTCGCGTGCACACAGCAACGCCAATACACTGATACGCTCGGCTCCGCAGGCATCCTGCGCTCCAAATCACTCCACCCTGAACAGCGAGTGCCCTCTGGAGGGTGTGCACTCCGGCCCTGCGCAGCTCACAGAGCGCGCGAGTGAAGCGCACGAGCAGTGATTCGGGACAAATAGCAGGAAGTGAAAGTCCGCGCCGTTTTTCAGCAGTCGCGTCACATGACCAACGTGGCATGACCAACGCCAGCGAATCAGGAAGGTGGATGTCACAGTGACGTTGTCCAATGACGACGTCAGCTAGAGCTCAGCACAGCGTATCTCGTTCCTCAATGTTTACACAGCACCGGATCAGATACGAACTGGGTTGAATACGTGGGCCCTGGCGGATTCAAGTTGTTCCGCCTGTGGAATCGTTTCCCGGCGTTTTAATGTGAACGGACAGTGCATCCGCGACGAAAACGAGACGGATACAGTCTAATGTAAACACCACCTAAGGCTGTCAATCACTTCATTCTGAAGTGTAGCCACGCTTTCTTACAATATAGTAGAAGAACGTTTTACAAACTAATTTATGTGGGAAAATAAAAATGTGCAGATATCAGCAGATTGTTTTCAACACTGGAGATGAAAGAACAGTTTCGATGAGAAAAGTGACATGAAGGGAAAAAAGGCTGTTTTGTCATTGAAAAACATGGGGATGGGCGGAGCTAAAATTATCCTGCAGCCAGCCAGCAGGGGCGCTAGACCTGTGGTGGCATCACTTTATATTGATGTTACGCTATCCATGGGTTGGTTTGTTTAGTTTTTTTGTTTGTTTTTACAGTCATTGAGCTGAGCAGACATGGAGACTTTTTTTTTTCTTATTGCTCACGTTGGAAAAAAAAGACAGGAAATGGACTATTCTCATGACGACCGTTCTACAAACCTGAGTGCAAAAAAGTGTGAAATTGTGCAATTGACCAAAAATGTGTTGAAAGGAATTCTGTGTTCTCCTATAAGCCCCGCCCCCATAGGAGTTCAGAAGCAGTCCTGACTTTTCAGACGTTTCAGGCTCATGTGGGAAAACGATGCCATACAGCTGTCTGAAAACCACCCACACCTCAAAAAAAAAAAAAAAATCGAACCTTTAACACTGTAATATGAAGAGATCTGTAACAATCTGGGAATGATGTGAAATGAGCACAGAGTCTTAAAGAGCAGAAACAGAGCTCAGGTTTGCTAACTGCTCGTCTCTTTTTTTCCAAATTCACATCATTACTCAGAATACCATCCCACCTTGAGAAGTAAATGTTTTGATTGCATGAACTGAAGACGTAATTTAAGCAAAGGACAGATTTAGGTCACAGCCCTTTAATCCAGACTCAACAGGTCACTCAAAACCTCAGAGGAACGTCAGGTGCAGCTGCTTATTCTTCACGCTCCAGGAGAGCTTCTCAAACACGCTGCTTATAATGCATTATTAGCCGTGATCACACATGTTGTGCTCTGCTGAAAACACACACACACACACACACACACACACACACACACACACACACAGAGAGGCCTTCATGCTTTCCCACACCCCCACCCAAACACAAGCACGCTACAAACACTGATCCTTCAAATCCCACTTTTAATTCCGGAGGACAGCTGAGGACGGCGACTGAGTGACACTCGGCCTTCGAATCGCTCAGTTCACTTACAGTCGAGTCGCACGAGATTCCACTTTACACTCAAATAAAGCCAATAATAATAATAATAATAATAATAATAATAATTTATATAAATATAACTTCATCTATTGTCAATGCAGCTCTTTCCAGTAGAAAATAAAAACAAATAAAATTGGTCAAATAATAAGAATAATTAAAAAAGAAACAGGGCGGCATGGTGGCGTTGTGGTTAGCGCTGTCGCCTCACAGCAGGAAGGTCCGGGTTCGAGCCCCGTGGCCGGCGAGGGCCTTTCTGTGTGGAGTTTGCATGTTCTCCCCGTGTCCGCGTGGGTTTCCTCCGGGTGCTCCGGTTTCCCCCACAGTCCAAAGACATGCAGGTTAGGTTAACTGGTGACTCTAAATTGAGCGTAGGTGTGAATGTGAGTGTGAATGGTTGTCTGTGTCTATGTGTCAGCCCTGTGATGACCTGGCGACTTGTCCAGGGTGTACCCCGCCTTTCGCCCGTAGTCAGCTGGGATAGGATCCAGCTTGCCTGCGACCCTGTAGAACAGGATAAAGCGGCTAGAGATAATGAGATGAGATGAAAAAAGAAACAAAATGTCCTTCACATTGAAATCATAAAGCAATATTCTTTCTGCACTGTGTATATTTTTATTGTTTATTCTCTTGATTAACAAAATTCAGTCAGAATTATTGTGTTTATGTTCACACTAATAATATGATCACAATCTAATCCTCATCTTATTCTTTTATTTTCTAAGTCTATGAGATAATGAGATGAGATGAGAATTTAATATGCTGAAAAAAGCAATCACTCATTAAGTGGCTACTTCTAAAAAATTAACAGGAAAAAAACTTCTGGGGTAAAATTATAAAACAAAAAAAAAGGAATATGGATTAAAAAGTATTATTTTTAACCAATAGAACCTTTTAAACATTACATTGCATATATCTATGGAATAATAGACAGACAGACAGACAGACAGACAGACAGACAGACAGACAGACAGACAGACAGACAGATAGATAGATAGATAGATAGATAGATAGATAGATAGATAGATAGATAGATAGATAGATAGATAGATAGATAAAACCATGAACAAAATAAAATATAAAATTCCAAGGATGACATTTAAAAAAATAAATAAAGCATTGGATTTTCAGTTAGTGTGGTTTTGATTTTTAATTAAAAAAACCTCACTCTTCCATTTTGATCATTATTTTATGATAAAACCAGCTCAAGGTCGGCCATAACGTGACTTTCGGAGATATTTAAACCCAGTTAACGTCTTCATTTCCTCTGTGATTGTCCCAGTGATTAGTGGATGGTTAATGGATGATTATGGGATGAAAAGCTCCTTTTAAAACACGTTACGCTTTCTTTAAAAAGAGCCTCTTTACATGTAAATCCTGAAATGGGCCTCAGTCTATGCCTCAGGCTCAGGTTGATCCCGAACAGTTGAACACGCCTTCAAATGTCAGGATTAAATGCTGAGCTTAAGTTTAATTCCTTCCTCTCTCTTTCTCTCTTTCTCTCTCTTTCATCCTCTCATTCTCCTTTCTCTCAGCCTGAGAACCGGCTCAGACCCACCGTGAGCAGGAGACGTCATTAGCCGAGCGTCAGGCTGGCTGCGCCCGCGGCCTCATGCCACCTGGGAGGACGTGACCTTTAACCCTGGGCTTGTGCTTTTAATTAACGAACAACATTTTAGCCATGGCCTTCAGCTATCCGCGGACTTACTGTTCTGTTCAAGGCTTGCGAATTACCAGTCGAAATCCACTGAACATTCCAGAAATTAATTAGCCGTGATGGAACAGCGGTGCTTTACAATTTATTTATTTATTGCTGATAAGCTGTGCAATGTGAGGACATGTGACGTGTGTTTCAGTTGATATTATCAGGAACGGGACACTCACACGTTCTGACTGACTGACGGGCGGGCGTGTGAAGGAGATGGGATCCAGTCGGTTCGTTTTAAACATGTCATGCGCACAGCGAGAGCGCCGGTGACCACAGCCACAGAGGAAAGGTCAGGATTAATCACTCGTCTCTCTTTTCCTGCTAGTACAGAGTTTCAGAGTTTCTCATTATCTCTCCCTCACACACACACACACACACACACCTTTCTTGCACCACGGCCTGTAATTATGAAGCCTCTTGAAGTGTTCTCCCGTCTGAGTTCAAAGCAGAGCATCACTCACGCACGTCCATTACAGAGACGGACAGCTGTTCAGATGGAGCAACAAAAAAAATTAATGAACCAGTCTGGTTTTTCAGGAACCGTCACCTGAACCAAATTCCTGTGGTCCAACATCGCACCCTGAGGAACACCTCGTCAGAAAGCACTATTAATGGACCCTTCTCACAAACAACAACAATAACAACAACAACCGTACACAGACTAATGATTTCTGGGAAGCCTGACAGCTGATTGTTTCCTACCGAAACACGCGATTATCACCAACTTCACACGCAAAAGTCTAATGAAAACATCACACGTCTGATCTGGCAACACTGCTGTGACTAAACTTCCAAGATGCTTCCAGAATTCCAAGCTGAATTAAAGGAGATATATTCTCCATTCACAGTGAATAGAGTGAGCGTACGCTGATAACATTAGCACCGATGAGAAGAACCCAAATGTGTATTTAATTTGTTTTGTCGATGTTTCATTTAATATTTACAGGATTTCTCTTCATTTCCATTAATCTATTTACCAGAAAAAAAATTTTGATAATAAAAGTTTTCATGGGCGGCACGGTGATGTAGTGGTTAGCGCTGTCGCCTCACAGCAAGAAGGTCCGGGTTCGAGCCCCGGGCCCGGCGAGGGCCTTTCTGTGTGGAGTTTGCATGTTCTCCCCGTGTCCGCGTGGGTTTCCTCCGGGTGCTCCGGTTTCCCCCACAGTCCAAAGACATGCAGGTTAGGTTAACTGGTGACTCTAAATTGAGCGTAGGTGTGAATGTGGGTGTGAATGGTTGTCTGTGTCTATGTGTCAGCCCTGTGATGACCTGGCGACTTGTCCAGGGTGTACCCCGCCTTTCGCCCGTAGTCAGCTGGGATAGGATCCAGCTTGCCTGCGACCCTGTAGAACAGGATAAAGCGGCTAGAGATAATGAGATGAGATGAAAAGTTTTCATGGGCAGCATGGTGGTGTAGTGGTTAGCGCTGTCACCTCACAGCAAGAAGGTCCAGGTTCGAGCCCCGTGGCCGGCGAGGGCTTTTCTGTGTGGAGTTTGCATGTTCTCTCCGTGTCCGCGTGGGTTTCCTCCGGGTGCTCCGGTTTCCCCCACAGTCCAAAGACATGCAGGTTAGGTTAACTGGTGACTCTAAATTGAGCGTAGGTGTGAATGTGAATGGTTGTCTGTGTCTATGTGTCAGCCCTGTGATGACCTGGCGACTTGTCCAGGGTGTACCCCACCTTTCACCCGTAGTCAGCTGGGATAGGCTCCAGCTTGCCTGCGACCCTGTAGAACAGGATAAAGCGGCTAGAGATGATGAGAGAGAGAGAAAAGTTTTCATCATCTTTAACCTTTTGCTAACATTAGCTTGCTGTAGTTCTAATTAATTGAGCGCTAACTCTTGTCGGGAGAATGATGAGTGGGGGAGGGTTTTAAAAACGATTGTTTGTTTGGTATTAAAGCAGCAAAGCAGTTTAGTCGACGGCGAGTTTCTAGTCAGAGCTCGATGCTAGCAGTCGGTGAGGAGGAACGAAGAGACACAAACTCCATCAGTTGGCTTGAGAATCAGATTAGTATTGTTCAGATCGCGACCCTTTTCTTTGTGGAAAGCTTAATTTCCCGCTAAGCTGTGCCTTTAATTTCACTGCACTTCTCAGCAATTGTGTTCATTGTTGTTGTTGAAGTAAAGTTAGCCAGCAAATACGACATCCAGCTGCATAAAAACCTGGAAGTGTGAAAAGGACCCAGTGAAGAAGCATGATTTTGGCTCCAATGAGCTAAAGACGTCGTTTCTGAGTCCATTCAGGAAAAAGTGTCAGGTGTTAATCAGCTTCGTTGTTTCCTCGCACACCCCCTCAAACACTCGTGTGGATTTAGCCAGCTGCTTTTTTGCCACCTTTTAAGAAGGAACTGATTCTGATTAGAATGCTGGAACTCCATCCAAGTCCCAACAACAGCGTGTTTTGTGCTCCAACAATGTTTGTTGATTACATTCTCAGACCAAACTGAGAAGTTTTGAATTCAAGAAATCCCACATTCCTGAAATTATTTCGCAGATATGTTTGTTAGCCTCAACCCTGACACTCCAGCTGAAGTCGGGATTAAACTGGACGAGTTTTGGCCCAAAGACAAAAATCATACACTATTTTCTCATGTATAACGTGCCTGTGATGTAACTGTCCGCTGACACTGACACTTTCTGATTAAAATCTTGGCGTGTGAGCACTGCGCCGACGCCCATCTCAACGCCACCAGTACGAGGACACCAGTTGTCTTGATGCTGAAACGTAAACATGCTAACGGTCAGAAAAAAAACATTACCTCAAGATGTTTTCTTCGACATTTTCCGCATCATATCCCAATTTTTGCACAATACCAGTCATAGCTTCCAAGCTTGAGCTGCACCGCTCCTGCTATGCGATGTACTGATCTGTAAAAGCGAACGTTTCATGGTTTCAAAATAAAGTCTGCATCACTCGATCAACTGATATCCATTTCCGTTTAAGAGGAAGATGTGTCGGATAAAATTGATCATTCTAGCCAACCATTTTGGGAAAAAAAATAAGGGGGAATTTACACTTTACTGTACCACTGGAACTATGTGAAGAAACTAACCCTATCCCTAATCTTAACCTTAACTTAACCCGAACCCACGCAGGAATACAGAGAGAACACGGGCGATTGCTCTAAGACAACGAGGGAGGCTCAGCCTCCTCTAAAAATGACGAACATCGTGTAGGATGAATTGCGCTAGGCTTATGTTATAGCCGACCTTATAACATTGCTATTTCAGATCCAGAATCATAGAAATATATGTGCTCAACCCACTACAGTGCGAAATCATTCCGTTATAACTTTCCCCAGTTTGCCTAATGTGTGCGTGAGTTTTTCCCCCTCGTGACAGCGCGATGCAGCCCAGCCTCAGTGCACTTCAATGGCATTTGGGAGCTCTGCACTTTCAATCTCAAAATGCAAGACAATTATTGGACAAATACTGCGAAAACGCCCGCCCACGGACTCCCAGCCTCACAGTGGGAGGGACATGACAAAGCTTTCCGCGAGGAGACTGGTGATTGGTGAAAGTGGCCGGATATTTTCTTTGATTGACAGCTCGTTTCAAATATAGGCAGGCAGCGGTGAATTTCAGTTCAGTCCCATGCGGATTCGCAAGTGTTGTGGTGTATTGTAAGAGATCAGCTTACATTTCGATTTCATTCATTACATACGGTTTCTACCAGCTTTTTTAGTTTGTATATATTTTCATTGTAAATAAAGTGTAAATATAGTGTTGTCAAGTTTGCTATCTTAGTTCCAGAAATTTCGTTTATTTGAGTGACTGAACTTGAACTTGAGGGGGCTAGTCAGCTAGCAAGAAAGCTGCGCACGGATGCCAAGCATTGCTGATTTAATTTTGGCGAAGCCATTTGCCAGTCTTCCTTTCGAGGAAAAAATTTAAATTAAAGAGCAGGGTAGACCAACGCCTCAAATTGACTTGGTGAAAAAGGTAGGGAATAATACTCGTTCCTTTCAGCTCTCCTGGTAAGAGAAAGTGAATTGGCTAACAGCAAGTGACCCACATCAACAACAGTAAATAGGCTACTTTAGTAATATGTCATGGATGGACCAAAAATATAGAATCTATTTAAAATGTTTATGCTGAGTATATTATATTGGAATATATATTTTTCTGGATATGAATTAAACACAGCTACAATTTGGAAAACATTTTTAAACAAAAACACAGCCGAGAACATTTCACACTACAGACCTGGATTAAAAGTGAAGGGTTATCAAAATTGTCAATAAAACATTTCTCAGTCAAAATAAGTAAAATATAGGGAAAGTGTCATTGAATGAAATGTGTGGCCCCCAGCTCTATGTTTGGCTCCCCAAGGTCAGTGCTTGTGCCTATTCCAGAACACTCTGCTGTTACTGCTGAGGTTCCTGACAAAGAGCTGCTTTCAATAATGATCAATTTTTAAACAACATGCCACAATTTTTAAATATAAAATGTTAAAATAAACCCCCCCAACACCACCATCATGTATATTGGACAGTAGGCTAATGGGCCAAAAGAACCTGTTATTTCACAGTTTGTGACGCTGCCAACAATCAGCCAGATCAGAGGCAAGAGTATGGGCAAAATTTATGTGTTTTTTTCTTTTTTCTTTTAAAATCTAGAAATATCGTAACCGACCAGCCTCCCCTGTTTGAAAGACTACCAGCCGCCACTGAGAGAGAAGTGGTTCATTCATGGTTCATATACCGCATGACACATTTCTGAATACGCGGTATGGTAAACTGTAAAATAGCCAAAATAAGATCTCAAATATTCCAGTCACGCACATTTAAATAGTTAACTAATGAGCAGTTGAGTTAATGCTCGCCAACTAGCCATGTTTCCAGCTAGCTTTTATTTTCAGTTGCAGATTGAGCCATTTTATAGCATTATAAAGAACCTGTAGCAGAAAAAAAGGCTAAATTTGTCATCCAGGGAACTGAAAGTGGCTTAATCTCATCATTTGCTTTGTTCGATTTCATACGAGAGAGAAATAAACCGAAGTTTCGCACTCAAAAGCGATAACATGATGAATAATTATCAGACTGAAGGCTCAGAACCAACTCTGCGCGCACGATTCCTGTTCCGCACCCAGCTTCCCTTTATTAATAATAAGCAAGCTCAGCATTTATGATGTCTTGATGTTGATCATCAGCAGAGTGTAAAGAGCTGTAACATCGAACAGATGTGTTCTGGCTCGCTTTCCTCCGGCGCTGTGTGTTTGTTTGACCACGAGGCTGGCACAGAGGCTGCTGGCAAAACCTCTGATTCTAATAAATGTTCATGTATTAAAGCTGTCCTGTTATTGCCCAAGCAGCAGTCACTCTGGTATGCGCTTGCTTTAGGGTTTGAGGAATAATCACTCCAGGTAGGACGAAATAAAAGCTGCATTGTGTTAACAAGGAGGCAACTGAGAAGTGGTCAGTCCTTTCAAAGTTACAGATTTGGGCTCCTTCCCAAAAAACAAGCAACCGAAAGGGTGGAATGAGTCCTGCTGTGTGGTGGGAAGAACATCTCCAAATCATGAGCTCCGGCTAGCTCCAGTCAACAGAATATAGGATAGAGTTAAAATTATGACTGGTGATCTTCTGAGGAAGCTACATGAGGATCTAAACAGATCGTGAAAGCAAGTTCACTTAAATGAGAAAGGATACAGCAGTGCGAAAACATTCGGCAGAGGATTTTATCCAAAATCGAGACAATCTGAGCACGTAGTTGAGCGGTCGAGGTTAAGGGTTTTGCTCGAGAGTTCAATGATTCGCTGGCAGTCCGAGGATTTGATTGCAGATCAGGAAGGAACCACATCGAGGTGAACTTTAACCCTGCAAACAAGGCAAGACAATCACAAGCAGTGCTAATTATTACGCCATGCTGACATATTATCTTTTGCTAACAAATGCTCACTAGCGACTGTTACTTTCCTTTCAAAGCTTCAACTGCTCAACTTTACCCACGCTGGTGAAGTGAGATGAAAATGGAGCATGACGTACAAATGACTGCTCAATTACTCAGTGACCCAAAGCTTGCAGCTGTCACACAAAACCAAGGACAATGTCATGGATGGACGTTCGCGAGCTAAGTCGTCAACAACAACAACAACAACAACAAGAAAAAGTTAGAGGGGAAAAAGTTCCAGAAAAACCCAACAACAGTGTTATGGTATGGTTTTTGTGTTCTCCTTCATTATAATTAAGATTACACTTCACAATCAGATCAGCTCGTGTTCAGAGGCAGCACACGGGAGTGTTTCTCCTGCTGAAAGGATCCATGATTCACCTGTGAGTCGATTCAGGTGCGATAGAGAGAGAGGAGGGAAACTAACACGGGAAAACTGATGCAAGAAGTCAAGATGAAACCACTTCAGGACAATCTGCTGGAGGAAAATAATCACAGCAAAGTTATTCCTAACCATGAAATTGATTAAAAGAAAACCTGTTACTATGGAAACGATCGTGTCTTCAAAGGAAAGTGTGAATATAGACCTGTGATTTGGAGCTGCACTACTGTCAGAGCTGCTGTTACAGAAAATAAATCAACACCTTCTGGTGTAAATCCAGTGAATTTTTACAGGGTCACATGACTCTCTGATTAAAGCTCAGTCCAGATGAATGTCCTGCGTCTGCGGCCTGCACCGCGCCTGGAGGGAGCGCTCAGTCTGAGAGACGTCCTGAGAGCAGGGGATCAGAGGATAATTACGAAGCACATCCTCCTGACGTGAGCGACTGTGTGTGTGTGTGTGTGTGTGTGTGTGTGTTTGATCACCTCCAAAATATATTTACATCGAATCACAAGTTCAATCCTTCCCTCAAGGAGAAAGCTCATACTGGATTTTACACACACACACACACACACACACACACTTCATTTCTGTACTTCTTCCACCAGAGGATCTGATGTGTGACCAGGGTTGTGTTTTTTTTACCTTTGGGTGTTTTTTTTTTTTTTCTTATCTTATCTTATTTATTTTTACAGATTGGGCTAGGGTTTTTTTTTTTTTTTTTTTGTGTGTGTGTGTGTGTGTGTGTGTGTGTGTGTGTGTGTGTGTGTGTGTGTGTGTGTGTGTGTGTGTGTGTGTGTGTGTGTGTGTGTTTGGGGGGTTGCAGGTGGAATCAAGCAAATGGTTGTTGGTCGTGGTTTAGTTCCAAAGCACTCCATGGCCATGAACAAGCAAAAAATCAGATTTAAATCTCATTGATATCCATAAAAAAATAAATATTTAGAGGATATTACACGGTTGTGCAAAGATATAAAGTTTATCTTCGAGTGGTGAACATATTCACGAGTGAATGAAGCGAATGAGTTTTATATTTTTCATCATGAGAAGATAAACTTCATATCTGTGTATCACCGTGTAATGTTCTTATGGACACATTCACAAAAAAAAATGCAAGTTAAACAAAATAAATTTAATTTTGAACCGGTTCGCCATTTTGACAACACGCGTCTAGTCAGCTGGAAAACACTGGGAGTGACATCATCGGGGTGAAATAACGGGAATTATTATACATCCAGGACACTTTTACGATGGAATACAAACGTGTTCTATTCCCTTCTAGCGGGTTTCATTCATTTGGTTTGATAGCATGCAATATTGTTCGCATATCGCTTATCCTATGTGTATTACATCACTCTACCCAGTGGAGAATGAGCGTTGAATATGGCTTACAATATTGCATGGTCATCAAGACAACATGACGTCACACATCGGAGACAGAAAACTTCCACACTAGCGAGCGACTGTGACAATTTGTAAACAAACATGGCCGCCAGGTTTGCTTTGCTAAATACAGAAGATTTTGAGAGAATTTTGGCTGCCAGTTCGCTCCGTTGTGTGTTGCTGTCAATGTTGATTTTAAAAGTAATGAAGTAAATTACACAGGGAAATAAATAAATGAAATAATAATAATAATAATAATACTCGGCTTGACTGTGCTAGCATTGGCCTTCACTAACACTACACCAGCTGGAGGGTAACTGCACTGCCGCGCTAACAGCACCGACCCGTGGGTAAACTAGCACTGGCCTTTGAGAATGCTGATATGAAGAGAGTGTGTATGTATAATAATAATAATAATAATAATAATAATAATAATAATATTGGCTGGCTTTTTTTTGTGGTCTATCAGATATATTCCATTCAGCTACTCGTCTTCGGCTCGTTCAGTATCATGCTCGCTGAATGGAATATATCTCATAGACCGCTCAACATCAGTCAATATTATTTAAATATGTCACTCAGATCCGTGATGTATTTCGTATGAAAAATGCGAGTCTTTCAACACGAGAAGATAAACTTCATATCTTCAAGCCAACATGTGATTTTCTTTTTATTATATCGACACATTCACAAACAAAAAGTCCCCAAATTTATCAAAACAATTAATCGATTTTCTCACGAATGACAGATAGAGATTTATATCCCGGTTTTGGTTCTCCATGTCCCGGATGGAGCTCGGATGAAAAATACGAGTGGCATATTTCCCATTTACTTTACAAAGCTAGTAATCATCGCGGTCGCTACTCCACTCGATGATAAGCAGATTCATTAGGGATGCTCTGCCGTAGGACGCTACTCAAAGGAGTTTGTACCAGGGTCCACCAGTAGTTCCAGTTTTTACAGGGATAGGCCATTGCCCATCCCAAACCCCCAACCTGGAGGGCCAAGTGTTGCAATTCGTCTGGCCTTTCATCTGATACCTGCCCAGCAAGGTAGAACCTACCAGGGACAGATGTCCCAGTTGGTATAGCTATCAGAATCCCTAAGGCACGCAAAATCCCCCGCCACTTTAAGGAGCAACACTTAGGGGAGCAACACTTAGGCCTGAGGGCGGCCTAAGTAAGTAAGTAAGTAATATTTCCCAGTAAAACACTCGTGTGCATGTAATCTCATCTCATCTCATCTCATTATCTCTAGCCACTTTATCCTGTTCTACAGGGTCGCAGGCAAGCTGGAGCCTATCCCAGCTGACTATGGGCGAAAGGCGGGGTACACCCTGGACAAGTCGCCAGGTCATCACAGGGCTGACACATAGACACAGACAACCATTCACACTCACATTCACACCTACGCTCAATTTAGAGTCACCAGTTAACCTAACCTGCATGTCTTTGGACTGTGGGGGAAACCGGAGCACCCGGAGGAAACCCACGCGGACACGGGGAGAACGTGTGCATGTAATCTAAAATAAAATGCAATAGCAAACAAAGGGAAAGGGTCAGTACAGACAGTGTGTCTGTGATGTCCAGAACCATTTCTGTTGAAAAATAAATTGCAAGGCCCAGGAGAGGGAAAGTGGGAGAATTCAGGTGGATAATAACGTCTGATAGCGTACATCAGAAACGTGTGTGATCCTGTTCCCCAGACAAAGACTGCAGGAAAAAATGAAATACATCTCCCTGTTTCAAAATCCACAAATTTACTGTTCAGGGTTTTTTTGGAGATGTTTTTGGTGGTATCCGTGTGCGTGTGTGACATTTGTGTCATGATGTCTACATTTTTTTAGCCTCAAACCCCACCTCGACAGTGTAGCTGAACGATGATATGTTATGGAGGCGGCCATTTTGGACAAGTGGAATATTTTTTCTTTCCTTTAGCACGGTTTGACTCTTACAGGCCCCGCCTACTAATGTTCAAACTCAGCATTGTGTATTTGGTCTGTGATGTAGATTTGGATATCTACGGAAAGGATTTTGAGTGAAGTAGACGTTCATTACTTGGTCTTGTAGCTCCAGGTTTTGCAAAACAAAAGTGAGACCAGGCCTAATTCCTGGTCATGAAAAAGCTGTCTCAGCTGATTGATGACTTTTGGATTAAAAGAAACACTATGTACATTTCATTTCTCGCAGATGTTTCCTTCATTACGCAGCGAGAAAAAGAAACACAAATCCATTCTGTGCATGAGTTTACAACTCTGCTGAATGAGTGGAAAAGTGCTGATCAGGGATCTGTCTTTGTGTGTGTGTGTGTGTGTGTGTGTGTGTGTGTGTGTGTGTGTGTGTGTGTGTGTGTTTCACATCCTAATAAACCCAATTGCATCTTCACCGAGGAGTCACACTGATCAATTTCTTTACACGTGATCGTAACATCTCAGAAATCCCTCACAGGTCACAATTCGACTTCGCTCCGTTATTAAAACGTCAAGTACAATCCAGGGAAAAAAAGAGCGCCGTTATTGCAAGTGCCCTTGGTAGAGATTAGAAAATATGAAGTGAGAAAGTGAATGTGTTTTTTTTTCCCCTCCCAGATTGTTTTATTTAAGATTCAGAGAAAACTTTTCAGGGAATTCAGGAGAAGTTAAACTCTGCTGACAGAATTGCTTTTTTTTTTTTTTTGTAAAAGCTTTACAACACAGCTTGATATTGCAGACTCGCCAGGACTGATACTGCTGCATCGACACGATAAAAAACATGCTTTATTGTGACAGTAAATTTAGCGAGGCCTTGAAATGAGGAAGGCAGAATCCCAGAAGAGTGTGGAGGTGCTGATAGGAGACATTACTGACACGTTGTTTGACGTGACAGAGATCAGGACAAGTTGGGAGAAGAACATTATTATTATTATTATTATTATTATTATTATTATCTCATCCGGCTGACAGGTGATGAGTTTATGCCATCATGTGTCATCTGTCGTCCATCATCCATCTATCGTCATCCACATTTCACAAAAATCACTTCTTCTTTCTCAATTTTTCACTGATTTTTATTCTTTTCAGCAGGAAGGTCGGTCTGCCTGGGGTGCATATAGTTTCTACCCAAATTTTCATAATTGCAATTAATAATAAAGATATGGAGTAATTAATCAATCCCTAACGAGCAGTTTCCATACAAATCGCTGCTTCTTCCTCAATTCTTCACCAATTTTGATTCTTTCTGGTATGAAGGTAGGGGTACCTGGGGTGCATAGAACTTCTTCCCAGATTTGCTTCATTACAATTATTAATGAAGTTATGGACTAATTAAGCTTTAATGTCTTAAAGTTCAGCAAAAATTGCTTCTTCTCAGTCAATTCCTTTCCGTTTTGGATTGTTTCTGGTAAATAGGTCGGTATTCCTAGGGTGGATATCACTTCTATATATATACGGTAGCTTGTAGATAGTGTATATAGCTTGCAACATTTATTGCACAAGGTGGCCCACTTTAGATCGTTCCTTCTGGACTCGACGGGCCGGAGTAGCTACGCCATCCCTGACTGTCTCGTTGTTATTATTATTATGACAAAGATGCTTCAGGTTGCTCTCTGATGGCTGGTCTTTTTTTTTTTTTTTACACAAGGATATGATTATGAACACACAAAAAGGTCACATACCAAAAATTTTAATAAACAAAGAAGGAGAACCTGAAGCTGTATGTGTGCAACAAAGTTCTGAGAAATCATTCATTTCTAATAAAAGCTGGACGTCCGTCCGTTCAGCACTCAGTACTCACAAAACTTGTTTTGTTCACCAGCTTGTTCTGTCAAGCCCAGCTTTTTTTTTTTCAGTTTTATTTGTATCACAGTTTAACAACAGACACCATCACAGTGCACCATTACAGAAACCTGAAATGTAGATTAAGGGTGTTTTCACACTCCAACCAAACACTCACAGGACCAGTTCTAGGCTCATTTGTGGGCGGGGCTCATAATCACAGGATTACTTTCACACGACAGAGCTGAAGAACTTGACTCGTCGTGATGTCACATGATGAGGTTAATGACTGACGGATCGAATTTAATTCAATCCTGAGGAAGGAGACAGAATGAAAGATCAGGTTGAGGACTGAACCGTTCCAGCGAAGACACCTGAAGGTGATTGTTGTGTCTCACTTGGACACTTTGCGAAAAACCAATCACAAGTTCACCTGGATATTACAGAGTTACAAGTAAAACTATACTGCAATCAGCAATGGTCCTGACGCTTCCACTGAAGATGTTTCCAACACACTCAGCACTACAGGACTCTATAGTGTCGAGGTGTAAAAGAGAAATGATGTATAATCACACAATCCAGTGTCACCCACTGGTTCTCTTTTCCGTCTGGTTCCTTCCTCATGTCGTCTCATGGAGTTTTTCTTCAACATGGTCCCCTCTGTCTCGCTCATTCAGAATAATTCTACATCTGTATCTGGAAATTTGCTTTGTGACAATGTCTAATGTTTAAAACACTGTAAATAAATTTGAATGGAATTGATTTGAAGAGTTGAAGTCCAAGGATTAAGTGAATGAAACTGATGAATCACTTGGAGGACAGATAACAGCACGGTTCCTCAACACCGGAGCAGATGAGGCCGCGATTCATCATCTTCTCATTCCTTTGCTTCAGAGCAAACGGCTTTACGCAGGAAACTCAATCCGGCTAGTAAAAGCCTGAATTACCGTCTCTCTTCACTCCTCAATCCCCCACGATAACGCCAGCGTCTGCAAGCCCTCTCCTCAGCAGAATGAGGAACATCTGGCAAAGAACCCAACGTGAATCTGATTAGGACAGATGATGGTGTTCGGCCTCAGGCTAACACACTTCTGCGTTTCAGGAGGACGAACAGGAGGACACGTCATATGATTTAAGGAAGTCTCAGGATGCAGGGATAACGAGGAATGAAACAAAGCCAGATCAGAAAATCACAGAAATCCCTTTCAGTGGAGTTTTTTGAGCGAAAATAACTTCTCAGAGCTGATGATCATCAGATCAAGGTTTTTTTTTTTTTTTTTTTTTGGGGGGGGGAGGGGGGTTGCGTTTCCTCAAGGTGTGACAACCAACTTGAGAACGTTCTCACATCATGACATTTATTATAAAATGTTTAGTGTTTAGCCCCGCCCCCTCATCTGACTCATATGTTCACTCAAGGACAAATTTAAGTTACCATACTCATAAACTAACAATAGTCACAAATAACCGTGTCCCTTACACATTCTTATTCAGTCTGTTGTTTCCAAATTTTATATACAAGCAGCACTTTAATCAGATGTTAGCCTCGCAAGAGAAAAATCAAATGTTTGCTTGCTCGCCAGTGAGTAAGCCCAACATTTGAGCTTTCACTTTTTTTCCTGTCTCAAGTGGAACTGTTTTCCAGCAGGCAGTGTTACAGCGGAAGGTTTTAGATCCGTAACCAAGCTACGGTGATTACAGAGCAAACATTGGTTCATATGCTTAAAACAAAACAAGTAGCACTGGGTAGCTGGTTACACACCTTGTAAGTGAAGGACATAAACAAAAGATACTTACCAAGTAAAAGTCAAGTCAAAACTACGCTTCCGGTATCCGTTTTATCCTCCGATGCTCCATAATGTGATTAGTGGTCAAAAAATCTGTATTTGTTTACACATCAGTCTTAAAATTAGCCATACGGTAGCTACAAAGCTTCTTAAACATTTATCTAAAAACACATTTCAGTGAAACACCAAGGAAAAAAGTTTATTATTGATGAGTATACTCGCAATTGATGCTAGCATAAAATTAAGTAGCTAGCAGACAGCATTCTTAGCTAGCACCTGTCAGATGTAAGCAAACAAATCACTGTACTAAACGTGTTGTAGAACAGAAAATGAATATTTTATATCAAAACCCTAAAAAGAAAAAAATTGTGATTTTGATTTGTTTTTTGGAGAGCTAGCAAGTAAAGGGGTTTGGGCTAACCCAGTGAACCCAAGGCTAATTTCACAACCTTTACTTTTAAGCTCTTAGTCATTATAAGGGCTCGAGCCAAACATGCTGTATCTTGTTTTGTATATTGTTTTTTTTCCCCCAGAACAAACTCGACTATCCAGATCTTCCATCGTTTCATCTGATAATACTTGCACAATAATAATACTTGAATGTAATCGGTTGCATCTTGTGAAATTTGATATATTTCGACATGTATCTCGTCCTACGTTTTCACGAGATACGTTTTCAGAATTGTGTCGAGGCGATCGTGTAGAACATGGCGATATCAGAACGATGACGGAAACTCTTTAACAGAAATAAAATACCATTGTTGTATATCATTGCTGCAATTTCAGAACTGGTCTCACGAAAATGTTTGCTCGCACAGAGGAAGAACGAGCATCATCGGAAAAGGGTTAGTTCTACTGTTTATTTTTTTTGTTATGCGATCGGGACTTCTTCAGCTGAGAAGCAAGCGCGCGAAAACGGGTGAATAAATTCGTAAAGATATTACAATGCAGAAGTTTGATCTGTCTTCATAACGTGATGACTTCGGTATCTACGAATCCTGTACAAATGTGACTCACATCGTTACAAACCTGTGATTCCACTCGTTCTTGTGCTTCATTTTTATTCAAGAATGGCATCACGAGTGATTCAAATAAGAGTCATGGGTGTAACTATGATTAAATTTGACAAGCAGCGAGCCTTGGTGATATCCAACCCAGAAGAAGGAACGTGAATTTGGGTGCAATTTGCATCAGTCAGGTTCAAAGAAGAAGAATAACAACAACTTTATTTATCACACGTACACTTAAGCACAGGGGCGGCACGGTGGTGTAGTGGTTAGCGCTGTCGCCTCACAGCAAGAAGGTCCGGGTTCGAGCCCCGTGGCCGGCGAGGGCCTTTCTGTGCGGAGTTTGCATGTTCTCCCCGTGTCCGCGTGGGTTTCCTCCGGGTGCTCCGGTTTCCCCCACAGCCCAAAGACATGCAGGTTAGGTTAACTGGTGACTCTAAATTGACCGTAGGTGTGAATGTGAGTGTGAATGGTTGTCTGTGTCTATGTGTCAGCCCTGTGATGACCTGGCGACTTGTCCAGGGTGTACCCCGCCTTTCACCCGTAGTCAGCTGGGATAGGCTCCAGCTTGCCTGCGACCCTGTAGAACAGGATAAAGCGGCTACAGATAATGAGATGAGACACTTAAGCACAGTGAAACTCCTCTCTGCGTTTAACCCATCTGAAGCAGTGAACACACACGTGAGCAATGAGCACACACAGATACCCAGAGCAGTGAGCAGCCATGCTAACAGTGCCCGGGAAGCAGTTGGGGGTTAGGTGCTTTGCTCAAGGTCGCCCCACGTTAACCTAACCTGCGTGTCTTTGGACTGTGGGGGAAACCGGAGCACCCAGAGGAAACCCACGCGGACACAGGGAGAACATGCAAACTCCACACAGAAAGGCCCCCATCAGCCACTGGGCTTGAACCCAGAACCTTCTTGCTGTCAGGAGACAGTGCTAACCAATACATCACCGTGCTGCTAAGCGTTAAATCAGGGCACTTGTTTGGATGTGATGTCCTGTGACATTGACTGACCGTGTTGATGTTGGTGTAGTGACACCTATTTTGTTGAGCCAGATTATGAAAAGGTGTCATTTGAGCCAAAACATCTCACATTTGCACAAGGTTTTGTGTATCAGGGCAACCCCATTTTTTATCCATTTCCAGCTCTAACAAGAAACATAATACGGCGTTATGAGAATGCAGTGTGCTGCCAGGGTCCTAACAAAGGATTTGGCAATGCTTGCAACTCAAGTTCTAACCTCTGGGCACATTCAGCCATGCTGCTTCTCATTCTTCTCCCAAAGGACTGGATCATGGAGCTGGGATTTATACAAGAACTGATTGGAGCTCTCTGACATGAGTTTTATTTGCTGCACAGTTGATTTCACCCAATCTAAATATCTCAGCCATGTTTACACATGTTGGAGATTAAAACGACCGCGGACACTAAATAATGCATGTTTCCATTCGGGAGCAGTGAGCAGAAGATACCGAGGCGGTCAAGCAATGAACGGTGCTTTGTTTTTTTTAAACCGTGCGTGAAATTCCATCTCAGGTTTGTACTGTACATTGCATCACGGTGGATGGTGATTGGAGAGTTCAGAACATGACGGTAGGTGTGTATGGTGGTGAATTTCACTCATGGGTCTTGTCTTTGGGACGCATAAGGTCGACTGGGAGGCTGATGAAAGACGCCCAGCTCCGGGTTCTCCACAAAATCATCCTTCGTTCTACTTTGTTTCTCAACAAGTCTTGGCTCTAGTGAGACTTGCTGATGGAAGGTCTTATCCATTTTCAGGACTGCAGCACATCGGGGTGCAGGATGGATCCAGACCTGATAACAGGTCAGATTTTTGTGACGTGTGGTGAGACTCTGGAGTATCAATCCCCGTTTCAAGGAGTCAGAAGGACGTTATCTGTCCACTGATCTCTCCTTCACTGAAAACAAGACAAAAATAAGACACAAATATTTTTAAATACTCAGCGCTGATGTGTGATTGTGTGATGTGTGAAATTTTTTGTTGTGGAACTTGTGCTATCAGGTCCAAAAGGCAAACCGGCTGCTTCCCTGCAAAGTCTGGCAAAAACACCACACTTTATCATGGAGTTGTTTGACTGAATCACCAGACCTTTGGTTCATGATTCTGAAAATCAAAATATCTGAAGTGTTTCTGGTTCTTCTGATAAGTTTCCACTGCTCATGCTAAATCCAAGGCATACTTGATATAAAGGAAATTCCTTTTGATCGATAACGACTTTAACGATTGCATGATGCATTTTTTTCCATCCTGTGTGGCCTGTGAGGGCAATCAAGTCAATCCAAAACAAGGTTATTTTCCCCCATAGACATTTAAATTAGAGGAACTTATGAGCATAAAACAGGTTCCTTTTGAGCCTCCAGACTTGAATGATAAGGCTCTGTTTCCTCCAGCACCAAGAATTCTTCTGGCAGGAATATTACCATTGGCAGAGGAACCTGAGGAACCAGTGCCAGCTTTGTCTTTCTTTCTTTCTTTCTTTCTTTCTTTCTTTCTTTCTTTCTTTCTTTCTTTCTTTAATCCAAAACCATTTTGCTACATTTTTATACTTTATGAATGACAGCTGTGTACATGAATCGCTGTTCTGGTTTTTATGGGACGTCATAACTCATGCAAGGCTTGAACTATTTCAGAACTGGAAGTCACTCTGGGGGTCCTGGCTGCCAAATGCTGATTTTAAAGCTTTTTTTTTTTTTCCACAATGTCACTGCAGCATTGCTGTAACCCTAACAAATCTAACAATGAATTCAGGGGAAATGTTCACCCTTATGACTCAGATAGCCTTTCAAAAGAACCCTAGAGTATATCCGTGTTGATTTAGTATCGTGGATGTCTGAAATCTGACCATTTTGAGAAGAAGTTGAGAAATCAGTATAGTGTTGTCAGAGGGAAGTTTCATTTTGCCTCTACAGTTTAATCTCATTTCTGGGATGAAGATACAAGTTTGAGATACATTTTTGAAGAATTTAGAAGTCGTAATATTTACTCTTACATAGATATTTCGATCAGAGTGAAACCAGCCAAAGTTTGACTCCCTACAAATGCTTTTAATTCAGAAGTAGTGACACTGGTGCGTTTAAAAATACTTTTTCGTAAACCTGTATAGAAACGTATTGGGTTCCTCAACGTTCCACAGCACACTCCATTATCTTATGGCACACCAGTCGAGAACCGAAGATCAAGTAGATCAAGAATTAGGTTCGTTATCCATCTGTGCCCAAAATAATATGCAAGCTACTGCAAGAGACGAACATACCAGAACATGCAGTTCAGCCACTTTTGCCGAAAAGTTGTATAAAACTGTACAGGTATAAGACACTATTTTAAGGGAGGAGGAAACCCTCAAGGTTCTGTTTAGCGCATTTCCTTTTCAAGTATAGTGATGGGGTTCCACGGCAGAATCGTGCCATTAGACATTTTAATTTAAATGTAAACATCTGAATCTGAATATTATTCACTCTCAGAAAATAAAATGCATTATTATACATCCAGGACACTTTTTCGACTGAATAAAAACATGTTCTGTTCCCTTCTAGCGAATTTCATTCATTTGGTTTGATAGCATGCAATATTGTTAGCATATCGCTTATCCTTCGTGTATTACATCACTCTACCCAATGGAGAATGGGTGTTGAATATGGTTTACGATATTGCATGGTTGTCAAGACAACATGACGTCATACGTCGGAGATGTAAAACTTCCATGCTAGCGAGTGACTGGGACAATTTGTAAACAAACATGGCCGCCAGGTTTGCTTTGTTAAATATGGAAGATTTTGAGAGAATTTTGAAAGAGAAAGATGCATTAAACACCTGAAATGAATGTGTAATAATAATAATAATAATAATAATAATAATAATAATAATAATAATAATATTGGCTGGCTTTTTTCATGGTCTATCAGATATATTCCATTCAGCTACTTGTCTTTGGCTCGTTCAGTATCATGCTAGCTGAATGGAATATATCTGATAGACCACTCAACACCAGTCAATATTATTTAATTATTGTACCTTTAGGGGTACAGTGGCTTGTCACTGGGGCAGGACCCTCTAAAGTACTTATTTGTACCCTTTATATACTGCTTGGGAACATATATGTATCTTTTTGTCCATAAAAAGGTACACATAGTTACCCTGAGGTCCAATAATGAGCCCAAGAGGGTACGTTAGTGTAGATTGTACCCAGTGGTCGAGTTGTAAAATCAAACCGGGGGGATGGTGAAATTTTTAGTCACGTGTTGACCCATCGGTCGGTCTGTCGGTGGGAAACTGGTTTGCTTTTAGGAGGGTTTGCACACAACGTAGGTCTGTGGACCTTGTTCATTTACCAGCCATACAGTATTTTGTGCTGATAAAGTGTGTAGTACACACTATGTACCCTTTTTATTGTTGTAAAAAACATAATACACTGGTATTTTACTGTAAAACATGCACAGTGTGGATGTCATGTGTCATGTTTAGTCAGTCTCCTGGCTGACATACCGACCACATTCTCCATATTAGGGTGAAATGCAGATGACAAATTTGAAGTGTAACTTCAGTCATGGTAGGCTCCTTTTAAATCATTTGGTAAATAATTTGTTAAAACCTCAGCAGGCAATGTAAATAAACAACTGAATCTTTTCATATCAAGTCAATAGAATTTTTATTCAAAGCTGAACATTGGGAACATTGAGTTAAATACAGAGGTAGGTAGGGAACCAATAAGCTAAAACAAGCAACGGTAAATTGTAAATCAGCCTTACATGTTGTGACCGGCTCTCTAATGAGGCAATGAAGCCTTCAAAACTGCTAGTGTCGTTTATTTTAGCCTTCCTGTCTTGAATAGCACTTTTTGTTGCCTGAAGAATAACAAACGAACGTCCAGGCTGATTAAATTAATGGTCTTATACAAGAAATCAAAGCTAACATGAACCTGAGTAAGCTATCGATAGCTGGATAGACTCCAAACTAACATTCATTATGATAGCTGTGTTGTTATCCGCCGCCCACAAATTATCGGTAACTTTACAGCATGATAGTGGGCTCACAGAAAGTGTGACTGATATTCGTAACTCTTGACTTACCTCCTGAAATGTTTTTTCTTGCGATCTTAAATCCGAACTTGCTTAGGCCTTGCTGTCCACTCCGCTTGGCCATGATGCTGCAATCCGCTGCTGTCACTGACGCCGAATGAAATAAAAAATAACGGAACCCCAACTGAATGTCACCTCCTCAAACGCTTCGCTTGTGCGTGCCCTCTCTCGCGGTAGCTTATTGTATGCTCAGTTTCAGCAGAGCTGCGTGGAATGGCATTTCTAATTCCAATGTTAAATAGAAGTAATGTCCACATTGATTGATAAAATTGCTCAAGGGAAGGGAGGGGGGATGCCCGTTTTAGAGGGGGGATGATTTTGACCATTTTTTATTCCAGGGGGGATGGCATCCCCCCCATCCCCCCTCAACTCGAGTACAGATTGTACCTTGGGGGGACAGAAATGGACTCCTACTGTATCCCTATTTCAGACAATGTTTCTCTGAATTTGTGTCACACCATCTGAAAGAGGATGTTGAGCTAAAACTGGATTGCCTGGATTTAAAAAAATGAGCAATCTAAAATCTCAATATCTCAAGATCAAATGTTGAGTCAAACACCCTTAGACGTGAAGATGATTCAGTTTCAGATTGCTTTTTTTGCAAACCACTGCAAGTTGAAGTGGTCCAAATTCAAAATAACAAAGATTCAAATTCAGATTGCATTTTATATTAAAAAAAATTCATGACATAATTCTCACAACATAAAAGCCCTTTTAAGAAAACAGAAAGCCTTAACTGTTTTTTTTTTTTGTACCATACTTGGTCTGGATGTTGCTTTGCAGACCTAAAATATGGATGCTTACAGTGAGTTGAGCCACTTTGAACTCTCAATACACTTCCCATTGCTGTAACTTATCTCCAGGTGCTAAAACCCAGCCATATTTTGGTTGAAACTGTCTGCGCTTTGGGTCCATTTGTCTAAAATAGGGAATCAGTTTTGTTTAAGAAGGTTCACGAAAAATACCTGACGTGGGAGGTCTGGTTTTGCTGGAACACCAATGGGGACATGCTTGTAACCATGAAAATAGAAGATCTCTCAGAGTTCACCTTGCTGGCACACCGTTTCTTGAATTTCTGATTGAAACTTGACATGTCTTGATGAATACAACGAGGGAGTATGATACTCTGGACGAGCAACTAAGTTCTCAGAGATTTGCTTTGTCATTTTTTTTGGTCATGGAGATGGATAAGTGGTGTGATCTGTGAGGTTACCAGTCTGCCATGGCTCCATGTTTCCAAAAAATGATTCCTCAGGGCTCTCTTTGATCCTTAGTTAAGTAAATCAAGCAAGCAAGAGCACTGGTACTGGACAGAATCTAGAAACACTGGCATGAGGCAAGATGACATTGCCATAAATTAAATTTAAATGCTTAAACTTGACCATGTTCTGGCTGGAAACTCTCAGTTCTGTGTCCATTTGTCTCAGAAAACTAAAGGAACTTTGCTTAAGAAGGTTCAGCAAAAATGCCTTTTGTTGGAGGTCAGGATTTTGGGCCATTTGTAAGCACTAATATGTACAAAAATGTGTCTTTTTGTTGTTCACAATCTCAGAGTTTGTCTTGAGGGCCTTGTCTTGGTACCATTTCTTGTGTTTCTGATTAGGACACGATGAAAAGGACGAGTGAGGACATTACTCTGAGTGAGCCAGGAACTTCTCAGAGATTTGGAAGAATGGGATGCGAATACTATTGGTCAATGAGATGTTTCCCAAGCTGGTCCTTGGACCTCCCTTTTGTTCACATGTTTTGCTAACACCCCAGCTTGCCTGAATTAGAATACCTAGAAGAGATGAGTTGGGAAAGAGCAAAAAATACGGACTGTATGAGGTTCACAAGGACTGAGTTGAGAATCGCCAGCATGAAACAAGATGAAATGATGAATAGGAGCTCTGAACTCATTTCTGGACCGCATGGGTCTGATCTCAGATCAGGGGATGTTGGAGAAACCATGAGGCTTCAGAAGGAGCAGAAATACTGAAGTGGCCCACGATTGCTAATGAGATTGTGGGAGAGAGCAGACCACACACACAGCAAGGGCTTGCAACAGACAGCTGTGGAGCCAGGAGAGGAATGTAGTGTGTGTGTGTGTGTGTGTGTGTGTGTGTGTGTGTGTGTGTGTGTGTGTGTGTGTACCGTAAGAGAGATCCAGATTGACCAGCTGTATCATATCCCTCAGCAACATGACAACCATGCATCAGTTCATGTGGAATACAGAAGATGCATTTCAGAATGAAACTTCCAAGGCAATAACGTCTTCAAAGCCAATATCATTTCTTATAGAAGAGAAATCTACGAAACATCGTGTGACCAGTGAGTGCATGAGGTGCTTATTATGTGTGTGCACTGCAGAAACAGCATTGCTCAGCCACTGTGAAATGCTCCTGGATTGTGTGTGTGTGTGTGTGTGTGTGTGTGTGTGTGTGTGTGTGTGTGTGTGTGTGTGTGTGTGTGTGTGTGTGTGTTTGCCTGAGTCTCCTGGGTCCTGTATGTTTACAGCGTTCCTGTTCACCTAATTACCTGCATGTTGAAGTCGGGTCCCTCTCCTCTGCATTAGTCAACAATAATTCCTCTCTGTCTCCTCTCTAATTTTGCCCTCCGAGGAACGGCCCACCGCTGTCTTCCTCCCGTGCTCCTGTTCCAAAACAAAAGACAAACCAGGGTTAAACAATAAGCCAGGAGAAAGCAGGAACACCACCATCACTCTTGCTCTCTTTCTGCACGGAAAGGACCAGGGCTCAGAAGCGCTGAGAGGGGAATAGGGGTAGTTGAGACAGATTTTTTTCCTGATTGGTTGCTGGCTGTCTCCGCTCGTCTCGTGCCGTTTTGTCCCTCTGGGGTTTAAATGTCACTGTTGTCTTGGGTGCATCGCAAAGCCACGAGACAATACACACTCCAGACCTGACAGTGTTGTTTGGGATTGTTTAACTGTTTACTTGTTTGTTTGTGCGACCTTTAATTTGTGCTGTTAATGGCACGCTCGGTTGGAGGTGCATGAATGTATTTCAAATAAATAAAAACATAAACGAATAAATTGATGTATGTTTGTTATTCCGCAAGGTAAATAAACGAGACCAGATGTCCATTTTTTTGTAGCCTCATGCAACTGTTTCCTGTGGTTTCCTGTGATGGATCATGCGATCGACGATAACAAATCCCAGCATGAAGCGGGACATGAATCAAATCCGTCTGGCGAAAAAAAGTCTGTTTCTTTGAATTAAAAGGGATTTGCTTCTGGTAGCCATTGATTTCGAATCCACCTCTTCATGCCGAGTTCATCTTGATGAACTTTGACCTCATGAATCGGCTAACTTTAGAAGCCTTAGCCAAAAGAAAACGAGTGCAGGGTGAGGGTTATCTTTCTGGAAATCGCAGCACAGAGGAAGTGCTTCTATTTTACACAGTAACTTTATGTTCACACAGATATATTTTGAGCAGTTGGTTAATGGATGATAAGATGAATGAAACAGAGCAGCTATTAATATTCTTTTTCACAAACCCACAAGCGCACAGCAGTCTGCAAAGGTTACTCAATGTCATGGTTCATATCACTCACAAACAACAGACTAGCAGCTACCTGGCAAAGGTTAGCTGTTCAGTGAAGTAATACCAGGCTTTTAGTGCTCGAGTCCAGGACTCGTGCCCTAATTTTAAGGACTCATGACTTGACTTGGTCTTGAGCACTGATGACTCGGACTCGTGCATTAACTGCATTCGGACTTGTACATTTTTTTTGCAACATGCCATAATAATTTGGCGTCAGATACTTATATCTACATTAATTTTTATACAAATTTTGTGCAAGAGAATGCACATTGACCTGTTCATACGTCACGTTCAGGAACAAACTAACATTAATGGCACTAAAATGCCTGAAGAGAACACCACTAGGATTGTCCACTTTGCTTATAGAGGATGTGCAGTCACGTGACCCGCACGTGTGTACTCCGCCATATTGGACGGCATCAGGATTGTTTACCTTGCGCGAGCATAATGGATCCAGGCAGTAATCCCCAAGAAAATTCGGAAAATACCCCATCTACATTGCGCGATTACTTGTCTAAGTTTGTTCAGCATCTTGAAGGTGACGTGAGGCAGCGTTACGTGGAAAAGTGTTCCAGGTTGGGGATTGCAGATCCGTACAACTTGCCGCAATCTTTGTTCAGGGAAATTTGGAGCTGCGGTGCCGGCGATTTGCCCGATCTGGCCTACCACGACATTTACAATTTTCTTGTTAATCGTGAATCGTGGGGGCGGCACGGTGGTGTAGTGGTTAGCGCTGTCACCTCACAGCAAGAAGGTCTGGGTTCGAGCCCTGTGGCCGGCGAGGGCCTTTCTGTGTGGAGTTTGCATGTTCTCCCCGTGTCCGCGTGGGTTTCCTCCGGGTGCTCCGGTTTCCCCCACAGTCCAAAGACATGCAGGTTAGGTTAACTGGTGACTCTAAATTGAGCGTAGGTGTGAATGTGAGTGTGAATGGTTGTCTGTGTCTATGTGTCAGCCCTGTGATGACCTGGCGACTTGTCCAGGGTGTACCCCGCCTTTTGCCCGTAGTCAGCTGGGATAGGATCCAGCTTGCCTGCGACCCTGTAGAAGGATAAAGCGGCTAGAGATAATGAGATGAGATCGTGAATCGTGTTACACTGGCAAAGCCCTCAAAGCTTACAAGAGCCTGGAAGCTTATAAATATTTTGTTGTGGGATGGGTATCCCAACTATACCTCTGGAAGGTTCCGAAGAAGGAAGTCTACTTGATAACCTCACGGGTAAGTGGCATTAAGACGTTTATCATAATGAGACTATGCAGGACGTTTTATTGTAGGAATGTTCGAAATCTAAACTCAGTTCCAGATAATGACAGGGTTGTAAATATGTATGTTTACATACATACAAGGGGGACATGAAACATAGGAAGTATGAGAAGAAAACGGTAAATCAGAAAGCTGCGCACATTTGCGCAGCTTCCACGAAAACGTGCACAGCTTTCTGATTTACTGTTTTCTTCTCATACTTATACTTCCTGTTTCATGGACTGTAACAGCATTTGCTCATTTAGTAATTTAATACGGAATTTACTTTGGTGAAATTATTCAGACACTCCAACGCCCCCCCTTTAAAAAAAAAATCGGATCTGCACGATTCAGCCGTGAAAAAGGTGGCATCCGCCGTTTGCATCCCTGTTTAAACTCATAGGTTAACCGACTTTAACCGGCTAATGAGGCTCGGTGGTCGGTCAAGATTTTTTTTAGTTTTCGCCATCCCTAATATGGATTGGCCTTTCAAAGGCATATATGAGCCAAAAAGATAAAACATTGCCATAGACTAGGCCAGGGTAGTAGGGCTAGGCATAGCCATTTTAAACGTTAGAGATCAAGCGGACTGACGGCCACAAACACTGTACTGTCTAGTTTCTAAGTGTGCAGTTATCATTCAATCCGAAAATCAACTTAACAGATGTACTAGGAGTATTGAATTAGAAGATTACACCTACCTGATATGAAGTGTTCACTACAAATTCGGCTGGTAGAACTGGAGTTCCAGTTTTCTCTTCGCACAGCGGACACCCATTTTGCGCATCTCTCCTCGTCTGCGGGGAATCTATAAAATGACACGCCCTCCTTTTGGCCCTGTCTATTGGTACAACCAAATGCTGAACAAGATATAACCATTCTCGAAAGATCTACTCCCACACACTTGATAATTAGAACGGGTTCGTCTAAGTTCTATGCGCGGCCTTGCCGTCCAAGATGGCAGATAAACAAATATCACGTGACCTCATGACATCACGTGCACGCTCTCTATACAGACTTCTCATGCAGTGGGAAAAAATGCGCTGCTGTGTTTTCCATATGTAGAAGAACTATCGAGGAGACGACGGGGACGACCTCGAACTTCAATCATCATTTAGCAAAACTCCACCCAGAGAAGGAAGTGACACGCTATGTTCATTGCTCTGTTGATAGTGGGCGGGGCTTGCTGAGTGATGAACTAACTAGTGTTAACCCTCTTTCATGTTATTTACCTTGTTGATGGTGGGCGGGGCTTGCTGAGCAATGAACAAGCTTTTTATCTGTAGCTTGTTAACTAAAATGGAGCAGTCGAGCAGTAACGTTAGTCTGACACAGTAGCAGAGACGCTTTCACATAAAGGCAGCAACAGCCACCGTCAAATGGTGCGGATGGAGTCTTGTTCTTGACTCGACTCGAAATTCTCTTTAATGACTTGAACACTGGGGACTCGAGACTGGACTCGGACTCAAGGTTTAGTGACTCGACTACAACACTGAGTAAGGCCCCGGTCACACCGCCCGAACTTTGCTGGAGCGTTCCTTGAACGGTAGGGAGGGGGGGCCGAATTTCGACAACGCTTGTCACCGCGCACAAAATGGGAAAAAAATCGAAAACACGGGCGTTGGCTTAGCGGTGCACCGCTGAAGCTGGCGTTGCTTTAGCGTTGGTTTAGCGGTAGCGAGCGGTAGCGAGCGTTGGTTTAGCGGTGACGCGAGCGTTGGTATAGCGGCGTTCTGCGCATGCGGGCTTTGGCTCGGCGGGGGTATAAAGTTGGTTTAGCACCGATCATAGCAAGTCTCTCAGCATCCATGGTGATACAGTTTAACTGTAAGTTTGAGCAAATTCGATATAGATGAGGTCTGAACTCAACGGCAGCTCGATTCCAAATGAGCTCCTGGTCCATTTCTCCCCGTATTTATAGCCAAATTCTGGTCCCGCTCCGACACCTCTATACCAACGCCAAACCAAAGTTCATCGCCGCCATGGATAGCTGCTTCAACGCCCAACACCGTTCCAGCAACCCCGTGTCCGCTCGTAAAATGCTTACAACCGCTCCACCGAAATTTGTGCAACGTTTAATCGCCGCCCGGGCAACGCTGGTGAAGCAGCGGTGGTCCAGCGTTCAAGATTTCTGCGTCGGCCTAGCGGACCCAAGCGTCCACGAACTTGCGTCTAGCGGTGCCAAACTTTGACTGGGCGTTGGTGGAGCGGGGGTGAACTTTGCCGGGGCGGAAAATTGCCCCTTCCTCACCGCTCGCAATATTTTGTGCAGCTCAAAACTTTCGGAGCGGTAGGAGGGCCCCTTGAGAAACATCAGCGGTGGCCGAGCGTATACGGCGTTGCTTTAACGGGGGCCAACTTTTGTTAAACGGTGGTGAACGGTTACGAGCGGTGATGAATTTTTTTCACCGCTCCAGGAACGCTCCAGCAAAGTTCGGGCGGTGTGACCGGGGCCTACTACTTGAATACTAGAATTACGTCACACCTGGAATGCCTGTACTCACCTGCGAGATTCACCCGGTGAAAATCTCAATTAAGAGCCAGAAGTCAGAAGGAGCAAAGATGGCAAACACAAATGCATTAAAAGGTGTGAATCCACAGGACTGGACTGGGCAGAAATGGAGGAAACATGAACAAAATAAAAGTGAGGGCTTGGGTTTCTGGACAGCTTTGAGCAATGATTGGTTTGGCAGTCATGGTTTTCTTGTGGATTCCTTGTGGATTGTTTCCATGTGGAGTTAGCAGGCTAACTTTTTCTCCTCCCTTGTTCTTGGCCTGGGTTCTCTAACACCATTAAAGCATGCTGATCATTGCAAAAATGTCCAGAAACTATTGATGGTTAACAGTATAAAGTCATCCATGCACCAGTTTCTATTAGCGATTGGTTTGTTGATTTCCTTGTTCAGCGCGAGCTCTCGCGTGTGAGTTTCTGTAGGAGTTATCCAGCTAAATATGGTAAGTCACAAGGAATCGGATCATGGTTCAGGTTTGAGATGAGATTAGAGCTGTGTATACCAAGGGTATTGATATGGGGGTCAGGTCCGGAGGTCCGCACACAGGACAGTGTGGGTGATGAACATCTGGAATAAAGGAGCTTTAAGCTTATCAGGAATGTGGGGAGAGAGAGAGCGAGAGAGAGAGAAAGACAGAGAGAGAGCGAGACCACAGAAAGATAAAAATCTCATCTGCCTTTTGTTTAGAATCTCCTTGAGGTTTATCTGAACACTGGCTGGTAGAAACACACACACACACGCACAAACACACACACATTGACACGCAATACTGAGGACAGTGTTCTGGGAATAACATGCACGAGAGTACAGCAATGCACGAGACGACCTCGAATCACCAGTGAGAAATCTGTCTCTCTCACGATATGATACGACGACATGATACTGTGACACGATGATCTGATACGATGACATCATGCTACGACAAGATACAACATGAAACGATGACACAATTATATGATTCTGATACTTATAACTTATATGACACTAGAACACGATTACATCATGACATTATGACACGATGACATGACTATGACATGAGGACTGCATGACATTGTTACTTATGATATGACACACTGACACAATGACGACAGCATGATATAACAATATGTTACTTCGTATATGACACAATGACATGACACCACGATACAATGATTACAACATCTCATCTCATCTCATTATCTCTAGCTGCTTTATCCTTCTACAGGGTCGCAGGCGAGCTGGAGCCTATCCCAGCTGACTACGGGCGAAAGGCGGGGTACACCCTGGACAAGTCGCCAGGTCATCACAGGGCTGACACATAGACACAGACAACCATTCACACTCACATTCACACCTACGCTCAATTTAGAGCCACCAGTTAACCTAACCTGCATGTCTTTGGACTGTGGGGGAAACCGGAGCACCCGGAGGAAACCCACGCGGACACGGGGAGAACATGCAAACTCCACACAGAAAGGCCCTCGCCGGCCCCGGGGCTCGAACCCAGGACCTTCTTGCTGTGAGGCGACAGCGCTAACCACTACACCACCGTGCCGCCCTGATTACAACATGACACTGTAATATGTTACTTATGATCTGACACTACGACATGACTAAAACATGATTGAATAAAAGATGATTAAAACATCATCTGCTATGACATGATGACACGATGATTACAACATGGCATTATAATGCTACTTATGACACTATGACATGACTATAATACGATTACAACATGACAGTATAATATGTTACTTATGGTATGATGCAATGACTACAACATGACATCACAACATGTTACTTAGATGACACTATGACATGACACTACGATATGATGTTTAAAAGATGCCATGACAATATGTTACTTATAATATGACACGACGATGACATTACAACATGACATTATGACACGACACCACGACACTAGGATATAATGATTACAACATGACATTACAATATGGTCCTTATGACACAACTCTACAATACAATGACACAATGATTACAACATGACATTATTTTCTGTTACTTATGACACTATGACAGGATGACGACGACATGACATTACAGTATGTTAATGATATGACACTACAGCATGATACTATGAAATGTAGCTCTGATACGATACTTATGACACTACAGCATGATATGACATTACAATACTTACAGTATGACACTGACATGATGCTACATTACGACATTATAATCAGAATATGACACAACAATATGATATGACAGCATATGGCGTGAAACTGACATGACACTACAATGTCACAAGACGGTACTCACGATACGGCACTCAAACATGACAACACGATAGTACGGTATGACATTATGACATGACATGACATGACATGACATGACATGACATGACATGACAACATAATCCTGCAATACGATACGCCAACATGATACTTTGTCATGATACCCCGGAATGATGTTACAACACGATATTGTTAGCATGGTACTACGATAATGACAGGACATGATATGATGATCTGGTGATGTCAGTGTGATCAGAGATGAATAAATGAACCCTTTATTGTCACTGTTACCAGTGAAATTGACCATCAACCTGTCCTTACAGAGGGGGAACAGGACAGGAAGACAGGGATAAAAGAAAAAGAAACACAGTAGTAACATGAGGAAAGATATGATATTGTCATATTTGATACTTGTAGGACACAGATGACCTGTGTGTGAAAAAAATCCGTTCCCTATGGGTCCATGTGGCTACTGCTTATAAATAAAATAGTTTTCTGATCCCATGTCCATACAGTAAATATCGCATACACTACTGTTCAAAAGTTTGGGGTCACCCAGACAATTTTGTGTTTTCCATGAAAAGTCACACTTTTATTTCCCACCATAAGTTGTAAAATGAATAGAAAATATAGTCAAGACATTTTTCTGGCCATTTTGAGCATTTAATCGACCCCACAAATGTGATGCTCCAGAAACTCAATCTGCTCAAAGGAAGGTCAGTTTTATAGCTTCTCTAAAGAGCTCAACTGTTTTCAGCTGTGCTAACATGATTGTACAAGGGTTTTCTAATCATCCATTAGCCTTCTGAGGCAATGAGCAAACACATTGTACCATTAGAACACTGGAGTGAGAGTTGCTGGAAATGGGCCTCTATACACCTATGGAGATATTGCACCAAAAACCAGACATTTGCAGCTAGAATAGTCATTTACCACATTAGCAATGTATAGAGTGGATTTCTGATTAGTTTAAAGTGATCTTCATTGAAAAGAACAGTGCTTTTCTTTCAAAAATAAGGACATTTCAAAGTGACCCCAAACTTTTGAACGGTAGTGTATATACATGTTATTAATGATACTCGCCTCATCTCTTACAAGCGTCGCCAAGCTGTGAGCAGCATCAGGGCTTTGTTCAAAATACAGTGCTGTGAACTAGATCTCATCTCATCTCATCATCTCTAGCCGCTTTATCCTGTTCTACAGGGTCGCAGGCAAGCTGGAGCCTATCCCAGCTGACTACGGGCAAAAGGCGGGGTACACCCTGGACAAGTCGCCAGGTCATCACAGGGCTGACACATAGACACAGACAACCATTCACACTCACATTCACACCTACGCTCAATTTAGAGTCACCAGTTAACCTAACCTGCATGTCTTTGGACTGTGGGGGAAACCGGAGCACCCGGAGGAAACCCACGCGGACATGGGGAGAACATGCAAACTCCACACAGAAAGGCCCTCGCCGGCCCCGGGGCTCGAACCCGGACCTTCTTGCTGTGAGGCGACAGCGCTAACCACTACACCACCGTGCCGCCCTGTGAACTAGATCTATTTTCAAAATAGTAAGAAAGCACTTGAAGAGTTTGGTTCCAAAAAGCTATATATCCAATTCCATTGTTTCGAGAATTTTTTTTTTTTCTGATTACGAGAAGTGATAAAAGGAAAACCACTGTATCCTGTTTTAAAATGTATTGACTAACTCCTTAATGATAATAAACTTCAAAAATGAAATCCAGAACTAATTAACAGCTTTTAACTGAACCAAGTAATTATTTTTTGTCAAGTCACTACATATCCACGCCATGGCATTTTTCCCCAAAATGCTACATATCCCTTTCTATTTAAAGTGATGATTACTAAAACCCATGACACAGGATGGGACATATTATTGTTCACGGTCACCTCCTCGTCCCATCGTGGACCAGAATAATTGTCACGGACATATTATCGCTCACGAAGATTAAACTCTTGTCACGTCATGTCCCGGGGGATCTTACCTTATCTGTCCTGTCATGTGTCATGGCATAGTTTGGATAACATACTCTAGTTAGTTAAGAATAATCAAAAGAAAGAAAATGAGTGTGTATATGTTAATATTTATTTCTTATGACATGAGAAAAAGAAATGACAAGTCAAGATCAGAATTTTTCAACAAATTATTTATTAATTAATAAATTATATCCCATCACGGACAATAAGGTAGGTGTCCTGTCCCATCCTGTCCCGTCCCGTATTGCGGGGAGGTCACTGCCCGAGCAATAATATGTCACGTCCCATTCCATGTCACTGGTTTTAGCAACAACCGTTTAAAGTGTATTTAACCATATTCTTTCATGACAGATTATTTTATTTTATAGATTAGTTATTTTTTTATTATTTTATCGAAATTATTCATAATTCAGCGTGAAATTGTCCAGTAAATGTAAAAAGTGCTGAAGCAATTTCCTACTTCATGGGTGCAGCCATCTTAGAAGACTTCACGCCAATGGCAGCCTCTGATTGGCCAAATGGATATGTCTGGTTTTAAGAAAAATCGGTGATGGTGCTTGTTGCATTTTGGAATGAAAGGCTGTAATACAGTGTGTAAATCAATGGCAGATATCATGTTTTGGCAAAAACTGAACATGGTAGGAGTAAGATATGATAATTCCTGATGGTTTGGTAGCGGGAGTTTCAATTTTTCAAATTTGGTGTTTATCGCGTTTTGGAACCAAACTCTTCATTTGTTCATGAATTGTCTGAGAAGCATTATTTAGTACTATTGAGCACATTTTGTTTCACGAGTGTAGTGTAAAGACTAAAATTAAAAAATACAATTAAAAAACTAAAGTGAATAGCAAAAGTTTGATATCGGCTTCTTGATATATCTGCCAAAAAGCTCAAAAAAACTTACAAAACCTTTCATTTGACCTTTCAGAAGGATCAAACAAAAGCTGTGATAATCAAAATTTTCTTAAAGTGCCATTCCACCATTGGATGTATTCTTTGGCATAAAATACAATATATTTTATGACAACATGACTAGACAGAGAAATCTTTTAGCTTCAAAATGATATATCAAACATAATTTTTTGACAACAACAAGTATATTAATTTTGCGACCAAAGTCACCTACCCTTTTAATTTCCGCGCGGTAGTGAAACGTGATGTCATCGGCAGGTTCTCCTTCTTGTGTACTACGTGTCGGTCTATTTTTAGACCAGGAAACTCCCAAAGTGAGAGAGTCATTTCTCCTTGTATATGGGGGCCAAAAAAATTGCGAAAAATTTTGAGTTAATCTTTCAGTTAGCTAGATTTATTGGTATTAGCTAGATTTATTGGTATTATTTTTATCGCGTTCTATCCGCCATTGCTGATAATATGTGCCACGACACACGTCACGTGGTACACAAGAAGGGGAACCTGCCGATGACATCACGCGCGGAAATTAAAAGGGTGGGTGACTTTGGTCGCAAAATTAATATACTTGTCGTTGTCAAAAAATTATGTTTGATATATCATTTTGAAGCTAAAAGATTTCTCTGTCTAGTGATACCATTTATATATGTTGTCAAAATATATTGTATTTTATGCCAAAGAATACATCCAATGGTGGAATGGCACTTTAAAATAAATAAACATCACTTACTTGATATCGAATCAGTAGCCTTGGCGAACCACGAGGTGAATTTCGTTTATCTTTTTATCTGCTGATTATCTTCAGATATTACGAAGTTATAACGAGGTTTCTCTTATTTCGTTTCTGGTTCTGAAGTTTATCCAGAAGTAGAGCGGGTAATCGAACTTGATCAGGATAAGTGCTGATTGGTTACGAAGTTTCGCTCTTGTTCACTCATTCTTACATTCTTAAATTCATTCTTGTGTACCTTTGATAAAGCAAGATCAACTGTTCATATGTCGAGATCACGATTCGCCGTTCTGGTGACTGTAATGCTTATGTGCTATGCGTTATTGTTACACTCATTCTTACAACACGATGACATCGTGGCTACTGCCTCGCTTCGCCTCTATGAAGCAGTAGCCACAAAAAGTAATTAAATTAACATCCAATCACAGCGTTTACAACAAGGAGCTGATTGGGTTGTAATCTGTGCTTGTGTGTTTAATCATTTTTTACTGTGCAACACATACATTCCTCTGATGTTTTCAACCGTTCAATGGATAACAGAATGAAAACATATTTTATGTCAATACACAGTCACAGCAGCACACACACACACACACACAAACTGCGGTCAGCACTGCACATTTTAGTCGCCCAATCACACACCGGATATCAGTGACGAGCAGCGGAATTAAGTATCACACCACATGAAGTTTACTCTGTCACACACAACCTCGTCTTAAAAGTTACCACTCGTGCCAGAACCCACAGAACAGGATGTGCAGTGAGACAACGCCAGAAAGACAGGGGACTCCAAAGGTCAGAGGTCAAACACGGAGCAGCTTTGCCAATCAAACAGCCAATCAAGAGGAATGAAAACAAACTTCTGTGTTTGAGTGTTCTGGTGCTTCGTGTGTGTGTGTGTGTGTGTGTGTGTGTGTGTGTGTGTGTGTGTGTGTGTGTGTGTGCGCTTCCAACAGGGATATCATGTCCATGAGGTTATGTGGACGGGTGGATCCTCGTTGGTGAGTCTCTCTCTGTACTGCGCATTCCCAGAATGCCAAGCTGGGGAGCACACACAGGGTTCGTTTACCACAAAACACGCGCGCCTGCACACACACACACACACACACACACACACACACACAGTATCGAGTTATGCTTCAGCGTATAGCATGGTGCTAAAATAAAAGTTGGCATGTCTGAGCAGGAACAGAACACCGTGACTGAACAGGTCACACACCTCCAGTGCCGTCCACAACACATCACTGCCTCATGTGGGACGACCTGTGTGCCCTTCATTTGCTCACGTCCTCACTTCCTTCCTCTCTCTGTCTCTATCTCTCTCTCTCCCCATCACATCACTGACCCCACAGTCTGCAGGCCTTTACGGCAAAATCACAACTGCCAGACTTCCTGTCAGATCCCACAGCAATGAATTCTGTTGAATTCCGGATTCTCGTTGGTCAGAAGGCGTTGATTAATTCTCTAGAACAGCAGCTCTGACAGTTGTGCAGGTTTCGATCAATTCGCCCGTCCTAATACGTTATCGTTTCTATAGTAATGTACAGCTCTTTCACAGGGACTTGTACAGAAATAAACAGACTCAAAAAAATTTGTCATTGTTGATATGGTGAAGTTTTCTGTGAGGAGAAATGTGTTTATCTAACTTGTATGGAAGGAGTCTCCAGTATCAGCGCTTCATAACATCCATCCATCCATTATTTGTAGCCGCTTTATCCTGTCCTGCAGGGTCGCAGGCGAGCTGGAGCCTATCCCAGCTGACTACGGGCGAAAGACGGGGTACACCCTGGACAAGTCGCCAGGTCATCACAGGGCTGACACATAGACACAGACAACCATTCACATTCACACCTACGGTCAATTTAGAGTCACCAGTTAACCTCATTCCGGCTACGGAAGCAAGATGGCGCCAGTGTGTCTGTCGGCCTGCCGTCAGCTCCGTGAGCTGCTACCTGTCCGATTTGCGCTATGTCTGTTTATGCTGCTACTCATGCTATGCTGCCACTGCTCTGCTGGCCCTACCTGGATTTATGATCGTCAGACTCTGCTACATCTTAGAAGCGCACTGGTGACCACCGATGGGTCTCTTATTCCATACATCGAATGTCATCCTCTGTTTGTCTTCCCCACCCTGGATTGTGTCCTTCACCTACCTTGTTGTAGCTCTCTATGGAAGAAGCGCCGCAGGCGCCGAGGCAAGCGTGGAGGCGTCTGAGTGGCAATGAGGAAAATCGTGAGTGTTTCTCTCGCCCAGCCTGGGCCTCATCGGCTCACAGTCCATCTAGGCCGGACAGATCTCTTCCTGGCCCGTCGTTCGTGGGACCGCTGGTACTCCTGCCATGTTCCCATCACTCTGGAGGACCAACCTCAAACACTCGTCTGCTCTGCTCGCCCGAGACTGCGGATACGTAGCGGTGGGGTGAATTCCTTGAACATCCGCCCTCTGGAATATTCCCCTTGCCCTCAGGCTACGGTCCACTTCACTGCAAAAGTTGCCCTGGTCAACAGCAGGTCTGTGTCTAACAAAACTTTTGTTCTAAATGACTTTTTCTCCCTTTACAACCTGGATTTCCTGTTTTTAATCGAGACATGGATTAGCGCTGGAGTTGGCCAGTCTTCTGTCTTTAGTGAACTCTGCCCGCCTCAGTGCTCGTTCATTAGCACACCCAGGTGCGCTGGAAGAGGAGGCGGGGTTGCTCTCGTTTTTAAAAACAGTCTTAATTTACGGACACTCTCTGTGGGGAGTTTTGTCACATTTGAACTGCAATGCGTAATTGTAGAATGTGCTATGTCACCGCTGGTATGTGTACTCATCTACAGGCCTCCGAAGCACAACAAAGTCTTTATAACAGAATTCTCCAACCTTCTCTCTCACCTCCTGTCATTGTATGATCACCTTCTTATACTTGGCGACTTTAATATCCATGTCTGTTGTCCTGACAGACCCATGGTTAACGAATTCTGTGGTGTAATAGATGCCTTTGGTCTTACTCAACATATAAACAAAGCTACTCATATCTTGGGACATACACTCGACCTTGTTCTATCCTATGGTTTTTCTGTGGATAGCATTGTGATTGAGGATGCCATTTTTTCTGATCATAAACTAACATTAAACATAATAGGTTTATCAAATGCTCTGCAAACTGCCAAAATTCAAGGTCGTCACTCTCGCCACATTAACACTCAAACTGCATCCCAGTTTTCAGACAGTTTCATTAGTAACTCTGTTGCAGCTACCATTGCAACAGCGGCATCATCTTCTTCTGGGCCAGACGAATTAGTCAGTCTTTTTCAATCTTCTTGCTCTTCCATACTTAACTCTGTAGCTCCTCTCACGTTCACCCGCCCCAAGCTAAAGTCTCAATATTGGTTGGACGAGGCCACCCGCTCGCTCAGGCAAGCCTGCCGTAAAGCTGAAAGGAAATGGAAAAAGGACCATCTCACTGTTTCCTTTGAAATTTTCCAATCGACTTTAGCTTCCTTCCAGACAGCAGCAAAAAAAGCCAGAACTAAGCATCTCTCTGACTTAATTAGTACACACTCCAACAGACCCAATATTCTGTTTAGCACTATTAACTCTTTTCTTAACCCTCCTAACTCTCCAGTTGCTGACGTATCCACTGAGACCTGTGAAAAATTTCTTAAGTTTTTCACTGATAAAATGGAGAACATCAGATCAGTGTTTATGCCTTCCTTATCAACTGCTCTACCTGTTCACTCTCATGCACTAGCTATTTCTACTCTTAATCAATTTCAGCCCATCTCTCTCAGTGAATTGCGGGAACTAGTTTTACATATGAAACCCACTGGATCCCCCTATGATGCCATTCCTTCCTGTATCATAAAGAATGTTTTTGATGCTGTTGGGCCATCGATTCAAATAATTCTAAATTCATGTCTCACATCTGGTACTGTCCCTACCTTTTTTAAGCATGCAGTCGTCCAACCCCTGCTTAAAAAACCCAACCTCGATGCCCAATGTTTGCAAAATTATCGCCCCATCTCCAAGCTCCCTTTTTTTTCAAAAGTTCTAGAAAAAGCTATACTGTCACAGTTGATTCCTTTTCTGTCCACCCGTAACATACTTGAACCTTTTCAGTCAGGATTCAGATCCCTTCACAGCACTGAAACAGCCCTGCTTAAAGTAACTAATGATCTGCTCCTCACTTTAGATTCTGGTGATAATGCCATTTTGGTTTTACTCGACCTTAGCACTGCGTTTGACACTGTTGACCACAACATCCTTCTCAGCCGTCTAGACCAGCAGGTGGGCATCAGGGACACTGCTCTTCACTGGTTCAGGTCCTACCTTAAACATAGGACCTTCTCTGTTTCCATTGGCCATTTCTCCTCATCAACTGCCTCTGTCTCCTATGGGGTTCCCCAGGGGTCCATCTTGGGTCCCATGCTTTTCAGTCTCTACATGCTCCCACTTGGTGACATCATTAGAAAGCACAACATTTCCTTTCACCTTTATGCAGATGACTCTCAATTGTATTTGCCCTTAAAATCTAGGGACTCCATCCAATCTCTCCTTGTCTGTCTTGAAGACATCAGAAATTGGATGGCTAACAACTTCCTCCAGCTAAATGGTGACAAGTCATTATTTTTGGTCCCTCCAAGGCAAGATGCACTACAGTGAACGATTTAGGTCACCTCACTCCTCATGTCACACCCTCTGCTAAAAACCTGGGTGTCTTCCTTGACTCCGATCTCTGTTTTGACAAACAGATTAGCGCTGTGGTCAAAAATAGTTTTTACCAACTCAGAGTAATTTCCTGCCTCAAATCCTTCCTATCTCATAACGATCTTGAAATAGTCATCCATGCTTTTATCACATCACGATTGGATTACTGCAATTCCCTTTATCTTGGCATCCCTCAAACCTCACTTAGACGTTTACAGCTGGTCCAAAACGCAGCTGCACGTCTTTTAACTGGCACCAGGAGACGTGAGCACATCACTCCCATTCTGGCCTCCTTGCACTGGCTCCCAGTCTTTTCAGAATACAATTTAAAGTCTTATTATTTGTTTTTAAAGCACTCAGTGGGCTGGCCCCAGCCTACATCAATGACCTTTTACAGCCCCACTCAGTCCGAAGGTCTCTAAGATCCTCTAACACAGGGCTTCTTCATGTACCTCGCTCGCGGCTGAAGCAGAGAGGTGACAGAGCTTTTTCTGTTGCTGCTCCACGTCTCTGGAATCAGCTCCCACCGGACATCAGATCTGCTCCCTCCATCTCTGCCTTTAAATCTAGGCTAAAAACCCATCTCTACTCCTTGGCCTTTCCCTAACCATCAGCTTATTGTTATTGTTGTTATTATTATAGTTTTATTTTATTTATTTCTTATTTTCTTTTGATAATTTGTCTTTTAATACTGACTCTGTACAGCACTTTGGTCAGTGTATGCTGTGTTTTAATGTGCTATACAAATTAAAGCAAGCCAGCCAGCCAGCCGCCCGCCCGCCCGCCCGCCCGCCCGCCTGCCCGCCCGCCTGCCCGCCGACCAACCGACTGTGGGGGAAACCGGAGCACCCGGAGGTAACCCACGCGGACACGGGGAGAACATGCAAACTCCGCACAGAAACCCGGACCTTCTTGCTGTGCTTTGTAACATTCGGAGGTAAATCTGTAACTTTAGAGAACGACTATTTATCGGTGCTGTAATGTGAGTGAGAACAGGATCTTATTTTGTGGAACTATAAATGGATAAAAACATTGTTTCCTTCTCTGGCAGGTCGCTGGAGTGCAAGTGGAATAAAACACTTCAGGAGTTGCTGTGATAGAAAAATAACCACCAACCTGGTGATTAATTTCCTATAACAGTATGACAGAAGAGAACCCAGGTCCGGTTGCCATATCCTCCATTCTTTAAGTACTGTAGTTTTGCCTGGGCACAGCCCAAACTTATAATCACATCATCAGTTTTTCATTGGCGAATCAGACACAAGGTACGCCACCACTCTTGCCAGAGCAGTTGGGGGTTCAGTGCCTTTCTCAAAGGCACTTCAGCCAGTCCTGCTGGTCCAGGGAATCGAGCCAACAACCTTTTGTTCCCAAAGCTGCATGAAGCCACGGCTTCCCCAAAGTACTGCAATTTAATCTAATTTTATGTCCATACATCTATCCGCAAAGAGAGGTATAAATTTCCAACCCTTATCCTTATAATAAATGCATCTCTACATCTTTACATCTCTGTAACATATCCACAGGGTTGCCAAATCCTCAGTCCCCCTACAGCATGAGATCAATGCCGTGTATCACTCCCGGGGTTCCATGCTGCAGGTTTTCTGAACCCCAACAAATTTATCATCATATTTTAACTCTATAATCATGATCAATATCTCCCATGCTCTGCCAGACAGGCCTGGCGCACCGCTGTGTTGTGTGTTCTCTCTCACTGGGAGGTCAGAGCTTTTTCCCAGTGATTTAATTGATGTCAATAAGAGCTCTGGATGGCATCCAGCGTGGAGCGCGGCACTAACGAGAGACAGCACCAGAGCTAAAGACTTATCAGACTTTGGATCACAGAGAGGGAGCGGAGTGAGGGGTGGAATGTTCCAGAAAGCTCAGTGTAAATGCATGTGCTGGGGGATTAAGAGGTTTGCGACGATGTGATGTGAAGCCAGTTGTACCTGCACGGCTCGGAAAGTCAGAAAACAACAAGCAGGACAACAGTGCACTCTTATTTCGCCATGAGAACGCCATTTTTGTCATGTTTTTCCTTTAAAGTGGCCCCTGAAATCAAAACTGATGTGATTTTGTACCTTTCCGATAATGTTATGAATCGTTTTAGAGAATCTGATTTATTGTTTACAATAAAAAGAAGCCAGAAAATAATATGCTAAAGAGAACTATTTATTACTTTTACTTCACATCATCTCAAACCACATCCTGAAGGTTCACCAACAAAATCCGATTTTTTTCCCACCATCCATCACGAACCCTGTTTCCCACTCAGCGCAGTACTGCAAACAAGCTCGCCGCTTCCTGGGAGATGTAAATATTTACAAACGCCAACATGTGGAGGCCAAGTGCCCGCGCTCGGCAACTCGCTGTGATGTCACGTGTGTTATGGTTGCGATCAGTCACCCGGAGTTGTGCAGCTCCAGAGACAGCTGACCACAGACAGGGGTTCGGATCTTATCATCCATCTCTCCTGATCGGCCCCTGAGTGAAGATTAGCGTGGACAGTTTGTTCTGTGAAAGGAAGCACAGGAGAACATCGAAATTCCACTGCATCATCTCTGAGTTCAGCACTCGAGGCACAGGAGGAAGATGATGCTTCCTGATGGAGAGCTTCAAGACTTGGAATACTGGGAATCTGCTGTTGAGGCTCATTACTTTATCATTACAACGCTCTGTTTATTCTGTTGTTATACTCTCACTGGCCACTTTAAAAGGAACTTGTTGATTCTAAGATTCCTTTTCTTGGCTGCAGGAGTGGAACCCAATGCGTGAGATGCTTTTCTGCTCACCACAGTGATTACATGAGTTACTGTATCCTTCCTGGGCAAAAAGCTCAAACCAATATGTCCATTTTCTGATCTCTGACCCTCTCTTATCAACAAGGCATTTGTTTCCACCCACAGAACTGTCGCTCACTCTATGTTTTTTGTCTTTTGCACCATTCTGTGTAAACTCTAGAGCCTGTTGTGTGTGAAAACCCCAGGAGATCAGCAGTTTCTGAAACACTCAAACCTTCACGCTCCATCTGGCACAAACCAACCAACACCCATGTCACAGTGAAAGAAAGTCACACTTTGAGATCACAATGTTTCCCATTCTGATATTTGAAGTGAACATTAAAGGTAGACTGCCTTTCAGATTTTTCAAGTGTAGGTCATAAAAATAATTTTCCCCAACACCGAATTATTTTTGTTTAGTGACTGAAAGCTACTGAATTTGAATCACAGACTTCAAATTTTATTAGGTTTTTTTTTAATAGAACAATGAATGAATTTATTTCCACATGTCCCTAAATTCTCCGCTATTTTTTCCTGCTTCACCATGACCCAATTCAAGATACTACATCATGCATCACGTGGTGGGCTTTCCCCGTTCGCGCAAGGCATTGTGGGATACAAATTTGAAACACGAGAGAAAAATGGAGGACGTGAGTGTGCGAAAGAAACGTGAAAGACCGACTACAGTAACGGAAAGAAAGCGAGAAGAAAAGACATTATGTTATATACGAAGGAAAGGAAACGCAGGACCAAACTAATAAATATCAGCGCTCAGCGAGCACCTCGGTGTGATCAGCTGCTCATTTAGCGACAGAATGATGGAACTGTCAGTGCACGCTCAAAGGGAAACCTGCGCATGCACACACACACACGGACTTTAATCCCCTCGAATATTTTGTGAGATGTTACAGAAATAAACATATATCATAATGACTACATTTCAGAGGGAACTAAATTTCACCAATTTTATGAAATCGAAAGGCCATCTCGCTTTAACTAACTGAAGCACTTGATTTGTATCTGCACGATTTGATGCATTGTGCTGCTGTCTAGGGACTGGCTGGTGAGAGACCTGCAGAAAACAGCAGGTGGTTGGTATAGGTGTTCTGGTGAGTGGCTGGTGAGTGTATGTATTTATTCAATACATATATGTTATTTACCAGCTGGGAGGTCCGTATGGTGAAACACCGTGACCGAGGTCTTGAAAGTACTGAGCAGAGATGGGGGGACTCGAGTCCATGACTTGACTCGAGTCCGACTCGAGTCGCCAGATTTGTGACTTGTGACTTACTTGATCAATATTAAGAAAAGACTTGACTTGACTTTGACTTGCTTTTCCTGACCTGCAACTTGACTTGACTTTTGTCATGTGACTTGACAAGTCACATTACAAAAACCTGTCTGGTTAAAACATGCCTTGTTAAAAAAAACAAAACAAATAAATTATTAGATCGATATTGCTTAATTGTGCGCGGGTGTTCCTGGCCTGCTGCATATCAGCAAACCTGGCAACCCCACTCCTCCCAACGCAACGTGCAGGCATGAGCGATCAGATGGAGAGATGGCGAGCTCTTCGACCAACACCATCCCGAAAATTATACATTATGGATTCAAAGACTATTGGACAACACAAAATAAAAGAGGAGCGACATGCAACATCTGCGATGCTAAAGTTTCTGATACTGCAAGCACTACATCAAATTTCATCAGACATTTCAGGACAGCTCATAGAGAAAGGTGAGTAACGATGTGACTTTTGCTGCTTGGCTGCTAACATCTGAGACTTCTACAACAGAGACTACTAGGCTATAGTGGCTTGATACGTTAATATTTTAATATTAGCTAAAAAAACAAAACGTACCGTAGAATGCGAAATAGCTGCAAGCAGTGCTAACGTTATGACTAACGGTTAGTGCTAGCAGCGTCTGAAAACAATGTTCTGGTGTTACAGCTAACTTAGTTAGCACTAACGTTAGCGCTGTTTGCAACTATTTAGTCCACTACTTTGTGTTTTTTAGCTAATATTAAAATTTGGCAGTTTGGTGATTAAGCTCATTAATGTAAACACGTATGGTCAAAGAAAGAGCTAGTTGAGGCACGAGATTAAATTTAACATAACGTAAGGACAAGAGGGGAAGAAAAACAACTGCAAACAAAATTTGAACGATGCATTTGCACAGAGACGGTTGGACTTTGATTTGCATCCCTGAGCTTAAACACCAAAACTGGCTAGTCATGAATGTAGTCCTTTGCACAGGGAGCACTGGCGTGCACACGCGCGCTTACATTTCTCCAGTTGGAAACCTGCGAGCTCTTTCAGGGTGAAAAAAAAAAAAAACAGCCCAGCACGCAGTTGCGCACTTCTTGTTCAGACAAATGATTTCGTTTTATCAGCAAACCCAGAGGATTTCACACACTGCTCAAATGTAACGAGTAACGACTGTATGGTACTTCAGTAACTAATGATGTTAAGTAAATTGGAACTGCAATGTGTTACGTTCCTATGTTCCATCCTGACAAAATGTTTAGATATGAAGAGTACCTTCGCTCAAAAGCAGCTCCAACGACAGACTCAAGTCAGCCACCAATCTCCCAGTTCATCACAAGTAACAAGCAACACTACACTTCTAGCCATCCCCAGCAGAACGCCATCACACGTTCAATACTTTCAGACCTGGTTATTGATTGCAACTTACCATTGTCCATCATAGAACACCCAAGTTTCCGGCGCTTCATGTCTATTGTTGACACAAGGTACAACCCTGTAAGCCGAAGAACTCTTACTTCAAAACTGGATGATGTAGTGCTGGAAAAGCAGACAAAACTAAAGAACAGTCTTGCAAATGCTGAAAATCTGTCAGTCACAGTTGACATATGGTCAGATCGGAAAATGCGGGGCTTCCTAGGAGTTACTGCTCACTGGTTGGATATTGGAGAAGGTGGACTAGTCCTGAAATCTGCTTTGCTGGCTTGTAATAGGTTCAGCGGTTCCCATACAGGGGAAAGAATATGTGAGGAATTTGAGCAAATTTGTGACGAGTACCAAATCAAAAGGAAGCTATTGCACATCATATGCGATAATGCTGCAAATATGAGAAAAGCATTCAGCACTTGTTTTCCACAACACGGAGATGAAGAGGATGACGAAGATGAAGGAGTTGAGGACAACAACTTGTGGACTGACTTGCCAGTCGAAGACCAAGAGAGGGTGGATGGTTTTCTCCAAGATAAATCTCAGACAAGACAGCAGTGTTTTGCCCACACGTTGCAGTTAGTTGTCGGGGATGGCTTAAAAGACACAAAAATAGCTAATGCAGCTCTTGCAAAGGCCTGCAAGCTGAGCAATTTACTCCACAGCAGCACTTCCTTCAAGGACATTTTTGAGAGAGAGTTTGGGCAATCTGGCATCCCTTCCTCTGTTGTCACGCGTTGGAACTCAACACTTACGCAGTTGAAAGCGGTACTGAAATGTGACGCCACAAAGCTCACCGCCATTCTACAAGAGTCTGGCCACAAAGAGATAGCATTCACATCAAGAGAATGGAGTCAAATCCAAGAGTTGGTGCATGTGCTTGAGCCTTTTGTCGAAGCCACTGACCTCACTCAAGGTGAAAAAGTGGTAACCATAAGTGCAGTGGTCCCCTGTGTCCTCTCCCTCAACCACCATCTGGAAAACTTAAAAGGCACTATGTGCTACTTGGGGGCCTTCATCAAAACCTTACAGACATCTCTTCAAAGGAGGTTCAAGGGGATTTTCGTAAATGTGAAGATGGCAGAAAACTCATCATCTGATTGCCAGCCATTGCCCTTCTCTGACCCACTGTATCTGAAGGCAGCCATGCTGAATCCTTCGTTTGGCAGCATGTGGGTCATACATGATGTTTTGGTCCCTGACAACACTAAGGAGGAGGTGTCAAAGATGATCAAAGGTATGTTACAGCTTTATTGTAAATACATATCAAGTTAATCCATATATAAAAAATATTGTGGTATATACATTATCATATTACTTGGTGATTGAGTGATATTGTTTTTGCTTTTGCTCAAGACTTGATTCTGGAAGAAGCAGTGAAAGTCACTCCAACGAACCCACGCATAGAAGAGGAAGAAGAGGCCCAGGCGACAGAGCCGCAGTCAAGCCTCTTTGCATCCTACCAGAACAAGAGACAAAAGAAGGACTCTGCGTCAACACCTCATATGCAGCTCACACACTTCCTGGACATTTGTAGTGGACAGGACTGTCTCCACTTCTGGGCACTGAACAGGCACACCCTTCCTTCTCTCTTCAAGGTTGTGGTAAGACTGTTGCATATCCCTGCATCCAGTGCCCCGGTTGAACGTGTGTTTAGCCATGGTGGTGTGATCATGAGACCCCATCGGTCGCAACTCAGTGCAAGGGTTTTAACTAGTTTGGTTTTTTGCAAGTGTAATGGCCACTGGTAATGGCTCACAACTCAAGATATTCTGATGCTTTGTTACTGTAGGCTCACATTGTTTTTCACATTGCTCTCTCTCTCTCTCTCTATCTCACACACACACACTCTCTCACACCCACACACCCACACACACACACACACTTGTTGAATTAAGCACATTGTTCTTCAACTGTTCCTATGTTTCTTTTTATATACAGTATGTGATAATTGCCACAGATACCCGACCACAAAATGAGCAATCCAGTATTTCAGTGTGTGCACATTTAGCTACAGTGCTTCACTCATTCACACACACACACACACACACACACACACACACACACACACACACAGAGGGAAAAACAACTGTTGTCTTCTGACTCAGGATAACAGATTTTCATATTATTATTAATGTATTATCATACATTGTTTAATTTCACATACAGTAATGAGATTATTTCATGTGGTGTAAGTAATAAAAATCTGTTTTAGATTCATTCATTTTCAGCTGATTCATTAACTCGTTAGTGTGCATAAAAAAGATGGTTTTGGTTTGGTGAATACAGACATTTGAAAAACTAATGACTTGACTCGTGACTCGACTTGACTTGCTTGACTTAAGCTCTGCTTGGACTTGACTTACTTGATCCTCCTATAGAGATGACTTGGACTTACTTGAGACTTGAGGGCTAAGACTTGTGACTTACTTGAGACTTGCATGTATGGGACTTACTCCCATCTCTGGTACTGAGCGAGGCCCTCTGGGCCGAGGTCAGTATTCAAGGCCAAGGTCACGGTATTTCACCATACGGACCGACCTTAAGCTGTTAAATAATATATTTATTTTTTCTTTACCAAATTCTAACAGAAAACGAGAGCGCCCGAAAGGGAAAACCGAGGCGAGCCGCCATTTTGAATCCTCATTCACGGCTGTAATGCAAATGGCTTCCTCCTCAGTATACAAGTGCACTTCCATGGCAGGAAAAAAAACTACATTTTGCCACCTATGTAGTCCCCTATTTATACAAAATTGAGTCATTCAGGATTCAGCCATGTTTTTGCTCGGTGTTGGCAATAGTTAGAGGTTTTTAGCTTTCACCTGAAATGTTTTCTTTTATTTCTTCTTCCTCAGGGTAGTAAAACTCGCTTTTGCTGTGAACACTGTCGTTATCGCTATCCATGCTGTAAAATTAATGCTATTCTCCTGAGAAATGCTGGCAAAAATTTACAAGATTTTTGATAATCTTAGAAATAAATCTTATAAAAAAAGATAAATGTTGACAAAAAAATTCTACTATGTTTGTTGTTGTTGTGAACGAGCGAGTCGCCAGAGGTCCATAACCGGGGTCCGTAACTGGGGTCCGTATCGTAGGATACAGACCTGCTCGCCAGCGCAGGATTTGGACCGCAAAAAAAAAAAAAAAACATCTTTATCTCTGTGTGCTAGCATAATCATGGGCATGCGTTGTCTGTTTATTTTTAACTCGCTAACTAGTTAAACTCAAATTAATCGACCCACTAAATCAGTATGAACATCAGTCGTTTGATTTTCACATCACATGCTCGACTTAGTTCAAGCTTACTGTAATTCTCAGATTAGATTAGCAAAGCTAGCTAACTATCCGGGCGGCACGGTGGTGTAGTGGTTAGCGCTGTCGCCTCACAGCAAGAAGGTCCTGGGTTCGAGCCCCGGGGCCGGCGAGGGCCTTTCTGTGCGGAGTTTGCATGTTCTCCCTGTGTCCGCGTGGGTTTCCTCCGGGTGCTCCGGTTTCCCCCACAGTCCAAAGACATGCAGGTTAGGTTAACTGGTGGCTCTAAATTGACCGTAGGTGTGAATGTGAGTGTGAATGGTTGTCTGTGTCTATGTGTCAGCCCTGTGATGACCTGGCGACTTGTCCAGGGTGTACCCCGCCTTTCGCCCGTAGTCAGCTGGGATAGGCTTCAGCTTGCCTGCGACCCTGTAGAAGGATAAAGCGGCTAGAGATAATGAGATGAGATGAGCTAACTATCCTAGCGACAGTCTCTCACCAGAGGCATTTATGATCTGTGCTACTTACTTCCAAGCATTATAGTTCTATGTCATGTCTCAATACACATTTAATGGTAGGATCATGATTAAACCATGATTATCAGTTTCTCATCCATTTTTGCAAGTAAAACCACAAATGTGGACCAACTGCAGGAAGGAAGTAAAGAAATGTCGGATTACGTGCACCATAGGATCAGTCTGAGGAACCATCCAAGCTAATCGCTTAGATTTTTCCATTATGTTTTGTTACTTGCAAGTTTAAATGGAGGGGAAGACAAAAATGAATCACTGAAATGTTTTCGACACAACTTATGTTTTGCTAAAATGAGCAAGCTAATAAGGGAGCTAGCGTTACAGCAAGATTCACAATTCAAGAGTTGTATTTGTCACAGACACTCGAAAAAGATAAAAAGATTTCTAGCTGTTCATACTATAACTCGGGTATTAAACAGTCAGTGACAGAGGTTTAAAAAAACATGCTAATTAGCAAATTAGATTTTGATCGCGTATAAATTTCTTTGAGTCGGTTTGCTTTATTTCAATAAACCCGTACTCCAGTGTCACTCAGACTGAAATTAATTCAGCCGACTTGATGGAGCGTTATTTTTTTCCTGAAGAATTGACGCCCGATCTGATCATACAGATCATACATCATCACTCTTATCTTCAAACACATGTGGATCAGGATGCTAACGAGTTTCACATGACAGGATTCAAACCCGTAAACAGTGTGATCAGTTTTTTTTAATGACAGAAAAGTACAAAACACTTCAAATTGTTGTCCTAATCAAAACAAAACTGGTGACTATCGACTTTGGCAGCGTGTTCGTGAGAACGATGAAATAAAGCTGTTTGGAAAGCGAGCGTGCTTCAGTGCAAGCGGAAAATTCCCACCGTTGAGGGCATCAACATTTGTGTGGGGGCCAGTAAAGTGTTCAAATCCGTCCGTCTCTGGAGATGAATTACGAGCTGTTCTCCAGATTCAACACGAATCATGACACGGAATCAAATAAAGTCAGTTTCCACGGGTGCGTTCGAATAACGCACCGTCAGCAAGGTGCACGCTAACAAGTCTGAACCAGTGTGAAAACACAATGTGTTTAAAAATAACACGAATGATGTAGGACTTGCAAAGTAGGCGTTTTTATTTCAAAGCAGCTTTTTCTTTCCTCTCAGAAAAAAAGCAGCTTTTCCTTTTACAGTCTCGTGAAGCGTCTCAAAATTGAGTTCAGCACCAATTAAACCAGTCAAATGAGCACAATGATCATGTCAATACTTGTATGCTAATAATCCTGATAGTCTGCTAGCACGCTAATGTTAATATTCAAGAAGTGCAAAGAGTATCCATAAAAAGAGAGACTAAGATGACACTTAGCCGCTTGTTTTTAAGAGCCATGGAAACATTTGACACTTGAGAACGTTTCCTGATGAAATAACTTTTGGAAATCATGCTAATTTACGATAATTCATTTTTCCCTCAATCGAAAGATTTTGGTATTGACATTACTAATGTGTCTGTTTTATCTTATTATCTTTACTATCATCCAAATCACCTCTAACAAAAATTATTTTGAAATTTAGGCCACTCCCCTTACCCTCCTACTACAACCCCGATTCCAAAAAAGTTGGGACAAAGTACAAATTGTAAATAAAAACGGAATGCAATGATGTGGAAGTTTCAAAATTCCATATTTTATTCAGAATAGAACATAGATGACATATCAAATGTTTAAACTGAGAAAATGTATCATTTAAAGAGAAAAATTAGGTGATTTTAAATTTCATGACAACAACACATCTCAAAAAAGTTGGGACAAGGCCGTGTTTCCCACTGTGAGACATCCCCTTTTCTCTTTACAACAGTCTGTAAACGTCTGGGGACTGAGGAGACAAGTTGCTCAAGTTTAGGGATAGGAATATTAACCCATTCTTGTCTAATGTAGGATTCTAGTTGCTCAACTGTCTTAGGTCTTTTTTGTCGTATCTTCCGTTTTATGATGCGCCAAATGTTTTCTATGGGTGAAAGATCTGGACTGCAGGCTGGCCAGTTCAGTACCCGGACCCTTCTTCTACGCAGCCATGATGCTGTAATTGATGCAGTATGTGGTTTGGCATTGTCATGTTGGAAAATGCAAGGTCTTCCCTGAAAGAGACGTCGTCTGGATGGGAGCATATGTTGCTCTAGAACCTGGATATACCTTTCAGCATTGATGCTTTCTTTCCAGATGTGTAAGCTGCCCATGCCACATGCACTAATGCAACCCCATACCATCAGAGATGCAGGCTTCTGAACTGAGCGCTGATAACAACTCGGGTCGTTCTTCTCCTCTTTAGTCCGAATGACACGGCGTCCCTGATTTCCATAAAGAACTTCAAATTTTGATTCGTCTGACCACAGAACAGTTTTCCACTTTGCCACAGTCCATTTTAAATGAGCCTTGGCCCAGAGAAGACGTCTGCGCTTCTGGATCATGTTTAGATACGGCTTCTTCTTTGAACTATAGAGTTTTAGCTGGCAACGGCGGATGGCACGGTGAATTGTGTTCACAGATAATGTTCTCTGGAAATATTCCTGAGCCCATTTTGTGATTTCCAATACAGAAGCATGCCTGTATGTGATGCAGTGCCGTCTAAGGGCCCGAAGATCACGGGCACCCAGTATGGTTTTCCGGCCTTGACCCTTACGCACAGAGATTCTTCCAGATTCTCTGAATCTTTTGATGATATTATGCACTGTAGATGATGATATGTTCAAACTCTTTGCAATTTTACACTGTTGAACTCCTTTCTGATATTGCTCCACTATTTGTCGGCGCAGAATTAGGGGGATTGGTGATCCTCTTCCCATCTTTACTTCTGAGAGCCGCTGCCACTCCAAGATGCTCTTTTTATACCCAGTCATGTTAATGACCTATTGCCAATTGACCTAATGAGTTGCAATTTGGTCCTCCAGCTGTTCCTTTTTTGTACCTTTAACTTTTCCAGCCTCTTATTGCCCCTGTCCCAACTTTTTTGAGATGTGTTGCTGTCATGAAATTTCAAATGAGCCAATATTTGGCATGAAATTTCAAAATGTCTCACTTTCGACATTTGATATGTTGTCTATGTTCTATTGTGAATACAATATCAGTTTTTGAGATTTGTAAATTATTGCATTCCGTTTTTATTTACAATTTGTACTTTGTCCCAACTTTTTTGGAATCGGGGTTGTACTTAAAAAAGGCCTTCCTACTTTTCACGTGACATACGACTTCGCTGATCTACTACATTTGATGTAAAAAGAGAAAAAATGTCTATGTTTCAATTTTTTGGCCAAAATTCTTTCAAAATCTGGTGTGATCATGTGGAAGGTGTGTCACGCTACACTCCTGCTTTAACCACATGACCTGCATTCGACATATTACGGCACTTACACACACCTGCCCTTAAACAGCTGTGTGTGAGTGAATGTGCAGTGGTTTATTCCTGATGCCTGCACCTGTCCTCAGTTCTTACGTGTGTGAGAGAGAGAGAGAGAGAGAGACAGAGAGAGAGAGAGAGAGAAACCAGCAGGAGTCTGAACTACAATTCACTTCGAAGAGTCATAATTTTGTACTGTCAGCAAAATGGCCATCATTTATTTCTCACACGAACCCAGGTTACGGTCCACAGGGGGATCTTTAACTCCCACCGAGTGAAAACAAGACGAATTGTGGTTTTCCATCCATGCAAATTCAGCTAAACATGGCAGAAATAAAGTTGTTACGCTTGGACGAGGTGAAAACGTTAGTCTGTGGAGAGAGAAAAGATGAGAAAATGGTGATCTAAACACAAACATGGCCACGGAGGAACTCATGCGCTGTTTGGATGAACGGTTTAGTGACCAGCTGAGCTGACTCATCATCAGAGAGCAAACACTTCGGGTCTCGCAGCAACCGTCTCCTCCAACATGGAGCTTCATGGAGAAGGTAGAAAATGGAAAGAGTGAGCGAGAGAGTGACAGGAATGCTGAGTTTCCCCCAGATGTGTCTGTGATGGAGCGGCCCACATGTGCCCTCCGCAGCAACCACATGATTGCTAGCATAATATTATGGTTTTGCTGAAGGGAGAGCCTGCGGTCCGGGGGGAAAGTTTCGGGTTTTAACTCCAGCACTCTTCAGATTGTCCGGAGACGCTATGAGGTTTCTGGAGCTGTCGATGTGTGTGGAACCACAGAGATTTTTTTTTTTTTTTACTGACATGCTCAATCAGATTTGGGACGATACATTTCTTTTTACTCTTTCTCTCTAACACACACTGGGCATCATTAAAGGAAAAGGCAACTTTTGTACAAAATCACCACAAATAGATAGATAAATATATAAAGTAATCGATCATGGAATTTATAGAGAAAGAACAGACCGCATAACAGTATCTTTTAACTTTTAATAATATGGGCTTGCGCTGAGCTCAGCAAAGATGCGTTCCGCCATATTGATCTACTGCGTGACGTCATGCAGCCCACCACTGAAAAGAACTCTTCAGTGCTTCATGGTAATAAGGTAAAAAAACGGTACAATCGCTTCTTCAAAGTTTCACCAAATGGTTTTATTTATGCAACTTAAAGCTCATAATACTGTATAACTTTGGTTGAGTAAAAACACGGCGCAAAAACATGGCTGAATCCTGAATGACTCCTATTTGGATTTGTCCTACCAAGCCTACTGCGCATGCGTGAAGTGGCTCGGCTCGGTTTTCCCTTTCGGGCGCTCTTGTTTTCTGTTAGAATTTGGTAAAGAAAAAATAAATAAATATTATTTACCAGCTTACCGGGTCCATGAACATAAATCTGACAGCTGACAAGGTCGGGATATAAACGAATCGAATACAAGCCACCCGCCGGGACTCCTAATCACAGTGATCTGCTTGTAAACACTGTTTTCATGGGCCCAGTGACGTCACAGATCAGAGGGAGGCGCATTAACGAAAGATTCTGATTGGTTTATAGTTGCCCACAATCTCAAAATGGCTGACTCCTCCAACTTCGACTCCTCTGTGTCAATTCATGATTTCAAAGTTAAAAATATTTTTTCATGTTCGATATATAATGGAAATAATTAACGGAATTGATTACGTATATGTTTTTCTCCTATTACACACCTGGTTTTGTACAAAAGTTGCCTTTTCCTTTAATAAAAAAGCCTCCAAATGTTTCTTGATCTCAAGATTGATGATTACAAATTACGTGTATGTATGTAACAAACTGTCTTTAAGGTACAGCTGATTTACATTTAGCCACGCCCACAAAGCTCCATAAAACTCAAAGCTCAGAGAGAGTTGAAAAGAACACGATGATGAAAACAAAATGATGAAAGAGCACCTCCAAAGCATGGCATAAGGAAAACCTTCCAATAATGCAGCTCAGACTTTGCAGATACATTTTTTTTTCTACAACTAACAGGAATTTCTTGTCTAAATTATGAATAAACACTCCGAATAAACAAAAACATGGAGAACAACAAGTGTTTTTTTTTTAAATCACAGAACCCTTTCCAGGATCCCAGAAACATATTCAAGAAGCATAGTCATGTCGTCTGTTGATATACAGTCCTGTACAAAAGTCTGAGGCTCATGTAAAGAAATGCTGTCGACCAAAATGGCTTGAAAAATAATGAAATTAAATGTTTCAACATTAAAAAAAAACTATAAACAGTAATCAGAAAGTCATAACAAATGAAACAAAGTCAATATTTGGTGTGAGACAACCCTTTGCTTTAAAAAAAAAAGTAGTCTCCGGTCCAGTGAGTGCAGTTTTATGCGGAAATGATCTGTAGGTTTTACTGAGCATCTTACAGAACCAGCCACAGTTCTTCTGGACACTTTGACTGTCACACTTGCTTCTTCATTTTACACCAAAACCCAGCAGCCTTCGTTATGGTTTCTTTTTTAATCTGAAACGTACTCTCTTATGGAATATGCTGCTCAGATACAAACTTTTTTTTTTCTGTAACATTTCATTTTGTGCTGCACTGCAAAAATTATATCTCAGCAAGTGAAAATATCTTGAAAATAATTGAAACGATCTAGCATTTCCTATTAGAAGAATACAAGACACCAATTCTGAGATTATTAAACTTACAACCCCGATTCCAAAAAAGTTGGGACAAAGTACAAATTGTAAATAAAAATTGAATGCAATAATTTACAAATCTCAAAAAACTGATATTGTATTCACAATAGAACATAGACAACATATCAAATGTCGAAAGCGACACATTTTGAAATTTCATGCCAAATATTGGCTCATTTGAACTTTCATGACAGCAACACATCTCAAAAAAGTTGGGACAGGGGCAATAAGAAGCTGGAAAAGTTAAAGGTACAAAAAAGGAACAGCTGGAGGACCAAATTGCAACTCATTAGGTCAATTGGCAATAGGTCATTAACATGACTGGGTATAAAAAGAGCATCTTGGAGTGGCAGCGGCTCTCAGAAGTAAAGATGGGAAGAGGATCACCAATCCCCCTAATTCTGCACCGACAAATAGTGGAGCAATATCAGAAAGGAGTTCGACAGTGTAAAATTGCAAAGAGTTTGAACATATCATCATCTACAGTGCATAATATCATCAAAAGATTCAGAGAACCTGGAAGAATCTCTGTGCGTAAGGGTCAAGGCCGGAAAACCATACTGGGTGCCCGTGATCTTCGGGCCCTTAGACAGCACTGCATCACATACAGGCATGCTTCTGTATTGGAAATCACAAAATGGGCTCAGGAATATTTCCAGAGAACATTATCTGTGAACACAATTCACCGTGCCATCCGCCGTTGCCAGCTAAAACTCTATAGTTCAAAGAAGAAGCCGTATCTAAACATGATCCAGAAGCGCAGACGTCTTCTCAGTTCAGAAGCCTGCATCTCTGATGGTATGGGGTTGCATTAGTGCGTGTGGCATGGGCAGCTTACACATCTGGAAAGACACCATCAATGCTGAAAGGTATATCCAGGTTCTAGAGCAACATATGCTCCCATCCAGACGACGTCTCTTTCAGGGAAGACCTTGCATTTTCCAACATGACAATGCCAAACCACATACTGCATCAATTACAGCATCATGGCTGCGTAGAAGAAGGGTCCGGGTACTGAACTGGCCAGCCTGCAGTCCAGATCTTTCACCCATAGAAAACATTTGGCGCATCATAAAACGGAAGATACAACAAAAAAGACCTAGAATCCTACATTAGACAAGAACGGGTTAACATTCCTATCCCTAAACTTGAGCAACTTGTCTCCTCAGTCCCCAGACGTTTACAGACTGTTGTAAAGAGAAAAGGGGATGTCTCACAGTGGTAAACATGGCCTTGTCCCGACTTTTTTGAGATGTGTTGTTGTCATGAAATTTAAAATCACCTAATTTTTCTCTTTAAATGATACATTTTCTCAGTTTAAACATTTGATATGTCATCTATGTTCTATTCTGAATAAAATATGGAATTTTGAAACTTCCACATCATTTGCGTTCCGTTTTTATTTACAATTTGTACTTTGTCCCAACTTTTTTGGAATCAGGGTTGTAGTTCTAGATTGCAACCAACTTATTCTAAGATGTCTTATCAAGTAAAAATATCTGTCCATGCAGCAAGATAATTTCAGTAGTATTCGGTAATTTTCTCCTCAATTTCAGTTTTCAATTTTTTGCAGTGTGGAAAAAAACGAACGTTTGGAACTCTAAAATGTTTTTGTAATGTTGTGACTTGAGAATGTAGAAGTCATAAAATAGAAATCTATAACAAAGTTTGGATTAAAAAAAATACGGTGCATCAGAGTTTTGTACAGGACTCTAAGTTATTCGGCTGTAGTACCAGGAACCATTTTGGATCCTGCTCCAGTGGATTACTGTTCAGACAGCTCTGTACTGATTCCTCAAATTCGAGATCTTTCGAGAACGAATGGCTTTTTCTTCAACCATGTTTAAGATCTTGTGCAATTACGAAAGCTTGTGTGATGTCGAGTACATCAAGCTCCACCCACGAGTTCCCAGAAGGAATGGGAAAGGTTCCTGGAATTACGGTCCGCAAACTAAAATCAGTCCTTGTTCCTCTGGTGGAAAAACACACCTCGATAGTTTCTGTAAAAGATTAAACAAAGAATTTTGAAACTCTTTACACCGAGAGAAACATGAAGGGCTGAATCATCATAAACAGAAAGCGCTCTGTGAAATTGTGTCATGAAGGCAACAGAAGCTGCCTCGCCTCAGTGGGATTAAAGTTATCAGGTCCTGCAGTCTGAAAAGAAATAAAATTTAAAGGAGAACTGACAGTGCTGCGATCGCCAACCTCCACACATCCACAGGTCACTGGAGGAGATACAACACACACCAGACGTACAAGCGAACCTGCTACAGTCCAATTCCTGCTTTAACACCCATATCTGCTCAGGTTTCAGATGTAGAGGGGCCTCGTGGCTCCCAGGAAGCCCCTCATGTCCCTGTGTGCATCCAGAATCCTGCTCAGTAGAGAGTGAAATGTCGTGCCGAGCCCTGACGGCTGCCTCGCATTCCCACGCTGCCCTCCTGCTTCTCCTGGAAATAAAAACCCTCATCCTCAAGCCTCAAGAGAAACGAGGCGCCATGCCATGGGACTCGCCATAAATAACCAAGCACACACCGCTCATATCCTCATATCTGCAGAAAAAAACACACAAACAAACGACACACACTGTGCACACACAGGCACAGCCATACTTCTGCTCACTTTCAATCAAACTGCATGTCTTTTTTTTTTTTTTTTTACGAGTTGTGGTCGTCACACTGAGCTCAGGTCAGCCCTGTTTCCGTGCCTAATGAGCAGGTAGGGGTGAGGAACCCCTCAGAATTTATTGCCCAGTGGGAGCGTGTTCAATTGGTGCGCTGTTAAATTGATAAACGAGCTCAGAAATGTGGATCTGGATACACCGCTAATTTAAACCACAGCACGGGGAATTCTGGATTCTGACTGGTTTAGAAGGTGTTGATTAATTTTCTTTAACAGTAGCTCTGACAGTAGTGCAGGTTTCTATGAATACGCTCGTTCAAATACGTTATTGTTTCTAGAGTAACGTGTAGCTCATTCACAGGGACTTGAACAGATGATAAAAGTTGATATGGTGAAGTTTTCTGCAAGGAGATAATAACATTTAGTTAATATTTATGGAAGGAGTCTCCAATGTCAGAAGAGTCAGAGATAAAATTGTCACATTTTCAGAAAGTTTTCAGGACAGAACGGTTTGTGCGTCGAGATTTTTCTGGAACTTCAGAGGAGAGGGAAAATGAGAGAATGGTGAGGAAATGATGCTCCACAACATTAAATGTAACTATAAATGAATAAAAAGTGTGATGTGTTATTCTTTAATGAGCAGATGATTGCCATCATTGGCAAATTGCTGTGGTATAAGAAGAATAAAGCACAATGGCATGTTGGCTGGTAACAAAACCAACAGTGACAGTCGCAGTGCTTGGGTTTTTGTTTTTTCCCAAAAGTTGTTAACCTTAAACACATCACAGCTAGCAACATCGAACACATCTGGCCCCTTGGATCTATAAAGACCTCAGCTCTAGACTAATCCTCCTCCTCCTCCTCAGGCAGAATTGAGTTACTGAGTCCTGAATGAATCTACAGTCTCTGTGTGTTTATGGAGCTCTGGGTCATCTGGAAGTGAACCGCATCCATAGTGCACACGTAATGAGAGCCAGAACAGCCATCTCACTCTGCCCAGACTCAAACATGCTGAGGGTGATATCATAAACGTCTTAGTTCGAATATAATAAACACGAGGGAAAGCCGAGTCGAGTCGAGTCGAGTTGAGTCGAGGTGCATACCTGCTGCACCGATGAGCGACGGCATGACGAACTGCCCTGTGGAAACACACTGAAGGCCCAAGCGCTGGCCAAAAGCGTAATAAGTTTCAGCAAGTTTATATGTACGGGAGCGAGCGTTTCACTGTGCTGTCTGACGGGACTCGATAAGTCAAAGGTCAGGTTTTAAAAAGGGTGAAATGTGATCGGATCTCAGGAACCGTTCTCAAGATGATCATGAGTTTGTCAGATTTCCCCAAGATAAATTACTAAACATGACTCTAACATAAACCAGATCACTTTTAATTTGTAGAAACTGCTGTAAATTTGCAGTGGTGATGTGAGGTTGTGAGGTGGTGATGTGAGGTTGTGTGGTGAGGTTGTGCAGTGCTGAAGTTTGCTGTAGAGCATGAGGAACTGGGTCTGTTCTGATTCAGTGTTATTTACTCAACACCCAAACTGTGAGCAATGCATCACCAAACTGAGCCACTTGCTGTTTTAGGGGAACAGGGAACAGTTTTTATAGCTCTGTGTGTGTGTGTGTGTGTGTGTGTGTGTGTGTGTGTGTGTGTGTGTGTGTGTGTGTGTGTGTTTAAAAGAGTTGGCTTAGTCTTGAGAGTGTCACTGTTGGATGTGTGCATGCAGCAGATTTGTCACCAGTGTAAGACGTGTCTTAAGTTTGGACTCTTTTAAGTGTCAGGTGTCACGTCAACTCACAGTGACAAACACCAGATCTCTCTCTCTCTCTCTCTCTCTCTCGCTCTCTCTCTCTCTCAGTGTCTCTCTTTCTCTCTCTCTCTCTCTCTCAGTGTCTCTCTCTCTCTCTCTCTCTCTCTCTCTCACTCAGTGTCCCTCTCTCAGTGTCTCTCTCTCTCACTCTCTCTCTCACTCAGTGTGTGTGTCTTTCTCTCCCTCTCCCTCTCTTACTCAGTCTCTCTCTCTCTGTCTCTCTCCCCATCCTCTCTCTGTCTCACATGCTGTCTCTCTCTCCCTCTCTCTGTCTCACACGCTGTCTCTCTCTCTCTCTTGCTCTCTGTCTGTCTTTCTTTAAATGTCTGTCTCTTTCTCTCTCACTAAAACTCGTTCTCTGTTTCTCTCTCACTGTCTCTCTCTGTCTGTCTGTCTCTAAGTCTCTCTCTCTGTGTCCCTCTATCTCTTTCTGTCTCTCTTTCTTGCTCTCTGTCTGTCTTTCTTTAAATGTCTCTCTTTCTCTCACACTATAACTCACTCTCTCTGTTTCTCTCTCTCTCCCTCCCTAAGTCTCTCTCTGTGTCCCTCTACCTCTTTCTGTCTCTTACTCTCTCTTTCTGTGTGTGTGTGTGTGTGTGTGTGTGTGTGTGTGTGTGTGTGTGTGTGTGTGTGTGTGTGTGTGGAAGGAGAGACTGCATGTAGAGCTCTCTGGCGTTTTGCCAAATTTCTGCTTGTTTTTCTTTTTCTTTGCTTGACTTTAATTAAACAGTGAAAGTCTGCAGCTCTCGAGACGAACACAAGCTGTAAACAGTTGAAAGTGGGGGAGAGCGAGAGGGACACCAGGGTCTCCGAGAGCGGCGGGGACACACATGGTGTGAGGCGTGTGCTGGGGAGTGAGGGTGGAAGACGTGTTGTTAGTGTATGGAGAGCAGGTCGAGTGTGAGAACATCTACCCCACCTCCTGAATGAATAACGCAGTGGTGGTGCTCCTGAAGAGACGAGGTCTCATAGACACACTGCCTGACTCATAAAAAATGAGGGAATGAACCTCACCTGAAGAACATGGTCGGGGTCTGAGGGTTGATTTTAATGTAAATATTTCATGTAAATAAACAAAACTGATGGACTGAAGGCATCTAAAAAGTCTCTCTCTCACACACACACACACACACTCTCTTCAGACAGGGACAAACAGAAAGACAGAAAGGGACACAATAACACAGTGAAAGCGAGAGACAGAGTCTCTCACCTGTGAGTATGTGAGCATGACCTCACTTGTGTTTCCATCAGCAACACACAGATTAAATCTCTGGCCATGAGAGCAGAAAACAAAAAAGTCTGACAGTAAACAACTTTTTTTCTTCACTTCACTTCACTTCACTTTGCTACACACACACACACACGTTTTTGATGAAAAGGCTCCAGCAGTCTATCGATTTTTCTCTCACGCCTTTGAAGAAATTCCTGATTGCTTGTTTGTTTCGGAGAAAGCTATCAAGGCCGAGAGAGAGAGAGAGAGAGAGAGAGAGAGAGAGAGAGAGGAGAAAGATCGGTGGAGATCAGAGAGAGAGAGAGAGAGAGAGAGAGAAAGAGGAAATCAAACATCAGAAGCTCCTATCCACAGCCTCTGAGGTTTTCATTTATTTACTCTCACAAGCCAAATAAAGTTTTAATTCATTTCAATTTTTTTCTCTTTCCATTTTTGCAAGTGTGAATGGTTGTCTGTGTCTATGTGGCAGCCCTGTGATGACCTGGCGACTTGTCCAGGGTGTACCCCGCCTTTCGCCCGTAGTCAGCTGGGATAGGCTCCAGCTTGCCTGCGACCCTGTAGAACAGGATAAAGCGGCTAGAGGTAATGAGATGAGATGAGATGAGATGAGATGAGATGAGATGAGAATAGAATAAATATTTATTGTCCACCAAGGTGGAAAATTATCTTTGGCTCACCATCACATATAACATGCAAACAACACGCATTTCAACAACACAACTTGACAAACAGCAACACAGACAACAAACACATAGTATTGCATCTTGATGTGTGTTCAAGAAGCTAATGTGCTAATAACGGAGTTATTTTGATGTGATACAAAGTGAAAATGTCGTAATTACAGAAAAAAATTCTCATCTCATTATCTCTAGCCGCTTTATCCTTCTACAGGGTCGCAGGCAAGCTGGAGCCTATCCCAGCTGACTATGGGCGAGAGGCGGGGTACACCCTGGACAAGTCGCCAGGTCATCACAGGGCTGACACATAGACACAGACAACCATTCACACTCACATTCACACCTACGCTCAATTTAGAGTCACCAGTTAACCTAACCTGCATGTCTTTGGACTGTGGGGGAAACCGGAGCACCCGGAGGAAACCCACACGGACACGGGGAGAACATGCAAACTCCACACAGAAAGGCCCTCGCCGGCCCCGGGGCTCGAACCCAGGACCTTCTTGCTGTGAGGCGACAGCGCTAACCACTACACCACCGTGCCGCCCCCAGAAAAAAATTATTGCTTCAATTGTTTTAAGGAATGAAAGACCACTCCCCCTTCACTGGGAGAAACAGATACTGATGGTACGCTACCTTCACTGAGAAGACTGAGAGAGAGAGAGAGAGAGAGAGAGAGAGAGAGAGAGAGAGGCCACACCCCTTTCACTGGGACTGACAGACACAGAAGCCATGCCCCCTTCAAAGGGACTGACAAATAGAGAGGCCATGCCCCCTTCACTGGGACTGACAGATAAAGAGGCCATGCCCACTTCACTGGGACAAACAGACAGAGAGGCCATGCCCCCTTCAAAGGGACTGACAGACACAGAGGCCACACCCCCTTCACTAAAAAACAATATAATCCTGCGTTCCTCTTCTTCTGCTTCTCTTCTGCATTCCATCTCCATCCAGGAAACCACATATTAAGCCACGAACAGTGACCTTCTGACCTCTACACTCTTGATCCAAGCTCTTCATGTTCGCCTCCACCCACTGAACCACTCTGTTCCTGACCACAAGAGCCATGAGTGCTGGGTTTCTTTACCACAGCGCAGGGTGTTTATGGGAACTGGCACGCGAAGGCTTTATAAAGTGGTCATGGCACAGAGGAATGACTGCGTCTGGGATCATGGCTGAGTGGGCAGATTCACATGAGCACTGTTTCTGTCTACAAAGTTTACTGCGCATTTTTAACATGCATAAGGAAACTACAACACTATAGTGGACTTTACGTAGGTTTCCGTCCGATGTTGATCTGCCTGAGTTTTTAAACGTGCACATTTGTAACTGCATGTCTGCCAGAATGGATCAAAGCCAAGATTCGCTCCTCTCTCAGGTTTCAATGAGTGAATCATTTTGGTTAGTATTGAGATTCACTCCTCTCTCATTCAGTCAGTCAGTGTTTGAATCAATGAATCATTTCAGAGAAGATCCAGAGTTAGCTGTACTTCATTTCTGTTCAGCAGATCAGTGTTTGAATCAGTGAATCATTTCAGTCATGACTGATATTTGCTCTTCTGTGAATCAGTGGATCAGTATTAGAATCAGCGAATCATTTCAGTCAAGACCCAAATAAATTTACTCCTCTTTTGAATCAGTGATTCATTTCAGTAAGGACAGATTCACTCCTGTCCCATTCAGTGGATCAGTATTTGAATCAATGAATCCTTTTGATTCAGTCCTCTCTCATTCAGAGGATCAGTGTTTGAATCAGTGAATCATTTCAATCATGACCAAGATTCAATCCTTTATCATTCAGTCGGTCAGTATGTGACTCTGAGAATCATTTCAGCCATTGCTGAGATTCGCTCTTCTCTCATTCACATTCAGTCTCATACTGTCAGAGATAAAGTCATCCAAGCGTGTTATTAAATTACACCAAATAGCAACAAATGTTAGCTGGGTTTTGGGGTTTTTTTTGGACTTCTGACAGCTGTATAATCAAGCTGCATGTTTGGGCATATCAGAAATGCAACTGAACAAATGTGTGAACAAACCTGGCTCAAACACACTCAAAATACTTGAAAATTCATCTCTATTATTTGAACTATTGAATGATTGAAGGCGAGACTGATTTGCTTCAAGCATTTCAGCAAACCGAACCTGACTTTTTCATTTTATACAATCGCATACCATTAAGTATGCAGTGAGAAAATAAGAGTTATATTATTATTGATTCAGTCCCAGAGTTCCTTGTGGAGAAGCCAAAGCTCTGATCACACACACTTACAGCTGCTTCAAGGACAGAATGATTAGGAGACCTCTGAGTGTTTCAGTGTGTACGGAATCATGTGGGGAGAATAAAGCCCAACACACGTGATTACAACATGTGTAAAGTTCAGAGACTCACACAGGCCCAATCAATCATGCCGTTAGATCAGACTGCAGGATTGACGGTGATGGCCATGTGCCACATAAGTGAATTTAAAAAAGAAAACGCAAATTCAGTCTCTGTGCTCTCGACTGTTCCTGAGGCTGATGTGCTGACATATTTACAGGCGCTTCAGAACAGAACACTGCAAAACACTCAAGTATTCCAGAAACTGTACACAGAGCACCATCTGTCACAGTGGGATGTGTCTCTCACTCTCACAGAGAGAGAGAGAGAGAGAGAGAAAGAGAGAGAGAGAGATCAGTGTCTACAGCCAGCACAATTCAGGATCTGATGAAGGTGATCATGAGAAAGAAACAAAAAAGTGAGGCTGAGAGATAAAGAGGAAAAAAAACATTTTAAACAAAAAGACAGCGAGATAAAGGGAAAAGGGGAGGGAAGTAAACAGAAGATGGAATGTAGAAATGAGAGAATGAGAGATATAATTGAGAGAAGAAGTAAGAAGGACAGGAGTGAAAAAGAGAAGAGAAAATAGAGAGACAGACAGGTAAGTAAACAGACAGACAGAAAGAGAGAGATAGACAGATCGATGGATAAGTAAACAGACAGACAGACAGAGACAGACAGGCAAGGAGACAGATAGATAGATAGATAGATAGATAGATAGATAGATAGATAGATAGATAGATAGATAGATAGATAGATAGAGTGGTGCTTGAAAGTTTGTGAACCCTTTAGAATTTTCTAGATTTCTGCATAAATATGACCTAAAACATCATCAGATTTTCACACAAGTCCGAAAAGTAGATAAAGAGAACCCAGTTAGACAAATGAGACAAAAATATTATACTTGGTCATTTATTTATTGAGGAAAATGATCCAATATTACATATCTCTGAGTGGCAAAAGTATGTGAACCTCTAGGATTAGCAGTTAATTTGAAGATGAAATTAGAGTCAGGTGTTTTCAATCAATGGGATGACAATCAGGTGTGAGGGGGCACCCTGTTTTATTTAAAGAACAGGGATCTATCAAAGTCTGATCTTCACAACACATGTTTGTGGAAGTGTATCGTGGCATGAACAAAGGAGATTTCTGAGGACCTCAGAAAAAGTGTTGTTGATGCTCATCAGACTGGAAAAGGTTACAAAACCATCTCTAAAGAGTTTGGACTCCACCAATCCACAGTCAGACAGATTGTGTACAAATGGAGGAAATTCAAGACCATTGTTACCCTCCCCAGGAGTGGTTGACCAACAAAGATCACTCCAAGAGCAAGGCGTGTAATAGTCGGCGAGGTCACAAAGGACCCCAGGGTAACTTCTAAGCAACCGAAGGCCTCTCTCACATTGGCTAATGTTAATGTTCATGAGTCCACCATCAGGAGAATACTGAACAACAATGGTGTGCATGGCAGGGTTGCAAGGAGAAAGCCACTGCTCTCCAAAAAGAACGTTGCTGCTCGTCTGCAGTTTGCTAAAGATCACGTGGACAAGCCAGAAGGCTATTGGAAAAATGTTTTGTGGATGGATGAGACCAAAATAGAACTTTTTGGTTTAAATGAGAAGCGTTATGTTTGGAAAAAGGAAAACACTGCATTCCAGCATAAGAACCTTATCCCATCTGTGAAACATGGTGGTGGTAGTATCATGGTTTGGGCCTGTTTTGCTGCATCTGGGCCAGGACACCTTGCCATCATTGATGGAGCAATGAATTCTGAATTATACCAGCGAATTCTAAAGGAAAATGTCAGGACATCTGTCCATGAACTGAATCTCAAGAGAAGGTGGGTCATGCAGCAAGACAACGACCCGAAGCACACAAGTCGTTCTACCAAAGAATGGTTAAAGAAGAGTAAAGTTAATGTTTTGGAATGGCCAAGTCAAAGTCCTGACCTTAATCCAATCGAAATGTTGTGGAAAGACCTGAAGCGAGCAGTTCATGTGAGGAAACCCACCAACATCCCAGAGTTGAAGCTGTTCTGTACGGAGGAATGGGCTAAAATTCCTCCAAGCCGGTGTGCAGGACTGATCAACAGTTACCGCAAACGTTTAGTTGCAGTTATTGCTGCACAAGGGGGTCACACCAGATACTGAAAGCAAAGGTTCACATACTTTTGCCACTCACAGATATGTGATATTGGATCATTTTCCTCAATAAATAAATGACCAAGTATAATATTTTTGTCTCATTTGTTTAACTGGGTTCTCTTTATCTACTTTTAGGACTTGTGTGAAAATCTGATGATGTTTTAGGTCATATTTATGCAGAAATATAGAAAATTCTAAAGGGTTCACAAACTTTCAAGCACCACTGTCGATAGATAGATAGATAGATAGATAGATAGATAGATAGATAGATAGATAGATAGATAGATAGATAGATAGATAGATAGATAGATAGATAGAGTTTGCTGCTATGAAACCATCAAACGCTGTTGTCAGAGCTTGGTGTTATTTTCAGATTCACAGCAGCAGGTACCGGATATCTCAAAGAGTTCCTCAAAAGTTCTGAGCTTACTGAAGGGGTTCGACTTGGCACTCATTTAGAACCCCTTAGAAAGTGAAGAATTCTTATCTACCCAAAGAGGAATGTTTTTTAAAGAGTTGAAATGTTGAACAATGGTTTGTTCTTTCAGCGGGACTTTTACACTGAACATCACACCCGATCTGCCCTGGTTACACCCTGCATTAGGGAACTTCCATGTCTGATTACATAATGATTGGACTGTGGTGTGGGTGAGAACGCAGGCCGCTTGTGGCTCATTGGTTATGGTTACAGGTTTTGTTGCTTTCTTTTAATGTTTTGATGTTAAACAAAGACTGGGATCTACCCCAGTTACACTCTGTGTTTGGAAACTTCAGGTTCTGATTACAGAATATTTGGGTCCTGATAGAGGCAGAAATGAAGGCCAGCGGTGACTCAGTGGTTCAGGTTCTGGAGGTATTGATTAGAGGGTCGAGGGTTCACAGCCACCAAACCACTGCCACCAAACCACTGCTCAGGACACGCCCCCAGCTCACCCATGACAAAGGTGTGATTAGTATAACGATTCAGTGAATGTTCCACATGAAAACCAGCTGATGTATGGATTGTGGTTGTGGTGTGAGGTGAGGTGAGAGCATCCAGGACCCTGATCTTGGTCTCACTTCTCCAAAAACACAGAGCTCTGGTGTTTTTCTCTGGGTTTGTATGATTGCCATGTTGGAGAAACCAGATCAGTTCACCGCACCCTCAGGAGATGTTTCAGCAGTTCATCAAACCAAACTCTCTTTGCCTCTCTCTTTCTTTATACGTATGCATCTCTTTCTTTCTCACTCAGTTTCTCTCTCGCTCTCTGGTACCTTTCTGGAAGTTTAGGATGAACCAGATTTTGAAGGATTTTCCACAGAACCTTTATGAGTTTACCAGACCAACAAGATGAAGAATCTTTTCATTTTCTGAAAGTGCAGGTTCTTGGTGCTGGATCAAACTCTCATGCTGAAAATAAAAGTGCAGGATAGTTGGGGATTTGGCTGTAGGTTCAGCACCAGTTCTGGGTCTGTGAAGAAAAAAAGCACCTGGTGAGATAATCTTTTGGCACCTGTTTACCATGTCTGAAGAACCGGGTGCACCAAACATGCCAAACTTTGTGCAGGTATTTAGTTTTACAAATCACAGTGTCTAGAACATCTTGAGAAACTAAAGAGAAAAAGGTAAAGAGGCGACTGGTTTTCTTCGGATTGCCGCATGCATGTGTGTGCGTGTCTTTTTATGAGTTCGGCCCAGTCATTCTTGGCACAGGTTCCTCACAACGGTAGAAACCTGATCCTCCTGCTGTTCCGAGTTTCGCTCTTAATAGCACAAAACTGCAGCTTTCCTACAGGAAAAAGAGCCCTCTGGAAAACAGGGCTCTGCAGAGCGCAAAGCTAGACTCGCTAATTATGACTAACAGGGGACAAACAAAATGGCGTTTTTACACACAGACCGGTGAAACTTCAACTATATGATGGAGAGAACCTGCAGCTGGTTTACAGAAAGCAGAACAGTTCATGGCTAGCTTCATGGCCTGTTGACGTGGTTACATTTTCCCATCAATCAATTTCTTAATCTAAATAAATATTCTTTAAAATGAAGACAAAAAGTCGCCGTGATCTCTCGGCATAACAGCAGATCCATCATTAACCTGATGAACGACTGACTCAATCCAGCGTCCGTGTTCTGGAAGGTCACAAAAAAAACATAAAAGTAGATCTTGGAAAAGAATCAAGATAGACTGCGATTGGCTTCAAAATCGCCCACGAAACCACTGTGTCATGGTTTAGTGCTTAACTACCATCCAGAACCCAGAATGAAAACACTGGGAGCTTGTGGACTTAGCAACTTGATCTCATGTAGAAATTGCAGTTATTATAAACGAGGGTGATTTCCCAGGAGTGGACTGGGGGGTGGGGTGGGGGGAGGAGTTGCTAAATCCCGGTGCTGACCTGGAATTTAACCAGTCGTAACTGTTAGGACGTTCATTCATCACAACACGTACAATTGTGTTCCCGCCTGATCCTTTTGGGAAGAGATGTTGGGCAATAATACGTGTCATTTGTCATGAATGATGGAAACACTGCTGTACAACTGGGTGTAAAAGTTTGTGCCCCCCTTGGGTTTTTGGGCGAACAAACAAAAACCAAGCACAGAGGTTCGTAACCCCACTGCCGCTCTCTCTTCGACACATTTGTGTTCTTAAGTCTTATTATAATTTAGACCATAGTGCTGCTACAAATCACAGGTTTATATCAAAGTGCTCTTTCTCATACATTATTGTTTCTATAGTAACTGGCATCATCGATACCGATGGTCAATCGAAGAAGAAGTAACAGGGACTTGTCCAGTGGATGGCTCATGGATTTTTTTTTAAACGGTTGTGTAATGGTTTAAATGGTTTAAATGGTTGCTCTCCTATGATGAACTAAATTTAATTGTACATTTGTGCAGTGACAATAAAGGCATTCTATTCTATTCTATTCTATTCTATTCTAATCATTTATATGATGAAGATTTCCATCAGGAGATGTTAACTGAGCATTTTTGGAAGGAGTCTCCAGTTTCAGGGTTCTGTAACAGTCAGACGTAAAGCTGTAACTTTGACATTTTCACTTTACATTTTACAGTTTCTTGGTAGCATGACAAGCTGCATTTTTTTCTCTTATTAACATAAAGAAAGATTTAAAAAAGAGGCTGGAGAGGGAACGACTGTTTATAGCTGCTAGAAAACTTGGAAACATTGGTGAATTGATGTGGTATAAGAGAAATAAAACACTTTGGGACATGCTGTCATTGAAAAATATTACCTTCTGGGTAGGTGGTAACCACCACAGCAGTGATTATTTTCCTATAACTGTACAATGCAGTGTTTTTTTCCCCTTCCTTACCTAAAACCCTCAAGTAGTTTGCTTAATGTCTGCATTATTGATTCGCCTTCAATTATTTTTACAATTTTGATGACCTCATGAGAAAATATTAATGTTCATCTGTTCATGGTAGATGAGGAGGGTGCGTTCATAAATCCGTCAGAATGACCAGAGAGAGAGAGAGAGAGAGAGAGAGAGAGACTCAGAATATCATTGATCAGGTTACTGTGTTTGAGTTATGATCCAACAGCTGCATACACAACACTTTAACATCAAACCCATAAACAAGCAACACACACACACACGCGCACACACGCACACAAACAAGCTTTCTGACGAGTATGTTGTGGATGACCACCCCTAAATAATTACAGTATCTGACATACACATCGAGGTGCCTGACTCAAACACACCCACACACACAAAGTGAAATAAATACACTTTGAGTCTGCTTGTGTATTCTGACTTCAAAGAGCCACCGCTGAGTTATTTACCACCGTTGTGGTGTGATTCAAGACATTTCAAATGTGCTGTCATGCATCATATCATCTCACTTCCTGTTTCCGGAGCATTATGGGTGGAAAAGGTTCGGGGTTGGAGTTCGCTTGCAGTGTCAACGTCTGACTAACGTGGCCTGTCACAATCCCACACATTAATATTAACACACGGAACCGAGTCACCGAGTCGTGTTCCAAAGAAATATTACATCAACTTCCTGATCTCTCCCCCAGGTATTTCATCCAGAAAAGAACAAAAAATCTGGAGCAAAGACCTGTGAGTCAATTTCCACGTACCAAAGAACGCAAATAGAAAAGATAGTTAGGATTTCCAGGCGTGTTCCTGATCCTGGTCAAATTAACTGGTAAATCAGTGACCAATAGTGTTCTGTGGTCATTTCAGTGAGGTAGCAATAAAATTAAAGCTGTTGGGATAAATCATTGTGACACCACAATGAAGCCGCTAACCCGGATGTGAATATATGACTGAAAATATCAAGCAAAAAATAGCCAGAGCTAGCGAAAGCTTTCTGTGGAGTAATTTTAACTCACCACCAATAACTTTCTGTGGTAAATTTAGCGGTCTAATCCTCAGTGTTCATTTCCACTTGTTCATGATGATCTGTTGCAATTTTAGCAAGCTAGAATATCCTGTGTTAATGTTATTCAGCTAGGGGTAGCCTTCTGTGGTAATTTCTTTCGGCTAAGGCAAACCTTCTGTGGTAATTTTATTCAGCTTGGGGTAACCCTCTCTGGTAATGTTATTCAGCAACAGAGGTGGACAAAGAACCCAACTTCATTACTTAAGTCAAAGTACAGATCCCACTGGTCAAATGTTACTCTGATACAAGTGAAAGTCGTTCAGTCAAATTTTTACTTAAGTTAATGTACTGAAGTACTCGCTTTTAAAAATACTTAAGTATTAAAAGTACATTTTCTGTCAACGCATTGTTGTATTATTGCCACAACGCTTACAAAACTTAATGCCGTTACCAAAGACAGAAATATGAATTCACAAAATGAACGCATGCTGTGCCATCATGGTAGTTTAACGTTAAGCTAGCTAGTCAGTGAAGCACCACCTGACATGCTAGCAAACTCTTTTCAAACTCGAAATCATATTGGGCTGCTACCCAAGAAAGAAAGAGTTCTACATTCTGTTTATTTGGCAAGATTATGCTAAAACATGTTTCTGAAAGGACTTCAGGTAAGTTAACGTAATTCATGTTAGCGTAACTCCGTTTTTACATGCTAACTGTGTCCAAGTTAAGTAGCTATGTGTTAACGTTAGCCGTGGACAAGGCTACGGCAACTTGGTGTGCAAATCCATAGAAAGTCATTTGACCAACCAGACTGCATAGCTATTGCAACATTATCGCTCGCTCTAAAAGCATCTCAACTTTGTTGCAAGCTTTCTCTTGGAATAAAACGTTTATATACCTCAATATACTTCCTCAGGTTGGACGGCGAGTTTTTGTAGGCCGTGATGTGGTTCGTTTTCAGCAAACAAAGCAAACATTTAAAGCGAAATTAATCGTTATTCCTTTCAGAAAACTGAAACATGGGTTCTAGGTATGGCCATGGGTGTGTGCATTCTCCAGAAGAACCGCCTCCTTCCATTCTGCCATCAACTGATCATGTTCAAATAATGTTGCTGAGAAATCACTGAACTCGATTTTATACAGTCGATGGACATGACGTGACCCTAGTGATTACTGATCGGCTGTCTCAGTGTTATGTTTGAAAAAATCAATCGCGTTTTGGAAAAGAAAAGAAAAAACATCCACTTTCGAAGCCACTTCATAGTAACGAGTAACGAGGACCTTGATAGAAATGTAGTGGAGTGAAAAAGTATGATATTTGCCTTTCAAATGTAGTGAAGTTAAAGTCATAAGTTTCCAAAAAAAATAATACTCAAGTAAAGTACAGATACTCAAAAAGTGGACTTAAGTACAGAACTCAAGTAAATGTACTTCGTTACTGTCCACCTCTGTTCAGCAAGGGATAACTTTCTGTGGTAATGTTATTTAGGTAAGGGTAACTTTCTGTGGTAATTTTAGCTAGTTAGCGAGAACCTTCTGTGACCAATTTTAATCTTGACAGCTGTAAACTTCTGTGGTAATTTTACCTCACGAGTAGTAACCCATGGTCATTTAAGAATGCTGGCAAGAACCTTCTTTGGCATCTTTAACTAGCTCGCAGTAAACTTTTGCGGTTATTTTAGCGAGCTAGCTCTAACCTTCTGTGATAAATTTAACTTGTGGATGTAAACCTTATGTGAAATCCAAGTATAAATAGCTAATGATTACATTATGTGGTAATTTTAGTGACTTTATGATAAAACTTAAAATGGTCAAATTAAATTTGACATTGTGGCAAACTCAAAAGACAAAAATTGAGAGAATTTTAAGAACCAAGAGCAATTTTACATAATTTCATACAAATAATGTCTTGGAAAAGGCTACAACCATGAACCCACTTGACCATGAATTGAGTTGTGTGAATTCTTACAAATTTGCAATGTAATTCAAAAACAATTGAAAATAAATGTGATCCACATCCTGTATGTATCACTGGATCTGTGCTTGTGTCCTGACTTGTACTCGAGTAAGCATGAACTTTAATATTGCTCTCTCTCTCTCTCTCTTTTTTTTTTTAGGAGAACCTTCGCACTGGCCAGAGTTTCAGGAGGCCCGTGAAATCACGGTGTAGCTCTTACGCTAATGCATGGGCTTTTACACAATCACAGAGAAGTATGAGGTGTTTCAGTCGTAGAGTGCATTAGATGGAGGGAAAAGTGATGAAGGGAAGGAGAAAGAGAAAGATATACAAGGTCCAGACAGTGATCACACTGAGAAAAAGAGGAAAGAAATAAAGAAAATCACCCCAAAGTGCACTACTACGGATTGTTCAGTCGCCATTTTTCAAAAAAGTAGACTTTCTGTCTGGTGACAAAAACTCATTTTATAGCCATTTAACTATGAAACTAGTTGTAGTTAAAATTAGCAATGAATACAGGATTTGTCTATTTGTTCACATATGGGTGATTATTTTATTCAAATGCTAACATGTACACTCTGGATGGCTGCTGTAGTCTTATACAGCTGTTTTTATACAACAGCTATTTGTTAATGCTTACCATTTTTATTTGTGAAAAACAACATGTTGTACCGTCTATCCATTTATATGATCCATCTACTTAGCCCTGCGATAACCTGGCGACTTGCCCAGGATGTACCCTGCCTCTCACCCATAGTCAGCTGGGATAGGCTGCAGCTCGCCTGAGACCCTGTACAGCAGGGGTGTTCAAACTGATCCATAAAGGGCCGTGTGGCTGCAGGTTTTCATTCCAGCCATGCAGCAGCACACCTCATTTGGCTTATTCAATCAACTGACACACCCACCCTTTAATCAAGGGTGGGTGTGTCTGCAAGTATTTGACTGTGTGAAGACAGTTCAGTTGATTGAATGAGCCAAGTCAGGTGTGCTGCTGCATGGCTGGAATGAAAACCTGCAGCCACACGGCCCTTTATGGATCAGTTTGAACACCCCTGCTGTACAGGATAAGCGGCTACAGATAATGGATGGATGGATGGATGGATGATCCATCTACTGCTATGGAGTGTTTGCACATAAATTAGTCGTTATGTTCACTTTTGGTGATGATACACGGGGCAACTTTTTGGGCAATGTTGCCGAGCAATGTTGCTGGGCAATTGCGTTTTGACTCTTTTCTATTGAGATTGGGCAACATTGTTTCTTTCGGTGATGATACACGGGGCAACTTTTTGGGCAATGTTGCCGAGCAAAGTTGCTGGCAACGGGCAACTAGGTGAGACACAGGGCAACTTTTCAGGGCAACAACAGTTAGCAACAGCAGTTTACAGTTAGCTAAAAAAAAAAAATCGATGTCTTAATTTTTGCTGTGACCATTTAATCAAGCTGTCTGTTGTTTTTTAGAGCTTTGGTGAGGTAAATTCCTCCATATAGAATATTAAAATAACAACTTACCGGCGTAAAAACAGATGAGGAGTCTCTCCATCTCTTCACTCCACTGACAGTGAACGGTCGCCATATTTGTTTGAAATTTCTGATCCGAACCTCACCGGAGGTCACATGACTCGATACTCGCGTTCTGATTGGCTTATCTCAAAAAGTTGCCAGAGATTCAAAAGATCAAAGATTCAGAGATCAAAACCATTCAGAAAGAAGCAATGTTGCCCAATCTCAATAGAAAAGAGTCAAAACGCAATTGCCCAGCAACATTGCTCGGCAACATTGCCCAAAAAGTTGCCCCGTGTATCATCACCATTTCTGAATGGTTTTGATAATCTCTGGCAACTTTTTGAGATAAGCCAATCAGAACGCGAGTATCGAGTCATGTGACCTCCGATGAGGTTCGGATCAGAAATTTCAAACAAATATGGCGGCCGCTCAGTGTCAGTGGAGTGAAGAGATGGAAAGACTCCTCATCTGTTTTTACGCCGGTAAGTTGTTATTTTAATATTCTATATGGAGGAATTTACCTCACCAAAGCTCTAAAAAACAACAGACAGCTTGATTAAATGGTCACAGCAAAAATTAAGACATCGATTTTTTTTAGCTAACTGTAAACTGCTGTTGCTAACTGTTGTTGCCCATTGTTAGTTGCCCTGAAAAGTTGCCCTGTGTCTCACCTAGTTGCCCGTTGCCAGCAACATTGCCCAAAAAGTTGCCCCGTGTATCATCACCATTACATTATAGCAGCTATAAACAGTCGTTCCTTCACCAGCATCTCTTTTTCTCTTGAAGCTAATAAAAAAAAATTTTTAAATGCAACTTGTCATTTTCCTGAAAAAGTCACAGTGTAAACCCCTCTGTCCTGAAAGTGTCAGAAAACTTAAAGTTACAGCTTCACCTCTGACCGTGACAAAGCGTTGACACTGGAGACTCCTTCCATCAATGTTAAATAAATGTCTCCTTCCAGAAAGCTTCACCTTCAGCCCTACTGACAGAGATGCTGTTATAGAAAATTGGTTTAAAATAAATTAACCTGATAAGCTAGTTTCAAGAATTAACCTGATGTGCAAAAATCGTGCAAAATCAGGAAAACAACAAATGTGATCTGAATGCTATGTGAATGCAAGGCCAATGCCATCTTTCAGAATTCCTGATGCAAGTTGATTTGTGGGAATTGTTACATTTTCTAGCGTGAACTCAAGTTGTAAAATTAGACAGCAACAGCAACCGAGAGGAAAATTGTCTGGTGGACTGAACGTCAGAGTCAGTAGTCCATCTCTCACCGCTCTCCAGCTCTGCATTCCAGCTTCTCTTTCCCAGAGCAACTGCAACACTTAACTGTGCTATTACTGATGTTACGCCATACTGGCCCCCTCGGGTCCACTTACTCACACACTCGCCAGCTCCGGTTACACACCACCCCACCGAGAATGCCACTACGCTGGGGTTAGTGTTGTCTAAGCCTCCTCCTCACATCATGGATCACCTCCTTCTCTTCGTCTTCCTCGTCCTGCAGAGCCGACACGTCTATAACTTCCCCGTCTGACAAGGCAGCTTCCTCAGCGGCAGCCAGGGAGACAGTGCCAGCGCTGTGACCTCTGACCCTGGGGTTGATTTACCGGGCGCCAGGTCAGGAGGGCTCATGTCTGAAAGTGTTGTTTATGTGAGAAGAGCATACAGACGAGACATAAAGCTTAGGGAAGCCAAGGTGCCATTTCTCCTGTATGGACGAGATTATCACCACGTCATGTTAAGTAAGAAATAAAACCCTTGAGGACTTGTTTTTGTAGAAAAATAATCAATCAATGAATGATTGGGTGGGTTGTTAATTCCCACTTGGTTATTTTTGCTATAAGAGCACATCTCAAAGTGTTTTATTCCGATTATACCACAGCAATTTGCAACAATTACAGTTTTTATTTATTAAACAATGACATTATATTATTTATCTGTTTATAGTTCCATTCAGTGTTGTGGAACGTCTGCAAAACAAGTTATAACAGCTATTAATAGTCATTTTCTCACTGGCCTCTCTTTTTTCCTCTTGAAGTTAACAAGACAAATAACATCGTTTTATCGAAAATCTGTAAAGCGTAAAGTCATCTGGCCTTCAACTTCCAGCTTTACTTCCATAAATTTCCTTCCAGAAAACTTTACCCATCAACGATTATATGGAATCAATTTTGTGCCAAAATGTTCATACAATACTTTTGAAATATCAAACAAAAACGACAAATCAAAATACAAAAAAACAAAAAAAAGTCAAATTTGTTAGACTGGCAAACAAATTATTCGTGTAATCGTGCAAAATATCAGTCTATTACTCTTCAGAAAGCTTTTATTTTTGTTCTGCGTCTTTCTCAGTTTTGTTTGACGTAATTTATTTTGGTTGCGATTCCAGCTTTCTCGTTTGCGCTCTCTGACTTTTTGCTTGCAGTTTTGGCACAAACTTCACGTGTGGGTGGGCTGTCCAGGAATGTCCAGGAATTTACACTTTGTTGAATGAATTCAATATCATAGTCGCCACTGAAGTCCACTCGATCCTTGTTTACCGTCAATGGATCGGTCACTCGTCAAACAGTCCGCCAAAATCCGAGTAGGAAATGGCTGCAACAGCCTCCGGGGGAATCACTGAGCGTAGCTGTCAGTCAAACACAAGTTAGCCAATGGGAATGCATTCCTGGACAGCCCGCCCACACGTGAAGTTTGTGCCAAAACTGCAAGCAAAAAGTCAGGGAGCGCAAACGAGAAAGCTGGAATCGCAACCAAAATAAATTACGTCAAACAAAACTGAGAAAGACGCGGAACAAAAATAAAAGGTTTCTGAAGAGTAATAGACTGATATTTTGCACGATTACACGAATAATTTGTTTGCCAGTCTAAAAAATTTGACTTTTTTTTGGTTTTTTTTGTATTTTGATTTGTCGTTTTTGTTTGATATTTCAAAAGTATTGTATGAACATTTTGGCACAAAATTGATTCCATACGATTACAGACAGACATTTTCGAAATCCATTTTTTTCCTGAGTAAATCTCCATCATCATTTGTTTCTCTTCACTTCGTCGAGCAGCGTGATAAAGGCTTTAGTGAAAAGGTAAATATCCAAACCAAGTCTAAATTGTAATCGATGCTCAGTGTCATGGATCAGAATGACACAAATTCATTGTGCAGGACACGAGTTATGAAGATTATAGAGAGGGTTAGGTGCACGGATGACATCATTTCTATGAAACCTAACAAAATCCACCCACAAGGCTCTCATTTGTTCTAAACCGTGTTCATTATTTTTCATGAAATTATGTTTCTTGGCTACCTCACAGTAGGAACTGGACTTTAGAACCGTCATAAAATATTTCACCGGCTCCACATTCATGGTGTCCTGCCAGCCAATCAGAAAGGCTACTTTAAGAAGAATATCCCTGTGTTATTTTATAACTTTCACTGTCCACCCTCAAAAACTGTACATGAACTGTTCGCTCTGGCACACTGTCAGTGTCTCATCTCAGTGACAACTGCATCCTTAGATGAACCACGGTGATGAAAAGCCTCCATTGTGTCAGTGTTTTATGAGCCAAATGCATCCACCCCTGTGAAGTGCACATTAAGTGTGTCCTAAACAGCATCAAGTTTTCAATAGAAACTTTTAAAACCAGCCAGGCCTTGAAAAAATCCATTTACATTTTTTTTTTTTTTTTTTACTGGAAGAAAAAAAATCTGCTTAATTCAGAAAGTTTAAAACTCTCTGTACAGTTACGTTTATGTTATTCATGATGTCTCTCAGCAGTGCCAAGACACTGTGGGAGTTCAGAGCGGGAACGTTATCTCCCGTCGTAAATTGGGCCCAGAGAATGGGGAGTTCTTCATCATGTGGCAACCTCGCTGACACTAATAGTCTCTCGAGCGAGGAAGAAGACATAGTGTTCAGGAGAGGGTTTGAAAACTGTTTAAAGGTGAATTAAAGTCGACAGCCAAATACTTTCTCGACAGTTAGAGGTATTTATGGGATGTTGTGTTCAGTTACACTGACATTTCACAGTATGCCGAGAGGGAGAGCGAGAGATTCCTATTTATGTTTAAAATGAAAACCAACTCTGTGAATTTGTGTACAAGTCAATTCTTGTTAAAATGAAGCTCAATGAGCAGGTGAGAGAGAGAGAGAGAGAGAGAGAGAGAGAGAGAGAGAGAGAGAGAGTGGGGATAATCCATCCCTTTGCTATTTAAAAACGTGTAGTTTATAGATAGATAGATAGATAGATAGATAGATAGATAGATAGATAGATAGATAGATAGATAGATAGATAGATAGATGGTATTCTATGGACAGAAAATTGTGTGTAGTGTCACTCATGATGCACTCACAGATGAGTTATACCGAGGATCAGCCAATCAGATTTTAAGACTCAAACTGACTGTTTTATAAGCACCGACTCTATGGACGTGTAATTTTGAAACCACTGAAGCCCATCACCACCCCCTGGCTAACATAGCCTTCATTTGCATACTGAAACGTGATTGGTTCTTATATTTTGTGATGCAATAGACCCCTTCGCAGTAAACGTCATTCATACATAAGAGAAAATTGTGCGCGCAGCCTGGACCCAAAAAAGACTCAGCGACGGTAGAGACGAGAAGAAATATTTGGAAGAAATGCCTAGTTGTTGTGTTGTCGGGTGTCAGAATCGTAGCAGTGATGGGGTTAAAATGTACAGAATTCCAGCAGGATCTCACCCATTCCAAAAAAATCGCCGACGTCTATGGCTACAAGCCATCAAACGTGTAGACTGGGATGAAAGCACCATCAAAAATGCGCGGGTTTGCAGCGCCCACTTCATCACAGGTAAGATCAGGCTATTTATTAAATCTTTCTTTTTTATTCTTTCTAGTCTTCGTTTATTGATGTAGCAAAATACTTTGGTAACGTTTGTCTGATAGCTGGGTCATAGTTACACAATGTAATGAATATTGTTAGCATGTTAACTTAGCTTTGCATGCAATTTTGTTTGTAGGAGAGGTCTCGCTTGACTCAAGCAGTCCAGATTTTGTGCCATCATTATTTGTGTATGCCGAAAATCACAATTTTAAAGCAAGGATGGAAAGGTAAAATTGTGTGTCCTCACTCCAAATGCCAATTTACGTTGACTGCTCTAACCTAGCTCCCGCCCTGTTCAGTTTCATTTCTGCTCTCTGCCTCTCGCTTTTTACGCAGCTCTGATTTCTCTTAGCTGCACTCTTTACACTATCATTCCTTTCATGCCATTACCTCCTGCAAATTGCTGTTTAGTGTTGGTATTTGCTGTTGTAGCTAAAGCCACATTGCCATCACATCTCATCTCATTATCTCTAGCCGCTTTATCCTTCTACAGGGTCGCAGGCAAGCTGGATCCTATCCCAGCTGACTACGGGTGAAAGGCGGGGTACACCCTGGACAAGTCGCCAGGTCATCACAGGGCTGACACATAGACACAGACAACCATTCACACTCACATTCACACCTACGCTCAATTTAGAGTCACCAGTTAACCTAACCTGCATGTCTTTGGACTGTGGGGGAAACCGGAGCACCCGGAGGAAACCCACGCGGACACGGGGAGAACATGCAAACTCCACATAGAAAGGCCCTTGCCAGCCCCGGGGCTCGAACCCAGACCTTCTTGCTGTGAGGCGACAGCGCTAACCACTACACCACCGTGCCGCCCTATTGCCATCACATCACTGGCATAATTTGATTAAAACAAAATGAATATGAATGTCCCATTGTTAATCAAGTTGTAGTCTCGCTGTAACCAGAATGTTGATGGCAGGCTACTTTTGTAAATGGGTTTGTTTTTTTTTTGAGTTTGACATTTTTTGTAAATAGTATGACTGCCTTCAGGTATCAGAGGAAAACTTACTAACATCGTCCGTCCACTCTTTAATTAAATACGGATCCGGTAGGCGATGTCCACTTGTTAGAGTTAACTTATTTATGTACCATTCTCGTAGCCTAGTAAACTACAGTAGACCTACCCGCCTAGTGGCCAAAAATATTTTTGCCTAGCAAGTGGGTCTAGCCTTGCACCATATAAACAAAAACACCCCGGGCATCAAATCGTGCCCGCCAATCACAACGCAAGGTTTTTGTTTGGATTCTTTGGGCGGGCTTTTGCAGGAGTGACGACAAAGCTGCGCGACGCTGGAGAAAGTGCAGCAGGAAAGATGGCTACGGCTAGTGAACAGTGCGCGTTTGACTCCGCTTTGGAATCAGTTTTAGAAGAATTAGACTTGGAGTTTTCGTTGAAACATGAGCAGGAAGAGGCTCTCCGCTCATTCCTTTTCAAGAAGGACGTTTTCGCTGTTTTGCCGACCGGCTATGGCAAAAGTCTGATCTACCAGCTGACTCCGCTCGTAGCCAAAAGGATGGGGCTAGTTTGTGCAGTACGAAGAATTAATAAACAGCTTTGAAACATTACTTTTTGATTGTTTCTTATTTTCCCGTTATTTTAAATTTAAGGGAAATTATTTCACCAAACACCACTAAATAAAAACTCTCAAAAACAGTTTAAGCAAACCCTTGAAAAACACTTGGAAAAAAAATGAGTGTATGTGGTACAGACTCCAAACTTGTGGTCATTATCTCCAAACTTCTTAATATCTAGAACCTGTTTATTAATTAATACGCATTTTGAAAAATTCTTTATTTCAAGGTCTCCCCCACTGCTTTCTGTCGCTCTGACTACGTCACAGTCACTGTTGCGCTGATTGGTCAGAGCGTTGGCCTATACGCACAGAGACAGTTTGAAAGACAGCGGTTTGTTCCTCCCACACCCTTCGGAAATGTCTACGGATCGAGGCCAGACTAAATATTCACATTTAGTCTGGCTTGCCAGGCTAGCATTCTCGATCTTGTAACGACAATTGTTTTGCATAATCTGACAGCTCGTAATGCCGGTCTATGGGCAGCGCCATTGTTTCTGAGTCCAGGCTGTGCGCGCATCCTGGCAACGGTCGGTTTCTTTACAAAGATGCGAAGGGGTCTATAACATTCAGATGTCTCGAGTTTTTCAGCTCCCTGTTTTTATGGTAAGGAACTGTTTTCACACACACACGCACAAAGGCTTGGGTTTTGGATTTTAAATCACGATTCAAAACCACATTTTGTCAACATGGCTTGCAGAAGACGACGCTGTTCTTGAGCAGATTTTCAGCAGGAATGCATTTACGATGTCATCGAAGTAACCCACCTTCGAGATTTGAACTCTCACTTTGCTTCACAGTTAAATATGATTGGTAACAAGCCAGAAAATTAGTTTCTGCACCTGAAGTGTGCAGTAATGATGATGACTGGAGTTCTCAGTTTCCTTCAGGTGATGATCGAATATAACATGAAATGAGGTGAAATGGAGATTGCGAGCAGTACTGGTACAGGAACATGAATATCTTATTCACAGCAACACAACTGATTCGTTTTCATCTGGCTCTAATAATCAGAATTTCCTGAATACCGTAACGGGTTTGATCTGCACGCTGAGTTAATTCTGTCTTCAATAAAGATGCCAGATCAGCGTTACAGTGTGACTTATCCCAAAGCCTACATTTAGGTCTCTGTCTCTCTGTTTCACTCTCTCCAGACTTCAGCAGTGATATTTGTTGAACCCAGCCTCAGCATGAGGTAAGCTGCTATAAGCGAGAGAGCGCTCGCCCGAACCGTGCACGCAGGAATCCACCTTCAACAGCTGCAGCCGATGTGACGTCTTTCCTGGATGCCGATCGCAACAGCAGGACTGCGCCGAAATAACGCCAATACCTTCGCACTGACATCACTAACGGAGGTCAAGAGCGCCAACTAGTGCACGAGTGCTTCAACCTTCTTGTCGCCTTTAGCAAATCGCTTTAAGAATTCATGCAGTTCGCTAATTCAAGCTGGTGACACTAAACGACAACATCTCAACTCCAGCCATGGAAATACTTGTTTCTGATTGGCTGAAACGTGTCTAACATAATGATCAGCTCATCCGTGGCATTCTGCTGCGACATAACTATAACAACAGATATGAATCACATTTTAAGGTTAAGCTCGTGCTATATTTCAGTTTGCTGTCAAGTCTTATGAAGCGTTATGAATACTTAATCAACCTTTATCACTTACACTGCATTGTGAATAGAAATGTTTGCATCATTTTTTTAATTATGAGAAAAAAATAATTGCAACCAAAGCAACAACTCGAGAACATTCTTCAACAACTTGAGAACATTCTCAAGAACATACTGAATATAATCCTGTTCAGAAAGGGAGACACAAACTTCTGAACTGATAGAATTATTATTAATAGCACTTTGCTGTAAATGCTATTCACGAGCGCATGACCAGCCAGGAAAAACATGTGGATCTGTCATCGCAGTAACACACACTAACGGTCTTTGAGTCTTTTCAGTCTATTCAGACGCATTCAGACAGGACTGAGCTGCGTGACAGAGGGGGCATGAAGAAGAAGTCAGGATCCTCTGAACTGTAGAGGAATGCACAGGTTCAACAAACTCAGGTATGAACATCACCTCGGTCACGTTTTCCACTTGCAGTGCTTACAAGAGGAAGGATATTGACTCAAAAAAAAAAAGTGTTGCCAGGCAAAACAAACCTCACCCGGTAGCACTTTTGATGAATATGAAGGAAGATATCGTGAAAAACATTAGGTACCCTCTGGGTCCATGTGACTACTGCTTATAAATAAAATAGTTTTCTGATCCCATGTCCATACAGTAACTATAGCATGAATATTTACTCTATGAGGCAGTAGCCACAAAAATGAAGCGTAATCCAAAAAGGAAAATTTAAAAATTACAGAAGTAAAATACACCAAGTGTCTGTACTTTATATTATTCTACTCTGACAGTTTTCGAAACTGAAACCTCCGAACCGAGGCTGACATACACACGCTGTCACCATGACTGAAACTCTTATTTCCCGGAAATAGCCTGGCACTAGAGCTCAGTGGAACGCACTTTCCGTCTGTAATAAGCATAAACATGTCTGAAAGTGATTTCTTTCGTCTAGTCTGTGTATTTCGGATGGTGAACTGAATTGTATACGCTCACCAGCCATTTTTATCAGAACACATGTATGCACACGAGCAATGTGCGATCGTTACACTCTTACATTCTTACAGCACGATGACGTAGTGGCTAACGCCTCTATAGACCTCTTGCAGTCACGTGACCGGAATGTAAACAGCCGCCATCTTGTCGGTAAAAAACACCGCTGAATATTGCTGCACTCGTATACAAAATGGATCAATTTCAACCGACGGACTACACGGCTCATTTTTCTAATGAACAGATAACTAGATATATGTCTAAAATAAACGACCTACAGATTAGTGACCCTTATCGATTACCGGACGTAGTTTTCACGACCGTGTCAGTGGATATTGAACTGCCAGAGGTGGAATACCCAGACGTGTATAATTACCTCATTAACTTTCCCTCGCTGTTCAGTGGTGAAGCACTGCTTGCTTATAAATCACTGGACAGTTATCTTTACAGAAATTCAGGATTTGTCAGCCCCCCTCAGATGTGGCATCTTGTAAACAAGAAAATAACAATCCTCATTGGACGGGTAAGTCACTTAAGTATTGAGACCCCGCTGGTCTCGCTATCTCGTCCGGAATGTTGTGCATGCGATGGAAATCGCTACAAACCGTCATTTTCTGCTGGAAACCAATGTCCAGTAAGTCCATACGGTTGTAGTGGATATTGAAGTCCGGTACAGACGAACAACACGCAAAAATACACACAAAAAACATAAAAAAAGTGCACAGGTAGGGAGAGCTTGTAGCCGCAGCATCCCCATCATGCACTGCCATATCCACTATTATGGTTGAATATTTTATATTATCAGTTAGATCAAGTATCAGTAGTCTATCACTATTACTGTATATATGGTATACCTGATAACAGCAATCCATTTTGCACGCCTGTCAGGGTCCCGTGGCAGCCTACTGTCAAGTGTATGTGAGCATCAGGGGTTTCCCACACTTGAAAGGGAAGGACTCGGACACAGGATTCCACTCGTCTTATGTTTTATTGATTTTCAGTGGAGTTGACGTTGTAGTAGAATTGTATATAGTAAGGTTTTCCAGAAGAAAAGGTAGAAGCAGAAGTAGAAGTAGAAGGCGGAAATATGGCGTTTGACCGACAAGGTGGCGTCTGTTTACAATCTGGATCGGATGTGACATCACATGCAAGTGCTCCATATGAGGCAGTAGCCACAACAAAAACGATTTTGACCTTTTTGGTGACCTTGACCAGATGACCCTCAAAATGTTGGAGGTTCTATTTGAGACCAATGACCATCTATCCTGAAAGTTTCATGAAGATTGGTCCAGCCGTTTTCCTGTAATATCGTTAACAAAAAAAAACAAAGAAACCCGACTGAAAACAATACCTCGCCCCTTGGTGGACTCCAACCCGGGCAAGGTAAAAAAAAAAGAAAAGAAAGAAGCTGGGGGGGGCAGCAGAAATAGGACAATGGACACAAGCAAATGATACATTAAAAAAATGAAATTAAACAGCTTTCATTTAGGGTGAATTCATGACATAATAGCTGTGTCTGGAATCATTCACTGCTCCCTCCTGACTATCGAGGGAATTCTAAATAGAGGCCTATATCATAAACTCATTGGTAAAATGAGGTAAAAAAAAAAACAAACACTTTGGGACACTACTCCGCTGTACCATTATTTACGTCATTACTGTTGCACAATTAAAACGTGCCAGATCAGTCGGCTGGTGGGTTTTCAAAATAATAAATACATGCATGTATTTTTGTGATAAATCCATATTATACTGAGCACATTTCCCGCATTAATCAATACAAAGTCCCTGCATCTTTCAGTTCTTTTAAATCAAGGCTGAATACTTTCTTCTTTGCTGCTGCCTTTTATTAAATCAAATTTGAGGCTTTTGATTAATTTCTCGCTCTGCACTGTAACTTTTACTCTTGCATTTTATCTGTCTTGTTCTATTTTACAACCCCGATTCCAAAAAAGTTGGGACAAAGTACAACTTGTAAATAAAAACGGAATGCAATGATGTGGAAGTTTCAAAATTCCATATTTTATTCAGAATAGAACATAGATGACATATCAAATGTTTAAACTGAGAAAATGTATCATTTAAAGAGAAAAATTAGGTGATTTTAAATTTCATGACAACAACACATCTCAAAAAAGTTGGGACAAGGCCATGTTTCCCACTGTGAGACATCCCCTTTTCTCTTTACAACAGTCTGTAAACGTCTGGGGACTGAGGAGACAAGTTGCTCAAGTTTAGGGATAGGAATGTTAACCCATTCTTGTCTAATGTAGGATTCTAGTTGCTCAACTGTCTTAGGTCTTTTTTGTCGTATCTTCCGTTTTATGATGCGCCAAATGTTTTCTATGGGTGAAAGATCTGGACTGCAGGCTGGCCAGTTCAGTACCCGGACCCTTCTTCTACGCAGCCATGATGCTGTAATTGATGCAGTATGTGGTTTGGCATTGTCATGTTGGAAAATGCAAGGTCTTCCCTGAAAGAGACGTCGTCTGGATGGGAGCATATGTTGCTCTAGAACCTGGATATACCTTTCAGCATTGATGGTTTCTTTCCAGATGTGTAAGCTGCCCATGCCACACGCACTAATGCAACCCCATACCATCAGAGATGCAGACTTCTGAACTGAGCGCTGATAACAACTTGGGTCGTCCTTCTCCTCTTTAGTCCGAATGACACGGCGTCCCTGATTTCCATAAAGAACTTCAAATTTTGATTCATCTGACCACAGAACAGTTTTCCACTTTGCCACAGTCCATTTTAAATGAGCCTTGGCCCAGAGAAGACGTCTGCGCTTCTGGATCATGTTTAGATACGGCTTCTTCTTTGAACTATAGCGTTTTAGCTGGCAACGGCGGATGGCACGGTGAATTGTGTTCACAGATAATGTTCTCTGGAAATATTCCTGAGCCCATTTTGTGATTTCCAATACAGAAGCATGCCTGTATGTGATGCAGTGCCGTCTAAAGGCCCGAAGATCACGGGCACCCAGTATGGTTTTCTGGCCTTGACCCTTACGCACAGAGATTCTTCCAGATTCTCTGAATCTTTTGATGATATTATGCACTGTAGATGATGATATGTTCAAACTCTTTGCAATTTTACACTGTCGAACTCCTTTCTGATATTGCTCCACTATTTGTCGGTGCAGAATTAGGGGGATTGGTGATCCTCTTCCCATCTTTACTTCTGAGAGCCGCTGCCACTCCAAGATGCTCTTTTTATACCCAGTCATGTTAATGACCTATTGCCAATTGACCTAATGAGTTGCAATTTGGTCCTCCAGCTGTTCCTTTTTTGTGCCTTTAACTTTTCCAGCCTCTTATTGCCCCTGTCCCAACTTTTTTGAGATGTGTTGCTGTCATGAAATTTCAAATGAGCCAATATTTGGCATGAAATTTCAAAATGTCTCACTTTCGACATTTGATATGTTGTCTATGTTCTATTGTGAATACAATATCAGTTTTTGAGATTTGTAAATTATTGCATTCCGTTTTTATTTACAATTTGTACTTTGTCCCAACTTTTTTGGAATCGGGGTTGTAGCTTATCTTCTATTCTCTTACTATTTTTAATTGGACTTGAATGTCCGTTTATAATGAGTTTCTTCCTCCGTCCGTTCACCCCAACACAATACAATATTATTGCCATTTTGGTGCCACAACTTATAAATATGTCTTGTGCCTGTTGTCATAAGGAAAAAAACTCCTGCTATACTCAATCTAAAATACTTAACACTCCTTATGAAAACAGCTTTTACAATTTTTCTTTCAGTGCGACCGCAATGCATGATGGTATATATTGCTTGGTTCGTGACCATCGGTTGTATTCTACTTTTCACCATGCATTGTGGGATGCTATGACTGCACTATATAAGGTGTAATAATTCTGACGATACATTCAGACAGCACTACAAAATGGCAAATTCACTAGTAGTGAGTGATTTCAGACACAGGGCATGTCTTTAATAAGCAGAGAAATCCTTGCCATACTCAAGCTTCAGGTGTGATGATTTCTGTCACACTGCACACAGAACAATGATACCGATTGGCCAGGGTCTTTTTCCATCCTTTCTGCACCAAGAAACAATACAACGCCACCACAGGAGAATAATTTCTTCCCTACACACATGGTGAACTCATTTCCGACCGAATCAGTGCACATAACGTGGTCATGCCCAGCTTTCCTTTATTACCCAAAAGCCCAGATGAATTGATGTAAACTCCTCCTGATGCTGAGATAAACAGCACAAGTCTTGATCACACCGTGTTATAAATAAACCATGATATCTAATCAGAGGGGAGGAAATCCTCTCCAGTGTTCCCTCTCCAAGCATGCTCACTGTGAACGCATCACTGTGCCAAAAACAGTTATTTTTAACACCCACACAGCTCACCAAGTCAGCGCCTGAGAGATTAGAGTTGTTTCTGTTTAGATTCTCATTAACTGAGACTTGTATCCAGTGAACCGTCTGCATTTTAGTTTATTACATGCTTAATTACATTGTAATAAACTATACAATAAACAAACAACGTAATAAATTGGTCGTAAAATTAGGTCCAACCAAAACACTCGTCGACGCAGGGTTCTGTGTGTCTAGTTCATAAATACAACCCAGAGAAGACGTTATGCGCCAAGACGTACAAGCACCGTAATGAATTTGGACCAACGTCAGAGACGTGTCTCGGTATTTAAGGATGAGGTGTCAACTCAGTGCTTCTCACCAGCATAAAGAGAGAACAGGTGGAGATGCCGGGGTTCAGCAGGGAGCCGCTAACACATTTACTGCTCCCCGGAGCCACATTAGGCCTTGTGGAGCGCCGAGTATGAGAGCGTGTGGTGACAGGTCACCTTGGCACTGACGAGGCAAAGTGCAGGGCTTCAGAACTGAGGACCTGCAGACAGACATGTGGACATAATGGGGCCTGAGTGAAGCTCTGGGAATGAGCAAGCACACACACACACACACACACACACGCGCGCGCCCCTGTCCTCAGAAGACCAGCCAAGTTTTGGGATCTTGGAGCATGATGTGAAAAGTGATTCATCTTGTTGAGTCAAATATCACGATGGACAGCATGAGATCAAAAATAAGTCCATATGCTGCGGTTAACGCCTCTCACATTCCAGCGGAACTGACTGGGCTTTGTACACAAGTACAAAATGCACACATTAATTTGTGTAATTAAAGAAGCTTAAACTCTGCTACTGACGTGTTCTTTGACGTGCGAGATCTGATTTCAACCATAACTTCTCACCAGAATAAGATACCACTTTTTTGCTAACATTTTCTACGAAGGTCATATCTATAATAAACTAACATGTTCAGATCTTCCTATAACACATTCGTAAAGCAATTCATATAAGTAATGTTCATAGCATGTTAAGATCTAATATCTGAAAGCAATGCATCCTTTAATGAAGTTATAAACGTATTATAAACAATTCTACAAGATGTAACACCTTTTCATAAATATTTAAATGATATTGGCTGGCTTTATTTTGTGGTATATCAGATACATCCCATTCCGCTAGCATGATACTGAAGTTGTCTTTGACAACTTCAAGATCATGCGAGCTGAACAGAATATATCTGATATACTATGGAAAAAAGCCAGCCAATATTATTATTATTATTATTATTATTATACATACACATTCCTTTTGGGTGTTCAACACGTCTTTCTCTTTCAAAATTCTCTCACAATCTTCCATATTGAACGACACAAACCTGGCAGCCATGTTTGTTTACAATTTGTCCCAGTCACTTGCGACCGCGGAAGTTTGACATCTCTGACGTGTGACGTTATGTTGTCTTGACAACCATGCAATATCGTAAACCATATTCATTCAACGCTCATTCTCCATTGGGTAGAGTGACGTAATACACATAGGATAAGCGATATGCTAACAATATTGCATGCTATAAAGCCAAATGAATGAAACCCACTAGAAAGGAATGGAACACATTTTTATTCCATCGAAAAAGTGTCCTGTATGGATAATTATTATGAACAAGGGCGGCTGGTGCATAAGGGCGATTGGGCGACGCACTGCCAAAACAAAACAAAAAAAAAAGGTTTTTTTTCTTTTTTTAAAACAAACTTTCACCAGCGCTGCTCGAGGCCGTTTTAATCTGTCTCTGGGTATCATTGTCCAATCAGGGTGGTCTTGCTTCTAGAGTACCGCCCCTTTTGGGGCAATTTCAGTCACACTGAAAATCGCCCAAGAGTTCACTGATAGAGTCCCATGTAAATATATTATTTTCTCCTGACTGACACTTCAATGCAATCTCTATGGGTTCCGGGGGGGCGTGCCCTAACGTGCTTACGTCACTGCGAAGCGTGGCAAAGTTGTGTTCGATCTGCTCAGTTTCTGAGGTGAGATGGATGCGGAAAGCAATTCAGTGCTGTCCTTAAAAGAAGTTCCATTTATGGCCCTTTTCCACTACCCTTTTTCAGCTCACTTCAGCTCTCTTCAGCTCACTTCAGCCCGACACGGCTCGCGTTTCGACTACCTCAGAGCAGCACGACTCAGCTCGCTTCAGCCCTGCTTAGCACCCAAAACTCGCACGGTTTTGGAGTGGAGCTGAAGCGAGCCAAACCGAGCCGAGTGGGGCTAGGGGCGTGAGGAGACACTCCCCTGTGCACTGATTGGTGAGGAGGAGTGTCCTCACATGCCCACACGCCCCACGAGCACGCTGGGATTTGTAAACACTGTAAACCCGGAAGAAGAAGAATTACGAATTACGAGAATTTCTGAAGCCTTATGCGCCTTGCCTCATCTATACGCTCTTGCCAGTATCTGTTGGCGTTGTCGGTAACAACAAGCCACAGCACCAAGACCAGCAACACTAACGACTCCATGTCCTCCATGTTTATTGTTTACTATCCGGGTCGTGAGACTACCTCTTAAAAGATCACTGATGTCACTGTTTGCGCCGCCTAACGACATCATGTGACGTCCACCCACTTTCGCTAACTCCACCCAATGTGTCCACCCACTTCCAGCCAGCACGGTTCAGCGCTGTTGTAGTCGAAATGCAACTCCAACAGCCCCGCTCAGCTCGACTCAGCCCAACTCAGCACCGCACGGCTCAGCCCAACTCAGCCGCGTTGGTAGTGGAAAAGCGGCATTAGTCAGCGATCAAATCGAGCTAAATTGGCAACAAAACAAGCTGGACCCCCTCGACCAAATCTAAACATAAAACAAATTTCGACAAGGGGGGGAAATCATATACTCGAGGTTTTACTTCAACATGGTCCCAGCACAAATCCTGGCGAGCTGGCTGCAAGGATGCCTCAGCGGTTTTCTGCTACCCCTGCTTACTTTTCCACCCTGGAGGTGGCTCCACGGACAACACTGCTTGGACGGTCACTGGAGTTTCGGACATGCATCATTTGTCGGAGAAAATAAAAAAACATGAGTCATCAAAGATTCACATGGGCAGCTGCCTGAAATTTTCGCCTTTTGGGAGAGTGAACATCGCTACACAACCGGATGAGGGCTACAGGCTAGCAGTTCGCCGCCACAACGATGAGGTGAGCAAGAACAGGCACATATTAAACCAGCTCATCCAATGCGTGAAATTTTGTGGGGTGTTCGAGTTAGCTCTATGAGGCAAAGACGAAACTGAGGGCTCCAGTCACCGTGGTGTTTTTCTGGGTTTGGTTGACTTCGTGACTCACACACACACACACACACACACACACACAGTCACAGAATCCGTTCACTTTTGATGTTTTCAATGTGCATTTTTATATTTGCCACACTTTGCTCTGAGAGTTAGCACTTTGGTAATATCCTTGGTAAATACCAGTAATTGCAAGACAAGATCTAAAGATCCACTCATCTATTTATTCAACTGCTATTGTTATGTTAGCCAACTATTTACACTGTTTTGTTCCAGTAAGTGCACTTTCCTGTTGTCCTTAAGTTGCACAGTCTGTAAAATTCTTGCTGGTCATGGAGTTTGAAGTACAAAATCTATTTACAGAACATTCTGTAGAACAGTTGACTTGCTATCTAGGTCAATTTACTTCAGTCCTGTGGACATTTATGGTCCGTGTAGACATAACGGGGGGAAATTGCCCCCCCTGAAAAAAAATTCAGGAGCCGCCACTGATTATGAATGGTGTATTCAGATGTTATTATGCCTCTACCCTTCATTTAAAATAATTAAAACACATTTTACAATAATACAGTCTAAAAATCAGAAGCAATTCTGTTTTTGTATGACGCTTAAAAACCTGACTGTTGTTTAAAGCCATGAATGTTGTTCAAGTGTGATATAGAAATATGTCGTTTGCTCGTCTAAACAGGGTTCTTCAGAAAATCTGAAGTAGCCGGCTAAAAAAAAGTAGCAAGCAGCTCTGGAATTTGCAGTTCCAAAGCCGCCAAGGCACACCAAAGGTGCACGAATGCTAGGACGGAGCGTGGCCCCTCAGAAAATTTTGAAATTCACATTCCTTCTGGTGCATTCTCAGCTAATAAATTACAAACCATTTCTCTGTAAAACACTTGCAAAATATGTATGAAATTTCCCTACAGATGTGTGTGTGCTTGGTTTTCTCAGTTCCCCTCTGTAGTACGCTGCCTGGCTCTGTAACATAACTACATACGCAACGGCATGGTCATGTGGTCCGGCTCAGCCAGTCAGAGCGCAAGAAACAATCAACAAATATGGCGTTGCTTCCAGTCATGTTAGACCTGAATCAAAGACAATTTCATGGTGGAATAATTGGATTTGCAGCAAATTATGGGCAGCAGAGATGATATAAATCAGTCGAACATTGAAAGCCAAGTTTTGTTGTTGTTGTTTTTTTGTGGGATCGAGTAGCCGGCGCAGACCGTCTGTGTAGGCGGAGAAAACCGACAGTTGCCGGTGCTTGTGGACATCTCTGAGAAATGTTTATCCGAATACTGTCTTACACTGAATAAATCTTAGCTATTTAAAACTGCATAGAAGGCACCCAAGTTTAAGAAATGACATGAATGTTCAGACCTGTATTGATGCATGTGTAAGGAATAAAACACTTGGTGTCATGCTGTTGTAGTAAAATAATCAGTGATGGATTGGTGTGAAGATGTGAGTTTAATGTTACCAACCTGAAGTGTCTTATTTTCCTGAAGTGTTTTATTCGTCTTGTGTCACAACATTTACATCACACCAGATTCCTGCCATCACTTGTATTCAACCAGCTCTCATTCTGAAACTGGAGACTCCTTCCATTAATGTTAAAGAAACGTCTCCTCATTTTAAAAAAATCTACTATATCAACGCTTATATGGGGGACTTGTTATAAAATAATATGAACTCTAATCTGGATATTATTAGGTTCAGATTCCAAGTCCGAGTCCCTGTGAATGAGTTGTTATTATAGCAACGTTAACGCATTCGAACAAGGCCATGAATACAAACCCCTGGTATTTTAATTCATCGTTTAATCAAAGAACGAATCCCTTTCATGTTAAGAATATTGTCGCTCGCGTTTTCGGCTCTGCCGTGTCTGTGTCCTGTTTCAAAAGCGCAATAAATATCCCAGCACCCTTCACTTCCAGCACTTCAGTCTCAGTGTCACTGTCTGACTCCTGAAACATTAGACTCAAAGGTTATCTGATCGTGATGGAGATGAAAAGGCTGCAATAACACTGCTGTGACTCGCAGCTCCACGTTCGGGATGAAAGTGTCTCATCAAGTCGGCATTCTGTACCATGTCTTCCCTGCCAACACACACACACACACACACACACACACACACACACACACACCACTCCAATACCTGAGGAGACAACTCAGACCTTTGATCCTTTCTGCTCCCAGATGAACCAAAGGCTCTGTGAGGCTCATACAGAATAACGCAGCGTGTACCACATGATGGAGAGAGCTGGTGGAGGAACTCTCAGAATAACATAACAATTATTTGATTTTGGCAAGGAGAAGACTCATATGAGCAACATCTATATTTGGTAGTGTAAAAGCAGTTATCTGAGTAATCCAAGAAACCTGTGTTTTCGCTCAGCAATCAGGTTACTCACTCATCATCATATCTTGTCACGATAGTGCTTTATCCAGGAGATGGCGGTGTTGGTGACTTCTCTTAGGTCCACATCAGAGCAGTGAGGACCTAGTGGACAGTCCCGCAAGATGTGGTCCATCGTCTGTTCTTCGCCGCAGGGACAGCTTGCATCTGTCGCAATACCCCAACGTGCCAGGTTCTTCTTCATTTTACCCACTTTACTCCTTGCCCGGTTCAATGTCACCCAGTCCTTATGACTGAGAGCGCTTCCTGTTGGCAACTGCTCTTGATGTTCGGGAAGTGCTGCGTTGAGATCGTCGTCGTCTAGGTCTTTCCATCTTTCAAGACGGAAATATGATATCTGAGCAGGGTCGAGAGGTTCAACGGTGACGAAGCTCTTGCGCGAGGCAAGACAGCGAGGTACTTCCTGGTGCTGGTGAAGTGGATGGCGCTCATCGTTGGCCTGCTTGAACCGCTCTGCACGAGACAGAGCTTCTCGTCGTACGTTGGGCGGTGCAATACCCGACAGCCTATACAAGCTTGGCAGTGGGGTCGCACGCATGGTTCCTGTTATAGTGCGGCATGCACTATTCAGTGAGGGGTCTACTTTGTTGGCGTGTGCAGACCTAGCCCAAACGGGAGCGCAGTATTCAGCAACTGAATAGCACAGTGTTAAAGCTGTTGTTCGGATGGTGTTGGCATCAGCTCCCCAGTTAGAGTTTCCCAGTTTGACCAGCAAGTTGTTTCTGCTGGAGATCTTCTTCTTTAACTTAAGGATATTCACTGACAAATATTTATCAGTCTAAAAAAAGAGGCGATTTTTTTTTTTTTAAGTGAATGGTGAGGTCACTGTAATGGTGTCTGAATCATTAACTTAAAAAAGATTCCCATTATCAGTTGCTTAATGAAAGAATAAAACACTCCATCTTGCGCTGTTATAGAAAAATAATCAATCAATGTTAGGGTGGTGTGAAGAGTGGAGTTACTGATCTCACCCTGAGCACATCCTCAAGTGTTTTATTCCTCTTTTACTTGAGTTTATTTGAGTCATCACATAAGTTTCATAAATAAAAAATAGATAGATAGATAGATAGATAGATAGATAGATAGATAGATAGATAGATAGATAGATAGATAGATAGATAGATAGATAGAAACTTACAATGCAGAAGTATAAAAGAGAACCTCAAGAAAAAGAACGAAAAAGACGTAGAAGTAATCATCCCACAGCAATTTCACAACTATTTTTTTTATTTATTTAAAAATGATAAGTCATACTTTTTATCCATTTATGGTTGCATTTAATGTTGTGAAACGTCCGTGGTGCAAGTTCTGACTTCTGTTGTTGCAGCTTTCCTCCACCAGTCTGTCTCAGGCTGTGTCTGAATACTCATACTTCCTTACTATGAGTACACAAAAAGCAGTCTGTAGAGTGTTCAAATACTCAGTAGACATTTAATAGAAGGACCGCAAGTTGGCCTAGTCGTTAGCGTGTCCGCCTCTCGATCAGGAGATCGCGAGTTCTGCTCACGGTCGGGTCAGACCAAAGACCATCATAAAAATGGTACGTACTACCGTCTGGCAAGGCACGCTGCAATACAGATGTGAGTGGGGGAGTCAAACTCTTACGGTTACCAGAGGACCCGCCCCGCACTGTAACCCTAGCTGTATACTGTAGGTGAGAGGTCGAGGGCTATCGAAACAAAGATCGGCGCCACACCCATACGCCTTAAAGAGCTGGTTAGTATTGGGACAGGAAACTGCCTGGGAAGACCAGATTCTGGCGTGAGAGGGACTTGACCTGACTTGATTTTATACAAGTCGAACGGATGATCTACTACATCTGTAGTATACAAACGTAGCACACTATTGTGTCTATTCTATGCTATGCTATCCCATAATTCAGCTGAAGCCTCTGAATAACCAAAGAAGATGAAAATGCCACAATAGCAAGAATTAGGCGTCCACCGTAGAAGTCCCTGTGAGTGAGCTGTTACTATAGAAACGAAACCGGTAATTGGCGGCTGCAGTTATATAAATAAATAAATAAATAAATAAAAACCTTCTGACCAATCAGAATCCAGAATTCAAGAGCGCTGTGGTCCGCGCTAAACCTTCGTATCAAATTATTGCTGAAGTCCGAGTGTAATCATAGCTCATAATGCAACACAACCAAATCTGCCTTCTTCCACCTTAAAAACATCTCAAGACTCCGGCCATCACTCTCTGACTCTGTGACTGAGACCCTCATCCATGCATTCATCACTTCCCGCCTGGACTACTGCAATGGAGTGTTGTAGGGTCTGCCCAGCAAGGCCCTGGACAGACTACAGTATGTTCAGAACTCAGCTGCCAGAGTCCTAACCCGCACCAAGTTGTGGCAACACATCACCCCTGCACTCAAACAGCTTCACTGGCTCCCAGTCAAATCACGTATCTCATACAAAATTCTGCTCCTCACCTACAAATCCCTCCATGTACTTGCCCCACAGTACCTCTCTGACCTTCTTCACCTCCACTCCCAGTTTAGGTCCCTGTGGTCCTCTGCCAAGGACCAGCTCTCCATCCCCCGTACCAGGCTGCGGACCATAGGGGACAGAGCCTTCTGTGTAGCTGCCCCCACTCTCTGGAACAGTCTACCATTCCACATACGCCATGCCCCCACACTGATGTCTTTCAAAAAGCATCTCAAAACACATATGTTCACTGAGGCCTTTGGTCTCTAACTGACCCCCCCCCCCCCATTTCCTCCTGTAAAGTGACCTTGGGTACCTTGAAAGGTGCTATACAAGACTAAGCTATTATTATTATTATTATTATTATTATTATTAACATGACTGTGCAACCTTAATCAAAACCGATGGTACAGGATGATTCACCAGAAACAAGTTTACTGAAACCAGAAAGATAATTTTCATGACACAGTGATAACATGGGGGGGAAAAGAAGAAGAAGAAGACGGATTAGTTCCTAACACTCACATATAACCTGATATTTTAGCACTCGACAGCCAGGAACTGGGAATGAGATTTATTATCAGAGATCCGATTACATTCTTTATCTCGATGATGTTGTTTATTAAGGTTTCCTGTAACTCTGTACGGCGAGTATGACTCAGCTTGGCACGGTCCGGGCCCCGAGAGGCAAACCTACGAGTGGTGTAAGACTTCATATTTCTTGTAATAAAATACGGATGTTAGAAATGGAGAAAAAAAAATCATAGTGTTACAAAAGGCAGCACCGTCCACAGCTGACAGTCAACCTCCATCCTTGTTTCATAAATAAATAAATAAAATAAGCAAGACAACTAACAAACCAGGCCAGCACTCCTGAAGTCAATGAAAATTATTGCAAAACAATTTTTTTTTTAAAAAAACACTCGAGCTTTACTGAAACTTATTGAGTCCATCATAAATTATTGCTAACGTTTCCAGAAGGAGTCTCCAGTGTCAGTGCTTTGTAACAGTCAGAGGGAAAGCTGGAAGTTTTCATCTTCAGGACAGAGGAGGAGTTTATGCTCTGTGGATTCTCGCGAACATGGCAAGCTGATTTTTTTTTGTCTTATTAACTTCTTGAGAGAAAAAAGAGAGGCTGGTGAGGGAACGACTGTTTACAGCTGCGATAACAGAAGTGACAACTTTCAGTGGTTGGAAAATTGCTGTGAAATTAGAGGAAAAACCAATTCAGGGTGCACTGGTATTGGAAAATAATCAATCCTGATCACACCACTCCATCACTGAGTATTTTCCCAGAACAGTATGATATACACCACTGGTAGTTTTATTAACAGTGATTGTTATTCTCCAGCTGCAGATGTAATGTAGCGTTTTCATATTTTAATAATGATGATGATGATGATGGTGGTGGTGGTGGTGTTCATAGAGCCAGCAGCAGTTCATTGAAACAGCTTGATGGGAGTTTTAGCTCAAACATTTTCTCTTCAGTGTCTTCTCTGAAACGGGGCCTCGCTCATAAAAGCACGGCTGATTTATTAGTTAGCACTGACAAAGCGAGACGGGGCACTTTCGAGAGACAACACCAGAAACATTGAGACACAGATCACTTCAGAGACGTACAAAGAAACTTGAGCACTCGAAGCAGAGAGAGGGAGGTTTTTTAAAAACCCTACACTGTTATTTTATCTTTCAGCAGCTTTGAACCATTTCTCTACCATCTCACGCTCAGTCGGCGCTATTATCACTCTGTTAACGAATATGAGGAAGGACACGGCGAACTGGGAAAGAGCTGAGAGTGGAGAGATCCAGGACACACCGTCAGAGGGAAGCAAGAGGGCAACCCGATCTCTACCGTGAGAACGATTTCACAAGCTGAAAGATCAACATGAGCGAAAACCTTGATTATGATCCAAATCTTAAACTTTCAACAGTTCAAAAACACAAGATTGTAGCTAAAGGAACAGTTCAACTCAAAAATACACACTTTTACAAACATTTGGTGCCCATATTGTTCATGAATTGAACATGTAATGGAAGTATTTCTCATTCTAAACCTTTCCTGTATATCTCTGCAACAAAATCCAGATCTTCTGGTTTAGGGACACTTTCATCTTGAAGTACCAAAAAAACTGGAACATCATGTGGGCCACCAACTTGTGGAGGGGCAACAAGAATCATATCTTTCTGTGGTAATGAACAGTTATTCCATGAAATCGAGTCATACATGAGCTGATAGCCGATGAGGCGCGTAGCACTGAGATTGAGTGGAATAACTGTTTTATTCTGTCCACATTCACTGGATTTTGAGAAACAGAGCATTTGTATTTTTATTTTTTGCAAATTCGATAAATAAAAACTTTATAGAAAAAGTCAGACAAAATAATTTCCGCTTAGAATGTAAACAAACTGGCGAAATGACAGAAGCAATTTGTGGAAAATGCGATAATAATAATTCTTGAAAAAAAAGATATGTTCTTACCATCAAATAAACTTTCATTCCATATTTTGTTGCTTTTTTATTTTGAGGTTTTTTTTCTTCTTCTTTAGGGTTTTTTGGCGGTTGGCAAGCCAACTTAAAGGTTCATTACCGCCACCGACTGGGCTGGAGTGTGGAACAAGAGATACTGAGGGGGAAAAAAACTATATTCTTTTAGCTATTTCTGTGTCTTTTAAATACTTGATAATTTTGGGGGTTTTGTTTTCGAGTGGAGTTTTTATTTCATCCTCAGTTGGTTCAGCAACACGCTCCACCATTTTGTTTTTCTCTACTCACGGTATATGAGCTGATAGCCTAGTAGTAGAGTAGCCAATCAAAGTGCGCAATTGCTCATATCCAGTGAATGTGGACAGAATAATGTTCCATATTCCGTACTAAACCGTGAGTTGGCCTAGTGGTTAGCGTGTTCGCCTCTCGACTGGGACATTGCGAGTTCTACTCGCGGTCGGGTCATACCAAAGACCGTCATGAAAGTGGAACCTACTACAGTATGGCAAGGCACACTGCAATGCAGATGTGAGTGGGGACGTCAAACTCTTGCAGTTACCAGAGAACCCACCCCCCACTGTAACCCTAGCTGTATAGGCGAGAGGCCGAGGGCTATAGAAACGGAGATCGGCGCCGCACCCATATGCCTTAAAGAGTTGGTTAGTACTGGGACAGGAGACTGCCTGGAGAGACCAGATTCTGTCGTGAGAAAGACTTTGACTTGACTTTGATTCCGTACTAAACACAACATTTCTCAAAAACTGAAGGTGGAATGGTAACAGAAAATTGAGAACGAGGATGCAGAGCTCTCTGACCTTTCATTTAAAAAAAAAAAATCACGTACACAATTTTTTTGTTTCCACAAGCTTTTTTTTTTCTGAATGTGCTCACCATTTCCTTTCTCATTATTTATCTTGTGAAAATATTTTCACATGTGCAGGAGATGATTTTCCATTTTCTCAATTTTTTTGATCGTTTTAGTTTGTATGGTCGAGTTGTTTTTTTTTTTTACATGATGACAATGATGATAAAATTCCATTTTGAACTTCCATTTCTGACAGATGGTCACTGCTATTTTACAAAACCATTCATGAAAAACGAAACGTTAAAGATTTTCAGCAAGAAGGACTTCAGTAGGGGCGGCACGGTGGTGTAGTGGTTAGCGCTGTTGCCTCACAGCAAGAAGGTCCGGGTTCGAGCCCCGGGGCCGGCGAGGGCCTTTCTGTGCGGAGTTTGCATGTTCTCCCCGTGTCCGCGTGGGTTTCCTCCGGGTGCTCCGGTTTCCCCCACAGTCCAAAGACATGCAGGTTAGGTTAACTGGTGACTCTAAATTGAGCGTAGGTGTGAATGTGAGTGTGAATGGTTGTCTGTGTCTATGTGTCAGCCCTGTGATGACCTGGCGACTTGTCCAGGGTGTACCCCGCCTTTCGCCCGTAGTCAGCTGGGATAGGCTCCAGCTTTCCTGCGACCCTGTAGAAGGATAAAGCGGCTAGACATAATGAGATGAGATGAGGACTTCAGTAAGATGTCGGCTACAGTAAGCCCTACTCTGATGGGATTCGTTTCTCTGGCGAACAACTATCATAAAGTTTTTACACGTCTCCTCTGCGATAAAGTTCTTGTATCTGGATAGATGTGTTTCTGCAGATTTTCCATCTATGAAGCTGGATGATCCCATGACACACGGTTTTATTTATTAGTCAGCATCTAACTTTAAATGATGAACGAACTTGCAGTGACGCAACTGCTCATTTATTTCTTGAAAAATAAACACGGATGTCAATATGAAGTGTTTTTATTCTTGGAGCCGACATCTGGATCTTTGTTTTCTTTCTCTTGCTCGTGAATTCCCAGTGTAGGCAGGATAGAAATAAAGTTATAAGACCCATATGAAGGCAGTTGTCAGAGACTCCTCCAAAGAAAGCATTCATCTTTTCACGATGTAGGAAGTGTGTACGCATGCTGCGTGTTGAAGTACGAAGTGTCACAGCGATCAAAAGACCTTTTTCCAGCGCAAAAGGAAGCATCTACCTGCAAAATCACTGGTGTGTTTTTCTCGACAGGATTTATGTTATCAGTCGATCGCAGAGTTGATCAAGAAACGGGGGGGGGGGAATACTGGCATGGCTGACCAGGGAGGAAATAAAACTCGCAGACGAACACCTGCAAACGATCCCTGTGTAAATACAATCTTGTTCAAAAAAGGTTTGAGTCTCATTGCAAAACTTTAATAAGGAAGAAAAACATTGGACACGAGACAGGTCTTGGCTGATTGGCTGTGTTTGGGGTAAAAGGGTAAAAAAAGGGTAAATAAAGACAGTAATGAAGAGCGAAAGCTTTCAGAGAGATGCTAACAGCAAGAGAGCTGTTTTGTGTGTGTGTTCGGAATAAAGACCTGTTGTTCTCAGCAAGTATGATGTCATATAATACTCTGCAAAAAAAAAAAAATGAGAAAAAGATCAAGGAATACATGCCATTCAGAGGCCAGTTGTGGAACAGATGTGTGTGTGTGTGTGTGTGTGTGTGTGTGTGTGTGTGTGTGTGTGTGTGTGTGTCATTTACAGAATGAAGTGCTCAGTAGCACTGGTGAAATGAAAATAACAGGGAGGAGGGGGAAAAAATCAGAAATAAATCACAGAACCCGACAGAGCTGATGCCAGATCCCAGACGCCCGTTCTGAGATTAGCTCTTATTGAGTGACCCATGAATTAATTACGATGATCTGCTCTATCAGCTACAGTATTACAATCTTATGAGGTTATTACTCAAGTACAAAATATATGACAGATGTTGTATATCAGCATTAGATATTAGTTATTAATAAGCCTTGGAGTCATGCATTGTTGTTGGCATAATTTTGTGACACTCGGTTGACTTTCGCCGCATCATTATAGCAACAATATCGCAATCAGCACTGCTACAAAGGCCCCATTGAACGTGTGGATAATGGAGCTGACTCCGCGCCAAGCCGTCCCCATCTGCTCCAAGTTTTCCTACGGAGTTCGGCTTGTGAGCGTTCCTATGAGTTCTTTTCCCAAACCCCATCTGCTCTGCATTTTCACCTGCGGAGAAACACAGAACCGGACACGCCCGAACAGTTTTTACTGTACTGAAGCATGACCACGGGACAAGGAAAGACAAGAGACACATGGCCTCGACACTCACAGATGCAGCGGAGGAAGGTGAAAGGTGAGGAGATGAAGCTGAGAGAGAGAGAATAAATTATTGAAAAAATAGCAGAGGAAGAGGAAAGAGAGCAACAGAGAGAATAAGCAGAGAAAGACCTGGGAGGAGAGCGAATCCACCCAAGGGACGTCCAGCTTGCATCTCTCAACCCTCCACCGAAATGAGACCAGCTCACTCTGTACAAATTAATTTGGGACTCTGGGATTAAAAGCGCTGCAGGATTTCAGATGAAAGGAAAAAAAAAAGCAGATCATGCAGGGAGAGTCTCTCGCGTTCCCAAACTATTACCACAGTCATATTGATTTACCGACCTGCTGAGAAAGGAACAGCAAATGAATGTTTCATTAAGAGCCTCTCTGTGAATACAGGAATAAAAATAGATCCATACTGTGGTTATGTACAATGAACTGGTACGTGAGGATTATTCACGACTCTTGTAAACGTATGATGAACAATTTGATCTCCTTAATAATGCTGTGTGCGATATCGCAATGAGATTCTGTCTTTGATGGAACAACAAGACGTTGTATCTGACCTGACAATATGACATTCTGTCAATGATGGAACAAAATGTTTTGGGTTGTTGCTAAAACCCGTGACACGGAACGGGATGTGACATATTATCACTCGGGCAGTGACCTCCCTGCGATACGGGACGGGACAGGCTGGACCCATGACATACGGGACATACGGGACAGGACAGGACAGGACGGGACACCTACCTTATTGTCTGTGATGGGATATAATTTGCTAATTAATAAATAATTTGTTGAAAAATTCGTGTGTTGACTTGTCATTTCTTGTGTTTCAGTTGGACTAAATGTAAGCAGTGGTATCATCCATCATGTGAAGGACTGCGGCATAAAAAGCAAAGAATTTAAAATGTATCAAATGTCAGAGGAAACGTGGAAGACCAAAGAAGAAATAAATATTCAGACATACACACTAATTTGTTTGTCATTTCTTTCTTTTCTTTCGAGCGAAAATATGTCCATGACAATTATTCCGGTCCGTGACGGGGCGGGGAGGTGACCATGAGCGATAATACATCAAGTCACGTCCCGTCCCGTGTCACAGGTTTTAGTAATCGTCAGTGTTTTATCTGCGATGTAACACTGTGATGTTTGGGGAAGACGCATGTTCTCCCAACATGCATTATAGAGTTTTAAGAGTGCGGCTGTTCGGCTGTGGCCACCTCACTCCAACACGTCAGCTGGGATGCCATTTTGACCGGGTGCTTTGGTAGTATCCTTGAGCGCTTTCTCAATCTCATCTGATGTGATGGACACACACAGATCTTCTCTTGTTGGTCTCCTCTCAAGCCTCAGGATCAGCTGACCCTTGCTGGTTGAGGAGACTGGAGAAATGCTCCTTCCACCTTTTTTTAATGTCTTCCAGATTTGTGTGGAGTTTACTTCCATCAGCACTTTACACTGGTGCCACTACATTGCTTCTTGGTCCATCGAGAGTCTTCAGTCCGGCAAATAATCCATGGTAGTCCTTCCTGTCTGCCAATTCCTGTAGTTCCTCAGCTTTCTTGCACCACCATCTGTCTTTCATGGCTCTGATTTCTTGTTGCACTTTCGCTTTAATATCTTTGAAAGCTTTCAAGCGTCTACTGGAGTTCTCTAGGGTGAGTTTCTGCACGTCCTAATGAAGCAGTTATCATCGTTTGCGATGGACAGCCGACGGTACGGTGATGTTTACAATGTAACAGTCCACCTGCACTGTAACAACAATGTTTTGTCTGCAATGCAACAATGTGACATTTTGTCTACATTGTAACAACAATGTTTTGTCTATGATGTAACTACAAATATTTTGCCTGCGATGTAATAATCAGATGTTTACAACATAACATTCTGCCTGCACTGGAACAACAGCGTTTTGTCTGCAGTGTAACAATGTGACATTCTGTCTGTGATGTCACAACAGTTTGTCTGCATTGCAACAACGTGATGTTTGTCTGTAATGTCACATTCTATCTGTGATGTAACCACAATGCCTTGTCAGCAATGTAACAATGATATTCTGTCGATGATGTAACAATGTTCTATGATGTAATGACATCATGTTCTCTCTGTGATGTCTCATCTCATCTCATCATCTCTAGCCGCTTTATCCTGTTCTGCAGGGTCGCAGGCAAGCTGGAGCCTATCCCAGCTGACTACGGGCGAAAGGTGGGGTACACCCTGGACAAGTCGCCAGGTCATCACAGGGCTGACACATAGACACAGACAACCATTCACACTCACATTCACACCTACGCTCAATTTAGAGTCACCAGTTAACCTAACCTGCATGTCTTTGGACTGTGGGGGAAACCGGAGCACCTGGAGGAAACCCATGCGGACACAGGGAGAACATGCAAACTCCGCACAGAAAGGCCCTCGCCGGCCATGGGGCTCGAACCCGGACCTTCTTGCTGTGAGGCGACAGCGCTAACCACTACACCACCGTGCCACCCTCTCTGTGATGTAACAGTGTAAAACGTGTTAGCATGATGCAAAAATCCGAAACTTTCCACAAAGACAGATACACCGAAGGTTAAAAGGGCCCAGATGTCTCAGCTTATTATTTTGGAATACCCATATCTCAGAGTTTTGCAGTGTTTTCTGCAAATATTGTTTGAACCCAAGTAGTGAAGATGTGTCCTTTCATTTTTATCCTCTTCCTTTAATGGGGCAGGTTTGACTTTTCAGCCAACGTATTTAACCAGATTTGAATTCTTACAGTGAACAAACACATTTGGTATAATCATGTCAATCATCGAGATGCTGAACCTTTTCTGCTCCTCGGACCTGCCTGATCCATCCTGATGCCCTACGTCTGGCTGGAGTCTCATCACATCGCTCTTGTGGAGGACGGACCCATGTGGACAGTTGAAAGTCGCACTTGGAGGACGCTCTGGACTCTTACAGTAATGCTTTTGTGGCTGAGGACTACAGTTGACTTGCTAACTTTAGGACTGCAGTTGTTTTGCACTCAAGTTTCCATCAATGAAGAGTTTATAACATCAACGAAACTGACTTCATGTTAAAACTGTTAAAATGGTATAATCACACTGTTATCACCCAAATGAGGATGGGTTCCCTTTTGAGTCTGGTTCCTCTCAAGGTTTCTTCCTCATGTCGTCTGAGGGAGTTTTTCCTTGCCACCGTCGCCACAGGCTTGATCATTGGGGATAGATTAGGGATAAAATTCGCTCATGTTTAAAGTCATTTAAATTCTGTAAAGCTGCTTTGCAACAATGTCTATTGTTAAAAGCGCTATACAAATAAACTTGACTTGACTAATCCCTTCAGGAGGATGTGAACTCTGAGAAGGCTATCCAACACCCAGCGTTTTCAGAAGGCAGCATGACTGTGAAGAAGAAAAGTCCTCCGTGATTGTTTTGTAATTTCTCAGTTCTATAAAAAGTAACATGCCCGATTATTTTTTTATCTTGTATCTTGTTTCTGAAAGAAAAAAAAAATCTCCTGGCAGACAGTGAGAGAGGTATGGCAGTGCATTGTGGGAAAGAACAAGCCTTTATTTGTCACATGCACACTCAAGCACAGAGAAATTCATCCTCTGCATTTAACCCATCTGAAGCAGTGAAGACAAACATGCACATACATGAGTGAGCGCGCGCACACACACATATACCCAGAGCAGTGGGCAGCTATACAACAGCACCTGGGGAGCAGTTGGGGGTTCGGTGCCCTGCTCAAGGGCACTTCAGTCCAAAGCCACCCCATGTTAACCTAACCTCATGTCTTTGGACTGTGGGGGAAACCGGAGCACCTAGAGGAAACCCACACAGACACGAGGAGAACATGTAAACTCCACACAGAAAGGCCCCCGTCAGCCACTGGGCTCGAACCCAGAACCTTCTTGCTGTGAGGCGACAGCTTTACATACTCATTGTATTTTTCAGTGTGAATCTTGTCCTTTTAAATTGTTGAATTTGTCCCGTTAAATTGCAGTTCTTCAGTCACCTTGAGGCAAACAGTTTGAGAAGTGAACAGTCTCTCGATACACACGACTCAAACCATACTGCATTTTAAACTCACAGAAACAGCCACGTCGGTCTCGAAATCCATAAACTCGCTCACTTCAAAGGCTTTTTTCAGCCTTGATGGCTTTATAATAATATTTCCAGAGTAATCAGGCAGCATCGGTCATGAACAACACCAGAGGTAATGGTTCATAATTACCGTACAATTGCCAACATAAAGTTGGCACGACTCTAGTCAGAGTTTAGCAGCGAAAATAAGCATGAAAAGAAATGAAATGAGGCTGTGGAGATGATGAACCTGAGCAAACTATCAACAAATACAACCTCTCTCTACGTTCACGGCTAACTGAGGGGTGTTACAGTGGAGATGGAGGTACAGCGGTATGGAGAACGTTAACAGGTCGTCTTGTTGTCAGGATCAACAAAATGGCCTACTGGGGAGCAGTGGACTCCACTTTGAGAACCAGAAGTTCTCAAAATGTCACATGCGAAATGTTTTGGCCATCAGATCTGATTTCTCAGACTTACAGTAAATAAAGCAGAAATGTTTTGAAACGTCCAGGTCTTTGGGGTCTGACTCCACTGATGGCTCAATCAGTCAGACAGACAGCGGATAAGACCACAGCAGACAGTCTCTCATTCCAGTCCTGATACCACAGACAGGTCATCCATCAGTCCATGAGACAATCAGCAGGTCTGGGAATGAAGGCAGCGTGTCGTACTGAAGGGCCGATTAGCAACGCGACACTCAGGAAAATAGCGGTGAGATAGCGGGAGAGCAGGAGGGCATGAGAGCAGGGCGAAGGGAGGAAAACGTGGGTAAAGAGAAGTGAAAGGTGCTCAGGATGAAGGGTGACGATAAAAGACCACAATCACATGGACATTCCACAAGAACAGCCACGAGGGAGTGGATGAATAAAGACTGATACAGCCAGCTAATATACATTCTCAAAAATGTGCAGACTGATAAAGAAGCTCTGGAATAAACACTTTTTTGTGCCATTATTCACTACAACATCCGAGTTCATGTGTTTTACAAAATCACAGGACTTGAACTCGAACGAATTGAATTAACACCAATGATGTTGCAGTAATGACGAGATCGAGTTAGTTCTTTTCAGAAATGTCAGGGTTTTGCTTTTTCTTTTAAAACTCTATTCACATAAAAAATTTGACTCATCTCAGGGATTCCAACTTCATGAAACGTTTCTTTTTTGGTATTGATGATGATGATGATGATGATGCCCTTTATTGTCACTAGTCACATGTACCAGCGAAATTAGCCATCAACCTGTCCGTACATATACAACATACAATTGACATAGGGTAGACAGGACAGGAAGACAGGGAAAAAGATAAAAAGGAAACACAACATGAGGAGAGATAAGGAAAAAAGAACACCCCCCACTATGCTCCTATCAGGAGTACAGTGTGGGAACATTTAAAAACCTTTTGCACATAAGCACAACTACAACAAAGGTACACTTTAAACACAGGACTTGAGGGGGGGAATCAGGGGTAGGGGTAAGGGGGGGAGGGGCGAGGGGAGGAGGTAATCCAGCGCAAGCAAGCAGCCGTCCGGTCCTGCAGCCATGACAGCGCTGGTCACGCACCCGCTTGTCACACTGGGGGTAAAAATGGTGACCACGGAGAGTTAGAGAAGGAATGCGAGGGTGAGAGTGTCTCCCAGCAGTGACCTTCAGGGGGAAATGTTGCCTCAGCAACGGCCTAAACCAAGGCCGGTGCTGTCTCAGGGCGCCGAATGTCCATAAGATATGAATTGTTTGGTCTTTCCAGATGCAGTCTTTGCACATCCACACTGCTCATCCATATCTGTCCATTCCGTCCATTCTATTCAAATTGATCTCCGAAAAACGTATTCCTTGCAAAGCTGAAAGCTGCTCCGAGATAACAACCATTTTGTGGTTAAAGTTCTGAATGTCCATAGTCCGAGTGCCAACAGCTTTGCCCACCACTCCAATCATATTGGGCAGCTTTGTGGGGCTTTGAACAGCTGTCACCATTGTCTGATTTCCTCAATATACCAGGGCAATGCCTAATCCAATCAGCAAAAGTCCTGTAATCATGGTTCCAAATAGGTAGACATCTTCAATGTCCCCCACAGAAAGAACCGCCAGGCACACGACCCGCCACCGCTCCCACGCGTCCATCGTGTAACCAGCCACAAACGTTCCGGCAGGACAGACGGGTTCCCCCGAACCCAAATTTCTCGTCGAGAAAACTGTGTCAATTTAGTTAGGAGACCAGTTTATCAATTCCATGCTTTTTTAGTTTAGAAAGTAATGCACTTTCAATTGTACTTTGCCACAAAGCAGTTTTACAGAAATCCAGGTTTGCTGAAGGTGAGAGTGGTTTATTAAATACATTCAGATGAAAATTAAAGAAGATCCAGAACTCAAAATGGAGGAAGTGTAGTATTGCATATACAGTAAAAAAAAAAAAAAAAGATGGACACAACTATATGCGAAGTAAAGACCCTGGAGATATGATGGGGGTCTTTCAAAAAAAAAAAATTGGAAGAATCATAAAGGAATCAGAAAACGTGGGATTTATGGCATGCCATGAAGACTCCAGAAAAGTAGTTCATTTTAATTTGAATTCAGAACTCAGCAGTAAAGCAAATGTGCTATCACTAATCATGATAAAAGCAAGTGAAATAAGCTTGTTTTGTTCAGTTCTTCAGGTGAAACCTCTTCATGAAACCATCAGCCTTTTGCTCTTTCTTTGCAAAGAACCCCTGAGAAACCTTTCTGTAAAGCCGACTGCCACATTCCCTCCATTGGGAACTAATATTTGCGACTTCAGGACCTGATAAACAACCGCATCAACAAACTCACAATAAAAGTTTCATTCATAGGAAATGGATGGATCTTAATAATCCCTGCTATTTTTTGGAGTCGCTATTATCCTGACTCGCAACTTGAACTCCTTATTAACGGACATGTGACTCAGGAAACGCAAATCGCACGCACTGTAGCCCATCTATTGTCATAATGAACTTTTTCCTTTAAACACACCCTGAAATGTGCACAAACACTTGTGTCGGATGACACTTCCATGCCCTTCCCTAACGGATTACGACTTCGCTCATTCAAATGGTCGACTGGTAATCTTTCCCATACAAAGACACTGAAATAAAAGACAATAACGACTTCCATCACAATCAAGGAAGGTTTAGTTACAAGCCAACACAAGACAGCACAGAGACGCTGATCAATAGAGAGGGGTGAAGTTGAGGTTATGAGAAATAGAAATATTGATGTCGCAACAGAACACAGATCTTCGTGCATGAAGGTTCCTTTAAGTAATGTGACTTAAAGGAACCTTCATGCACGAAGATCTGTGTTCTGAACAAACCATGAACTTCAAAAAATGTGCAAAGTAACATAAATAAACTAACCAAGCAAAAAAACTAACTGCAGTTTGTTTAAATGTTAACGAAATCCACTGGCAACTCAAAATAAGTTCACGCAAATTAGCAGAAATTACGTGACAATGTGTTTCGAAATGTTGATAACTTCCTGAGCTCCAGGTGTAAACACTGAAACTTGTTTTTCAGCCTCAGTTCTGAATTTTCTGCCAACCACAAATATGCTAATTAAGATGTTGTTCATTTTGACAGTTCTCCTCAGGGACGATATGAACATTAGTTCATGCATGTGTTGATTATTCATCTTTTTTTTATTATTTAAAAAAATTAATTCATAGAAGTGTGCGTAATCTTGTTTGCGACACATGTTAATGCTGATGTTCATGTTTCGTTGGTGCTAACTAATGCAACAAATAGGCCTATTGTCATGTCACTTCAGGGAACTTTAATGGAAAGCATTACAGAAATAGAAACACCAAAAAAAGTTTTGTTTTTAAAAAAAAGTGCAAATACATATCTTCAATTGATCAGAGGTGGGTATCCTGAAAGCCTCTAAAGGCCGAGAGTGTCTTTAATTACCTCCTAAGATCCATTGTCAAGCTCATGTGGTTTTCCCAAACAACATCGTAGCCAAAGTTGTCCTTTAGTTTGCTCTGAGCTTACAAGAGACCCGGATCACTCGTTCAAAACAGAGCGACTCACTCGCAACCAAATGTGCTGCACCGCTGAGGGACTCCCACAGTCAACGGGGGAAACTGGTGTTGAATCTGCTGTTCAATTATTTTTCTTGTACATTGCAAGTACATCGAGTTAATTATTAAATAAATATATGAAAAACATGATGAATATCTCATCTCATTATCTGTAGCCGCTTTATCCTGTTCTACAGGGTCGCAGGCGAGCTGGAGCCTATCCCAGCTGACTACGGGCGAAAGGCGGGGTACACCCTGGACAAGTCGCCAGGTCATCACAGGGCTGACACATAGACACAGACAACCATTCACACTCACATTCACACCTACGCTCAATTTAGAGTCACCAGTTAACCTAACCTGCATGTCTTTGGACTGTGGGGGAAACCGGAGCACCCGGAGGAAACCCACGCGGACACGGGGAGAACATGCAAACTCCGCACAGAAAGGCCCTCGCCGGCCACGGGGCTCGAACCCGGACCTTTTTGCTGTGAGGCGACAGCGCTAACCACTACACCACCGTGCCACCCCACATTATGAATATGTGTTATGGAATTGCGTATGGATATCGGAATGTCACACTGATATTGCCACATTTTAATCAAATTTAATTCCATGAGGTGAGTGGTTAACTCAGTGTCATAAATGAGAAATTTCTGCACCTCTCACATTGTGTGTGTGTGTGTGTGTGTGTGTGTGTGTGTGTGTGTGTGTGTGTGTGTGTGTGTGTGAGAGTGAGATTTTTTGATCTGTGTGCACCTAAGGAGGTTGAATTGACATCTCTCTCTCTCTCTCTCTCTCTCTCTCATGTGCACACATATAAGGGAGAACATTTCCAACTTGACATTGTGGATAGCAGTTGAAATGATCATTACTGCATGTTTGGGTAACAGTGAAATGAACAGGCATGGGGAACACATTTACTTAAAGCGAGACTGCCTTCAAGATTTTTCAAGTGTAGGTCATAAAAAGAATTTCCCCGACACCCAATTATTTTTGTTTAGTGACTGAAAGCTACTGAATTTGAACCACAGACTTCTAATTTTATTATTTTTTTAAAATAGAACAATTAATGAATTTATTTCCACGTGTCCCAAAATTCTGCGCTATTTTTTCCTGCTTCACCATGACCCGATACAAGATACTACATCATGCATCACGTGGTGGACTTTCCCTGTTCACGCAGGGCATCATCTCATCTCATCTCATCTCATTATCTCTAGCCGCTTTATCCTTCTACAGGGTCGCAGGCAAGCTGGAGCCTATCCCAGCCGACTACGGGCGAAAGGCGGGCTACACCCTGGACAAGTCGCCAGGTCATCACAGGGCTGACACATAGACACAGACAACCATTCACACTCACATTCACACCTACGCTCAATTTAGAGTCACCAGTTAACCTAACCTGCATGTCTTTGGACTGTGGGGGAAACTGGAGCACCTGGAGGAAACCCACGCGGACACAGGGAGAACATGCAAACTCCACACAGAAAGGCCCTCGCCGGCCACGGGGCTTGAACCCGGACCTTCTTGCTGTGAGGCGACAGCGCTAACCACTACACCACCGTGCCACCCCACATTATGAATATGTGTTATGGAATTGCGTATGGATATCGGAATGTCACACTGATATTGCCACATTTTAATCAAATTTAATTCCATGAGGCAAGTGGTTAACTCAGTGTCATAAATGAGAAATTTCTGCACCTCTCACATTGTGTGTGTGTGTGTGTGTGTGTGTGTGAGTGAGATTTTTTTATTTGTGTGCACCTAAGGAGGTTGAATTGACCTCTCTCTCTCTCTCTCTCTCTCATGTGCACACATATAAGGGAGAACATTTCCAGCTTGACATTGTGGATAGCAGTTGAAATGATCATTACTGCATGTTTGGGTAACAGTGAAATGAACAGGCATGGGGAACATTTACTTAAAGCGAGACTGCGTTTCAGATTTTTCAAGTGTAGGTCATAAAAAGAATTTCCCCGACACCCAATTATTTTTGTTTAGTGACTGAAAGCTACTGAATTTGAACCACGGGGCTCGAACCCGGACCTTCTTGCTGTGAGGCAACAGCACTAACCACTACACCACCGTGCCGCCCGCAAGGCATCATGGGATACAAATTTGAAACGGGAGAGAAAAATGGAGGACGTGAGTGTGCAAAGGAAAAGTGAAAGAGCGACTACAGTAACGGAAAGTGAGAAGAAAAGATGTTATGTTATATACGAAGGAAAGGAAACACAGAACCAAACTAATAAATATGGGCGCTCAGCGAGCACCTCGGTGTGATCAGCTGTTTGTTTAGCGACAGAATGATGGAACTGTCAGTGCACGCTCAAAGGTAAACCTGTAGATGGCAGTAATGCAACACTGTGGATGCCAGCTGCTGTAAAACCCAGAAGAAGAAGAAGGTAAACCTGCGCATGCGCACACGGACTTCCTCTGTCTGCTTGACTGCGCCAAGCGAGCGATTTCATGCACATTATTTGCTTTAATCCCCTCAAATTAAATAACTTCCCAGCCACAGAATGGCCTGATATTTTGTGAGATATTACAGAAATAAACAGATATCACAATCACCACATTTCAGACGGAACTAAATTTCACCGATGTTATGAAATCGAGAGGCCGTCTCGCTTTAATTATTTAAAATGCTTTAAAATGCATGTGAAGCATAAATCCGTCATAGAAACAACTTCCGGGCGGCACGGTGGTGTAGTGGTTAGCGCTGTCGCCTCACAGCAAGAAGGTCCGGGTTCGAGCCCCGGGGCCGGCGAGGGCCTTTCTGTGTGGAGTTTGCATGTTCTCCCCGTGTCCGCGTGGGTTTCCTCCGGGTGCTCCGGTTTCCCCCACAGTCCAAAGACATGCAGGTTAGGTTAACTGGTGACTCTAAATTGAGCGTAGGTGTGAATGTGAGTGTGAATGGTTGTCTGTGTCTATGTGTCAGCCCTGTGATGACCTGGCGACTTGTCCAGGGTGAACCCCGCCTTTCGCCCGTAGTCAGCTGGGATAGGCTCCAGCTCGCCTGCGACCCTGTAGAACAGGATAAAGCGGCTACAGATAATGAGATGAGATGAGATTATTAATTACCACATTATATAGGTCATGCTTAATGACGATACTAAATATTAACATATTTTAATCACTTTATATTTCATTGTTTTTTGGTTAAAAACAAACGCCGTGTGACCTCATTGACTGGATTTAGCAACTACTAATGCCTATATCAGGGATGCACACTGCAAAGACGCTTTTCGTAATGTTACCCTGAAAACTCCTTACGAACGGGTTCAGGAAAATCACGTCCAGAGACAACGTTCGTTGCTTAAGAGAGTTTCTCAACTCGCTCTTTAGCCCTAAAGGGCAACATTATCAGGAAACTTACTCTAGACTCTTACGTTAAAACTTAACCAGAAGACTTGAAATTGCATTGGGAATCAAAACTCGACCTCTCGGGTTTAGGAGTCAGAGTAGAGTCATGATTAAATTGACTCAGGCTCAAAAAGTCAACGTGGTCGTATTTCCTGCACATTTTGCGCAAACTTCTTTCTATTATCCCAGAAAATTGTTCTGGAATTTACTCTGCGATTATGAAGTTCTGCAAAACGCACATTTTCTCGCATCTACGAGCAGATCCGAGACTCCTCACGATGCCCAATATCACCACAAAAGCATTCCACACTCTCTTCATCATCAGCATACCACAGCGGCTGCTATGCATACACGAGGAACGCGCACACACCCTGCTAATCCTGCTGGAACACGCCCTGCATGGAAACAATGTGTCATAGTTGGTCAGGTTTTTTTGTTTTTTTTTTGTATTCACAAACATTTAAAAAGGGTGTCTCCTATCAACAACAGAGATGATCAGTTACATTAGCACGTGTAGTTGCCACGCAAACGAACTTGCGCCGGAGGTGAAACTGCTTGCTCATTACCTCAGCGAGCTGGCGATGGTTCTCCAGGCTCTGAGGGGGGAGATGGATGGAAAGTGTGCTTTGGAAACTATTCAAGATCAACATGTCGGAGAAAAATGATTACCTAGCAACCTGTGCTATTCATTTTGGTGAAAGTGCAATGCAACAAACGCTCCATTTAATACTCAAAACGATACGACACGGAAAGCACTAAAGGCCAAAGAGGAAAAAGAGCATCATAAGCGAACCTGCATATCCATCACCATCTTGACACCATCTCTCTCTCTCTCTGTAGCAACATTTGAAAACGCAAGAGCAGAATTAAAAGGAGACAGGTGCGTAGGGTGTTTGTATATTGTGGTTGGCAGGATGGAGAACAGTTCTGTAAGCCCACAGCTGTTTCCCATCTCCGTAATTAGCTATCATTTTAAGTTACAGGGAGTAGCAGTGACCTCCAGGACTCTCGTTCATGACACATAAAGGAATCGACTGAAATACCAGGTGGCTCTTGTGCAAAATGTTTGATCAAACTATCCATAAGTTGTCAGAGGTGGCAGGGTTACAGAGCACAGATCACGGCAAAACCTTGACACTCGACAACTGTAACAACTTTCCAACTGTTGCGTAATTGCTCAATATGTTCTCTAATTGCACCTTTGTTTTGATTATGAGGATAATGAGTGTTATGCCGTGCAATTCAGTTCTTCTTCCTGAACCTGAAGTGGTTTGCAAGTGTGTGTGTGTGTGTGTGTGTGTGTGTGTGTGTGTGTGTGTGTGTGTGTGTGTGTGTGTGTGTGTGTGTGTGTTGGGGAATAGGTTGGACAGTTTGGGCAACTCACACTAATATTAACATCCTAGACTCCTTTCATCGTAAAACTCCCAGAGTAAACAACGCCGAAGAAATAGGAGTGTGTTATGGTCACGCCTGCAACAACAAGATCCTTAAAACCCTCTTTATTTCATCAGATTATACGGTTTATTCCCACATTAAAATGCATATGAAGCATACGGTAAATCCGTCATAGAAACAGCTTCCCAGATCAGGTTAAGTGGTGCTTGGATGGCTGCAACCGTATGAGGGGAAACCGAAATGCTTTTTCAGCTTTTAAAACATTTTTCCAAAACACACTGTCATAAGTTTGAGATGAATTCAAGTTGCATCGATCACAAAGTCATTTCCTAACACCGACTGACTGATTTCTGAACCTTTCTGAAAAATCTCCCTTTTGTTTTGTCATTTCAGGAGTGAAAATGGAAGAAATATTACTTCACTATGTGGTGGCTGGCTTCAGGAAGGCCGTGCAAACTTTTCGACCTCCCCTGTTCGGAGCTGTTGCATGACAGGAGAGCTCGCGAGTGCGTGGGAAATGGAAACAAACCAAAAAGAAAGAAAGACAAAAAAGTCCAAGAAGGAAGCATGATTTCAAGGAAACACAAAGGAAAGGTCTGCGTTTCTTTTCATGAACTCCAAATCAGGTGAACTAGCTACTGTACTTACATCCATCCATTATCCGTAACCGCTTATCCTGTACAGGGTCACGGGCGAGCTGGAGCCAATCCCAGCTGACTATTGGTGAGAGGCAGGGTACACACTGGACAAGTCGCCAGGTCATCACAGGGCTGACACACAGAGACAAACAGCCATTCACACTCACATTCACACCTACGGTCAATTTAGAGTCACCAGTTAACCTAACCTGCATGTCTTTGGACTGTGGGGGAAACCGGAGCACCCGGAGGAAACCCACGCGGACACGGGGAGAACATGCAAACTCCACACAGAAAGGCCCTCGTCGGCCGCTGGGCTTGAACCCAGAACCTTCTTGCTGTGAGGTGACAGTGCGAACCACTACACCACCGTGCCGCTCTACTGTACTTACACATGAACCAAATAAATGCCGAGCATGAGGCGAGTCAGTATGATACAAACAAGTTTTAAAATCTTTCAGCAACTTTTCATTCATGAACTGATAACAATTCAATTAATCATTTCTGAGTATAAGAACTTAGCAAAGCCTGTGATAAACCGGTGACCTGTCCAGGTGTGTACTCCGCTTCCTGCCGAATGTCAACTGGGATTGTCTCCAGTACACCCACGACCCACAACAGATAAGCAGCATAGAAAATTAATGAATGAATAAATGACTTTTCGCAATTACTTTGAACACTTCGAAAGCTCGGGAGTTAGCGAGCATGGACATGAACTCCAGGTTAATTAACGTCTCAACACGTCAATAAACATCTGGACAATCACTGGCGCCAAATGTTGTCATCAAATTATTATTTGTCCAAAAGGACAGGTTCCTCATGCAGCCCACGCTGTGATATTTATATTTACGATGCAGCAGATTTACTATCTGTCTGATCTGTGACGCATTTCCTGCTCTGCATCCATACAAACACAGCGTCGCTTTATCCAACCATGAGCTCAGTTTGTAAACTGTTATTAAACAGAAAGGGCCGTGTTTTTCCATTTCAGAGTTCAAAAAGAGCACGGCACCTTAATCTGACTCGAGCTCTCATCATAAATCTGCAAAGATAAAACAGGGACAGAGAGACGATCTGTATTTATAGCTGATGAGATTTACAGTGCTGTGCAAAAGTCTTAGGCTCATGTACTGTAAAGAAATGCTGTCGACCAAAAATGGTTAAAAAAATAATGAAATGAAATGTTTCAACGTTAAAAAAAACTATAAACAGTAATCAGTAAGCCATAATAAATGAGATAAAGTCAATATTTGATGTGAGATGACCCTTTGCTTAAAAAAAAGTCATCGTCTCAGGTCCAGTGAGTGCAGTTTTATGCGGAAATGATCTGTAGGTTTTACTGAGCATCTTACAGAACCAGCCACAGTTCTTCTGCACACTTTGACTGTCACACTCGCTTCTTCATTTTGTACCAAAACCCAGCAGCCTTCATTATGGTTTCTTTTTTAATCTGAAAAGTGGGCTCTTATGGGTGGAATATGCTGCTCAGACACAAATATTTATTTCTGTAACATTTAATTTTGTGCTGAAAAAAAAAACAACGTTTGGACTCTAAAATGTTTTTATACTGACTTGATAATATAGAAGTCAGAAAATAAAAATCTATAACCAAGTTTGTATGAAGGAAAAAAAATAGGGTGCTGAGGACTTCTGCACAGGACTGAACATTTGGGAGAATTGTTCAAGCAGAAACACTCGTGATACAAAGCTGGACTTGGATTTGACTCAAGTTTTTGACTTACAGTAAAGGAACTTGCAATGATTCATTATTATATCTAGCCGCTTTGGGCGGCACGGTGGTGTAGTGGTTAGCGCTGTCGCCTCACAGCAAGAAGGTCCGGGTTTGAGCCCCGTGGCCGGCGAGGGCCTTTCTGTGTGGAGTTTGCATGTTCTCCCCGTGTCCGCGTGGGTTTCCTCCGGGTGCTCCGGTTTCCCCCACAGTCCAAAGACATGCAGGTTAGGTTAACTGGTGACTCTAAATTGAGCGTAGGTGTGAATGTGAGTGTGAATGGTTGTCTGTGTCTATGTGTCAGCCCTGTGATGACCTGGCGACTTTTCCAGGGTGTACCCCGCCTTTCGCCCATAGTCAGCTGGGATAGGCTCCAGCTTGCCTGTGACCCTGTAGAAGGATAAAGCGGCTACAGATAATGAAATGAGATGAGATCTAGCTGCTTTATCCTGTTCTACAGGGTCGCGGGCAAGCTGGAGCCTATCCCAGCTGACTACGGGCGAAAGGCGGGGTACACCCTGGACAAGTCGCCAGGTCATCACAGGGCTGACACATAAACACAGACAACCATTCACACCTACGGTCAATTTAGAGTCACCAGTTAACCTAACCTGCATGTCTTTGGACTGTGGGGGAAACCGGAGCACCCGGAGGAAACCCACGCGGACACAGGGAGAACATGCAAACTCCGCACAGAAAGGCCCTCGTCAGCCGCTGGGCTCAAACCCAGAACCTTCTTGCTGTGAGGCAACAGCGCTAACCACTACACCACTGTGCCGCCCAACTTGCAATGATTTTGCAAGAATAAATGTCTCATTTCTACATTTGAGAGATGACTGACTGATGCCTTGCCCTCTTTGCCCCTCCATTTGCACCCTGCAGAGGAACTGATGTGCCCTGAATGACCACAATCAATGCTTGGAGATTGTTCAAATTCTTTCTCAAATGCTGCTCAAACACCAAAAAATAAAGCAAAAAGCATCAAGATTCATGAGCTTTCCAACAGCAGCTGTCAAAAAACACTCCCCCACACACACGCCTCCATTCCAGAAAAAGAGTCACATTCCTGAGCACAAGTGGACATGTGGTCATCCATCAGCTAAAAATAATTGCTTCATACAACTACTGTACCTCAGAGGAGGCACGAGTGCAGGAAAAGCAGGGCAGCGTTTTGGAAAAGAAAGATCACTCACAATTTAATTCAAATGAGATCTTTGGTGAGGACTCAAGAAAGTTCTCGCTACTTCAGCGTCCTGGATTTTTCGCAATGGGATGAATGTCGTGCTCCAGAGCGACTCCGTGTCTCCATTACTTAGGCAAAGGCCTTGGAAAAAACAAACAACACCACTTAGGACATTATCTCGAATAAACCCAAGTTGTAGATGGAGAGAAAGGGAAGTATGGAGGAATGGGTGAGGAAGGGTCACCAGGTTTGAGGAAGAAGGTGAAGAAAGGAAGAAGCTCGAGCTGGAAATCTGGTGAGGGATGAAGGGGTAGGATAGCACAGGAGAGAAAGTTAAATGATATAAAATACAGGAGGATTTTTTTTTTTAAGAGTAAGGTTGAAATTAAATTACGGTTGGAGCAAGAAAGAGAAGACATCAGAACGTTTTATGACTGAATGTCCTCGCAACATTGTAGGACGTCCCTGTAGCATTCGTAAAGTTACCAGAATGTTCTGCTTAAGTTTTACGCGTACTGGACACTCAGGGACGGGATGATCGTCAAGAGCAGAGAGACGAACACGGAGGACACACTGGGCATGTTGGATTTTAACAGCAGCCAATTCCACTCTTCCTGGCTCTGCCGCTACATGACCAGCTGATGAAGTCAGACAAACTCTGAGCGCAAATACAAGAGAAGCCAAGAACTTGTTTTTCTGCCTTCGGGGAGTTTCAGTGCAGAGCCTCTACTGAATCAAATTCTGTCATTTCCACCAAATGCCAGGTGTTTCGAAGCTACAGGGCCGGATTTGAACTTTGGTCACAGCATGGCACCTCGAAACCGAGAACCATCACTGGGTATTCAAGGACATAAAGGAGTCCACGCCTGAATCCAGACTCTGGTGACTGGTTGATCCTCAGCGTGTGGAGTATATCAGATTAAAAAGAGGAGAAGCTTTAAGGTGCAGCCTTATTGGGTTACGTGCAAGTTCTGCTGGAACACTAACAAAGGAAAAAAAAGGGAAACGATTCAGATTCAAGATAGAGCTATGAGTGCGTCTTAGCTCGATTGTGCCCTTTCGTCCATCTTGTTTATTGTTGACAGTGAGTCAGGAATCAGATTAAGTCTGTTGGAGACACCGAACAGTTCCAAAGGCAGATGTAGGCCATGCAATGGTGATGAAAAGGCTGTTTGCACAATGCTGACCAATTCGCTACATTCGTGGAAAATGAACGGAATAAACCAAACACCAAAAATCCATAGAAACTAGGACGATATCATTTTTGGATAAAATGCTCTTTTGTACAGGCGGCACAGGTTCATTCTGAGCACGGGTTCCCGTGTGTGCGCATTCTCGTTCCCCTCGTGTGTGTATTCCTGTGGGTTCACTCATTAATCAGGTTTTGTATGCTAATTAATATGTAAATTAATACACCCAATAGCCAGCCGCTGTGTCCGGGGATCAGGTCGTCGAGGCCCCTGCCTTCGACTGCCACCCAATCCACACTGCACCAAACCCCTACTGCTACCTCTGTGGGTGGTGAACCCACAGGAGGTCGGGCCCACGTCACCTCTTCGGGCTGAGCCCGGCCGGGCCCCATGGGCAAAGGCCCGGCCACCAAGTGCTCGCATACGAGCCCCAACCCCGGGCCTGGCTCCAGGGTGGGGCCCCGGCTGCGTCCTACCGGGCGACGTCACGGTCCTGGATTTTTTTCTCCATAGGGGGTTTTGGTGAACTGCTCTTGGTCTGGCCTGTCACCTAGGACCTGTCTGCCTTGGGAAACCCTAACAGGGGCATAATGCCCCCGACAACATAGCTCCTAGGATCATTCAAGCACACAAACCCCTCCACCACAATAAGGTGGCAGTTCTAGGAGGGGAACTCCCTGGGGAGGTGTTCCAGGCATGTCCCCCCTGGAGGAGGCCCCGGGGAAGACCCAGGACACGCTGGAGGGACTATGTCTCTTGGCTGGCCTGGGAACGCCTCGGTGTTCTTCCCGAGGAGCTGGCTGAGGTGTCTGGGGAAAGGGAAGTTTGGGCTTCCATGCTTAGACTGCTGCCTCCGCGACCCGGCCCCGGATAAGCGGAAGAAGACGAGACGAGAATTAATACACTAAATTGCATAGTGCTCTGAGATGGACTAGCGTTCAATCCAGTGTGTGTTCCTGCCCCGTGTTTCCAGGATTCACTGTGACTCTGACCAGGACAGAGTGCTCACTGGAGATGAATGAATGAATGAATGAATGAATGAATGATCTTTGAAAATATTAGGAGCAAGGACAAAATTCCACTGCGTGCAAACTTTCAAGTAATCAAATGCCTCAGCGCTTGTGCGTTCTCCTTGTGGAGGTCAGAACCCACCACATTCCATGCGTCTTTCAAAATCATGTCCATCCTATGTTCAAATAATTACATTCCCTGGCTCTACATCTTCAAGTCATTATAAATACATAAATCCACGCCGGGCGCGGAAAATGAAGTCACAACCAAATCTACTTCCACCGCTGCCTCACAGATAAATACTCAATCTATATGTAAATATGGCACATGGGGACATGAACGAAAAAGTGCATTATGTATTTTTCTGTTTGATCAGCGGCCCCCAAAGCCGAACTTATGACTTTTAATGAAACGTGTTCGGCAGATAGGCCGAGTCCGAGCGAATTCACGCTTCAGAGAGCAGCGTGAAATACCAACAGGTTGGTGAAGAGATTACACTCACCCACTGCCAAAAAGCAAGGCTTTGTGTTTTGATGGCTCAGCATGTTAGCCTTGAAACTTCAAGAGCAAGAATTAGAAGAGAAGAACTCTCTTCTCAGGGGAAATCACTTTTCATTATCAGCTCAAAAGGCCATTCACTATCGAAATTCTTTTTTATGATTTTAATCAAGGGCGGCACGGTGGTGTAGTGGTTAGCGCTGTCGCCTCACAGCAAGAAGGTCCGGGTTCGAGCCCCGTGGCCGGCGAGGGCCTTTCTGTGCGGAGTTTGCATGTTCTCCCCGTGTCCGCATGGGTTTCCTCCGGGTGCTCCGGTTTCCCCCACAGTCCAAAGACATGCAGGTTAGGTTAACTGGTGACTCTAAATTGAGCGTAGGTGTGAATGTGAGTGTGAATGGTTGTCTGTGTCTATGTGTCAGCCCTGTGATGACCTGGCGACTTGTCCAGGGTGTACCCCGCCTTTCGCCCGTAGTCAGCTGGGATAGGCTCCAGCTTGCCTGCGACCCTGTAGAACAGGATAAAGCGGCTACAGATAATGAGATGAGATTTTAATCAAGGGTGCCAATAATTTTAGAGTTGACATTTTACAGAAATTAAGACATTAGTTCATACTGGCATTGTGCACTCCATTTTAACCATATATAGAAGGAGAATTGCCATAATAATAATAATAATAATAATTTAAATCATGATCACAGTATGATGTACTGTACACAGGACATGCACTGCTTTTATTTCTCACAATAAATAATGGATTTAAAGCAAAAAATATCGAAAAGAATTTGCAAAAGGTACCGCATATGAAATATTAGGGATGGTTACGATAAAATACAATCAATAAACAGGTCATATTTAGCCATTTTCCTGTCTTCCTCACACCCCAGTCTCATAATTCACGAAATGCATGATGGGTAGTGACTGAATGAGTTCCAGCATGCAGAATGTATGTTTGGTTTAGTTTTTAAGTGCATGTACGAAAAGGATTTAGAGGAGAGAGGAAGGAACTTTGACATGCGGCGTTTGAGAGCGATATAAATCAGACCGAATTCCTCTCATAGCCCACACTCCCAGTTGCATTCATTCACAAACATAGCGCTTGAGTGATGACGGTGCAACAGCATAATTGCATTCTATTCTATTCTATTCGGCAGCGTTTATAATCGTATTACACACCCTGTTTTTCATTTCGCTGAAAAAAATTTCATTTTCACCCCCCTTAATAAATATGCATCTTTAACTTCAGATAAATAATTCATTAAAAAGAGGAGATTGTAACTATCCTGTGCATAATTAAGTGTGTAATAAGTGACACTATCATTCTCATCCTGTTACTCCAACACAACAAGAACATAAACAGAGCACTGAATGAAGATAAAGCGACGCCTCTGTTCCTGCCCTGGCCGACACAAGACTGTGGAGATCTCACAGCGTTCACCCTGCACACATATCTCCGTTTCAATCCTAATACAACATGACAATTCGTTCAATCACAGATTCATTAGTGCCAAATTAGCCTGGTGTTGATGGAGTGTGTGGGGCTGACTGAAGGAAACCATTTTGGCCTTTTTCTCCAGAAGGTTCTCCTCATGTGTTATCAGACACTGTATCTGAGCGATTCCTATTACTATAAACTGGGATTATAAATTAATCCCCATAAACACTAATCACTCAAACCAAAATTCCAGTGCCTGTGCTCCATGCAATTACTCTCGTCTTACAAACACACGCACTAATGAGGCATAACCCGGAGTCCTGGAGGGTGAGAACAGCTGCACTGGTTTCCATTCATCTTTAATCCCAGATGCTAATTAAAGCAGTGAGAACCAGGTTTACGAACAATGCCACTCAAATCACACACGACGTCTGATATAAATATAATACAGAAGTTCAGTGGATCTGAACCTCCAGCTCCAATGTCCATGCAGTTTAACCGATTAAGTGTTGAGACACAACAGTCGGAAGTGAAACAACTTCTCTCGTCTATCGTTTCAAGGAAAAAAAAAACTTAGTCGTCATAAAACCTGTGATGTCACCTCACTTGTTTTGATGTAAGGCAGTCTTGAACTTGGATGGTTTATGAAGGGCCATGCAGAATGGAGATCCACTTCCAATAAAGTGTTCGGGAATCACGTGAAAACTACAGTTGCAGCCAACACCACCTACCTCTGATAGAGTGTACAACTTTTTTGCCTGCTTGAAGCCATCTTTTATTTTTGTAATATTTTTGTTTCTCTTCCTATTCACTGATTCACAAAATACAATCAGAGAACTTGTCAACACAACTGTTGCAGATGACTTAAAAAAAAAAAGTGCTCCCAAACCCCTCTTCAAATTCCCCAAACTATCCACAAAACTCTTTAAAAAATAGTGGACAAGTACAAATGAACAGAATCTATATACATAAATATACATCGGTTTCTACAGCAGGCTATTCCTCAGCCACTCACCTTCATCATTTTTACTCTGTTGAGGAGGAAAACCTCCACAGACCATGACCTGAGAGCACAAATTCACCGTTCACCAAGAATTAGCAGAATACAAATTTACTTGGAGACTAGCTGTAGAAAAGTTTGTGTAAATGATCAACAATTACATGTAAAGTGTGTGGTCTGGGATGTGATTGTTACACTGATTGGACAAGCAAAGGTAATGTTTTGGGGTCCTCCCCACACACACACACCAAGAAGGTGATGTTTTTGGTGTGGTTGGTTTGTCTCTTTGCTTTAAGCAGGATTGCACAAAACCTACCAATCCAATTTCTCTGAAACTTGGTGGAAGGATGTAGCATGGACCAAGGAAAAACCCATTAAATTTTGGACCAGATCCGAGTCATGGGGCGGATCCATGAATTTATTTTCACTCTCGCCAACATTGCCAGATACGGCATTTGACTTTGGCACAAATCTGCACTCAACAATGCCATACAGCTTAAAGGGCTGATGAGACATTTTTGACATCTTTGGCGATGTTTTATAACATAAAAAGTAATTCCCGATGATCCATATATTAATTCACGAAGGCGCCTATTTTACAAGTTATGATAAAAAAACGCGGCTATTTGGGCAAATTTGACGGGGCTGCAGCACCCAGGAGACGAAAGAGGAGGAGGGGCTATATGACGTCAGCGAAAGAACCTTCCTCCTCACTTACCAGTTTGTTGTTGATGCGAGAGGTGTTCAGTTTATCATTATTAGTTTTATTATTATACATACATATATATTAGTTATTATGCCTTCGCGTTGTGTTGCCGGCTTTTGCTCCAAAACCCACAAGGATGGGGTAAGTTTATTCAAGTTTCCCAGAGATCCCGAGCTGCATGCAAAGTGGGTGAAGCAAGTCAGGTGCACTCGTGACAAGTGGGAGCCCTCACCAACATCCGTCCTGTGCTCTGAACATTTCGATTTGGATTGTTTTGACACCCTTCCCAGCTTAAAGGAATCTCTTGGGTGTTCAGTTCAGCACAAACGTGTGCTGCTACCATCAGCAGTGCCTACAGTATTCTGGAGGGGGTCTACTAGTAGCTATGCCGGATCCAGCAGTCGCCTGGGACAAGGCAACTCCTCCAAAGACAGTCCTCCTGTCAGAACATGTGTTGAGAAACGACATAAGATAAAGGTACGTAGAGCTATAGAGTGCTCCGACATGATGCTAAAAATAGTAACCATGCGGTCTGCGCGGCCATCTTGGAAGTGACTCGCTCCAGAGCACTCATAGAGTACACATCATAGAGTACACATTCATGATAATCATAAATGTAATCATAAAGTCGGCCTGATATCAGTCATGTATTTGCTTGTGAAAGCTTGTTTCTCAAAGCAAATACTGAGGGAAAGCTAACTTAGCCAGACAAGTAGGCTACAGATTGTCATTTGCTTATGCTGATGTAGGTTATCAAATATTTTGCTTCATTCAAGGATAAAACTAAGAAGCCATAAACTAGAAGACGTGCCTGCCAATATTATCCTAAATGTATCACGGATCAGGCATAATCGTAAGCTTATTATGTTAGCCGTTTGCATGCTCCATTAGGACCTATGTATTCAGTGTAGCATACGGCTTACATAATAATAAGCAGTGTTTACACATGCAAGACAACAATACACAATATTAAAATATTGATTCCGTAACATTTTGAACAAATACGGGTTGACCTACCAATCCTTGTTATCCAACCTTGTGGTGTTCAATGCTGGGCTGTCTGCCTGTCCGCTGTCCATCTCGGGGTCGGAGTCGCTCTCAGATTGCACAGTAACAGGTTCAAACCTGTACGGTTGGATGCACCCGTGTTCGTCATCACTTTATTCTTCCGATCTATCCCACTCACAACACAATTCTAGACTCCCAGAAGAGGAAAAGCTAGAGAGTTCACTGGCGTTTTCATGCGCCATTTCCATTGAGTAGACAGCCAGTGAACCGCAGCGTGTTCTTCCGCTGACGTCACAACATGGCCGTGAGCCACGGACCCAGTTTTCTTGCGCTGTGCAATTAAAAGTTGGATATTCGCGTAACAACAGCTTCTTTTCACGTAATTATAACAGAAATCTAACATGTTTGCCATGTTGTATAGTTTATTTAAGAAATTGCATAGAGTCATGTTCGTGTCATCAGCCCTTTAAAATCCAGGAGATGGCAGTCAAGTTCAATCGAGACCAAACATAATCAGTGGAGAAATACGATGCCTGAAGATCACAGTCCACAATCCTGGGTATCAGTTATCCTCTGGGATACACATGTTGTGACATGATTCTGATAGTTTTGGAAATACATCCAGACATATAAAGTTACTGCAGTTGCAGATTTGCATATCAAAGAGGAATCTTTAGTCTATGAAATGCTCTCTGACTGCCCTTCTATTTGCAATTTTTTTTTTTCAAATTGCCAAATATTTTTAAAAATAGCTGAAATATGTCGTTCAGTCAGAAAACATTTTGGTAAGGTCAGCAAATTTGAAGACAAACTTGGAAAACTGACAAAATTAAACATGCCTAATGGATTGACTTTTAAGGAAAGAGGCCTGGCTGAGTGCTGTCCCCCCCACTGGAAGCAGAAATAAGTAAAATAGGTTTGAACAAAAAAAAATGCACAAGATCCATTAAATGGTAATATTAAACATGTAACTTGGGTATATTCAAGATTATATATGATTGTGACATACTTAGGAGCATGTTCAAAATTACAGATGGCACCTTTAACCATTTGTGTCATGGCAATCATTTTTTTTTTTTTTTAATCTTGTGTTGAAAGACATCTTGCGTTTGAGTGTGTTGTATCTACAGCACTGGAGGTCTTATGCAATCCTGTTGTGTAATAACAATTACACACGACATGCTGCACACCTCTTACTGTGTGTGTGTGTGTGTGTGTGTGTGTGTGTGTGTGTGTGTGTGTGTGTGTGTAAAACAATACAGTATTAGCTAATAAAAATATAGTTGTCAGTAACTGTCACTGTGTATGAACTGTTAGAAGAGTAAAGGTGGAGACTCGGCCATTTTGGGATCTGAAGGCTCATACTGTCGAAGAGCCTCTTAAGAACAAAACCAACAAAAAAATACAATATGACATGTCATGAACTTGTTGACCTGATTTTGAAACCTGCAGAGCTACTGTACAAAATGTTGGCTCGCTCCTCTGAAATAACTTCATCTCCTTCATCACAAACACACAATTATGACTAAACCTAATCCTGCTCTCTTTTAATAACCATCTCTGCTTTGTTGTTGGTCCATCAGGCTCGTCAGTGTGACAGTACGCATGTTTGTACGCTCAAGTGCAAGGGTGCCAACCTGCCATTATGTGTCCTAATCCTCTAATCCTGTCTTACAAATCCAGAAAAGAAATACTCAACCAACTGAGAGAGAGAGAGAGAGAGAGAGAGAGAGAGAGAGAGAGAGAGAGCGCACTGGTAGCAGGTAGAAGGTGAGGTAGAAACACAAAATACAGGTAGAAGGTGAGGTAGAAACACAAAATAAGAGAAGAAAATGGAAAAAGGAAGGAGCTTTAAACAAAAAAAGGGAAAGGTGCTTGGAAGAAGTGAGGGGGAACAGAAGAAAGGATCGAACAAGGGGAAACAGAGTAAAGATATGACAAAAAAGTAAGGTGGGAAAATTTAAATAAAGAAGTCATTAAAGAGAAAGAAAGAAAGAAAGAAAGAAAGAAAGAAAGAAAGAAAGAAAGAAAGAAAGAAAGAAAGAAAGAAAGAAAGAAAGAGGAACAATAAAACAAATTGAAGTAGCAAAAGTAACAAAAAATAAAGGGATGAGGCAAAAGAAAAGAAGAAAATGGAAAGGAGAGAGCTAAAAATAAAAAGTGACAAAAGAAAAAAGGGAAGGAAGTTGGGGAAAAAAGTGAGGGGATGAGAGGAAAGAATAAAACAAGGGATACAACAAAGCAAAGAAAAAAAGAAGGTGGAAAACTTAAAGATCTCAAAAGGAAAGTAAGGAACAAGGAGAAGAAAGAAAGAAAAAGAAAGAAAGAAAGAAAGAAAGAAAGAAAGAAAGAAAGAAAGAAAGAAAGAAAGAGGAAAAAATGACAAAGAGAAAGGAGGAAAAGAAGAATGATAAGAATAAAAATGAAGGAAGGAAAAACCCGGTGCTCTTGTCTTGAGCATGAGCAGTCAGAGCTGTGCACCACTGATAGCCAGAACCAGGAGAACTTTCATCACCCTGAGAACCTCGATCCCAAAGAACCAGCGGTGGAAATGAGGCAATAGAGCTCAGAGTGAGAAAGTGAGTGAGAATGTCTGTACTGCACTGTGGAGGGGGAGAACACACGGGGGGTGATTAAGTCCAGAGAGCACACTTCAGACATTTCTGTGATTTACAAGGACAGGACGTTAAACCTCCAGCACATGGCACTTAAAAACACAAACAGAAACTACTGCAGTTGATCGTGAGATTGAAGCCGCAGGAAGCCGACTCTGATTGCTTTCTAATGAGGTTAATGTTGGTCTTGTAGCCACAGCATGAAGAACAACATCTGAATAACTGGTGACGCTCCAAGGCCAGAATTCTTCCAGTTTCATTGTAAAGTGGACGGAGCCAATCACAGGTAAAAAACCGTAAATTTTAACATCAGTAACCACCAGTCAGATGTTGTCCGTCCCTCATACCTAGCTTTTTGGGAGGCTGATGTTAATCGCACATGCTAAGAATCTTAGGCCACGCCCACAACCCTTACAGTCTAATCTGTTCCTAGAACTGGACAGAGTAGTTTTATTTTGGCTCCTATTCCTTTCCTGACTCATGCTTAGGACCTGTCATGCAATCACCATCTATGTTTTGTTTTGGGGTTTTTTGGTACGCTGGTATGTGATGAAGATAACAGTGCAATGTAGTCAATGACATCATCTTCAAATCAGTTGCTCCACATGCTTGTGCTCAAAACGTGACTTAACAGCCATGTGAAAAAGAATTTTTTAAAAATTCTAGTGTTTTCACCATACAAAAAAAAGAGAGAGAAAAATAATCAATAACAGAATGAAACCAAAATTTTAATGAGGGAAGTGAATGTATAATATTTATTACTCATCTCATCTCATTATCTCTAGCCGCTTTATCCTTCTACAGGGTCGCAGGCAAGCTGGAGCCTATCCCAGCTGACTACGGGCGAAAGGCGGGGTACACCCTGGACAAGTCGCCAGGTCATCACAGGGCTGACACATAGACACAGACAACCATTCACACTCTCATTCACACCTACGGTCAATTTAGAGTCACCAGTTAACCTAACCTGCATGTCTTTGGACTGTGGGGGAAACCGGAGCACCCGGAGGAAACCCACGCGGACACGGGGAGAACATGCAAACTCCGCACAGAAAGGCCCCCGCCGGCCCCGGGGCTCGAACCCAGGACCTTCTTGCTGTGAGGCGACAGCGCTAACCACTACACCACCGTGCCGCCATATTTATTACTATTATTATTATTATTATTAATAATAATAATAATGGGCGGCACGGTGGTGTAGTGGTTAGCGCTGTCGCCTCACAGCAAGAAGGTCCGGGTTCGAGCCCCGGGGCCGGCGAGGGCCTTTCTGTGTGGAGTTTGCATGTTCTCCCCGTGTCCGCGTGGGTTTCCTCCGGGTGCTCCGGTTTCCCCCACAGTCCAAAGACATGCAGGTTAGGTTAACTGGTGACTCTAAATTGAGCGTAGGTGTGAATGTGAGTGTGAATGGTTGTCTGTGTCTATGTGTCAGCCCTGTGATGACCTGGCGACTTGTCCAGGGTGTACCCCGCCTTTCGCCCGTAGTCAGCTGGGATAGGCTCCAGCTTGCCTGCGACCCTGTAGAAGGATAAAGCGGCTAGAGATAATGAGATGAGATGATGAGATAATAATAATAATAATAATAATAATAATAATGGATGCAAGTCTACATGGAAAGTAAAGGGTTTTTGTCATTATTTTATCTCATATGACCCCAGAGAGCTATCAGGCATCGTCTTGAAAATGGTTTCTTCCACACTAGACCAATGATGTGTCTAGAGATGGGGGGGAACGACTTCTTTATAAAAAAGCATGACGTTGATTGGAAAAAATAGTCTTGTCAGAAAAATATCTACTAAAATTGTAATAAATGAATGAATGAGGTGGCACGGTGGTGTAGTGGTTAGCGCTGTCGCCTCACAGCAAGAAGGTCTGGGTTCAAGCCCCGTGGCCGGCGAGGGCCTTTCTGTGTGGAGTTTGCATGTTCTCCCCGTGTCCGCGTGGGTTTCCTCCGGGTGCTCCGGTTTCCCCCACAGTCCAAAGACATGCAGGTTAGGTTAACTGGTGACTCTAAATTGAGCGTAGGTGTGAATGTGAGTGTGAATGGTTGTCTGTGTCTATGTGTCAGCCCTGTGATGACCTGGCGACTTGTCCAGGGTGAACCCCGCCTTTCGCCCGTAGTCAGCTGGGATAGGCTCCAGCTTGCCTGCGACCCTGTAGAACAGGATAAAGCAGCTACAGATAATGAGATGAGATGAGATGAATGAATACCCTTAGTGCAACTCCCCAGTGTTTTGTTCTCTCTTTTTTATTTCTTCTTGGATGTTTAATAGAACACTCAAGTTGTGTATCAGTCTGATAGCCAGTATTTGTGCTTTAAGTACAATAAGTACAGTTGTACAGGAGGACAAGAGTTCTTCCTCTTGGACAATGTTCTGACTCACATCCGATACAGAGTGTAGGAATGACAAAAGGTTTTGTACCTCCTATCGAAAACATCCCGGTGTGTCTCTCGCTTTCTGTCTCACTGCCAGGTGAGAAACTCTTTCGCTCCCTGGTGGCTTGTTCTCTCTCACCGTCGGCAGAAGCAGCAGGACGGCTGCCTCATTAGGACGGCTGCGGGCATCGCTTGAGGCCTGGGGGAGACTCTGCTCCTCTCGTTTAGCTTCATCACTGTCATACATCTGTCAGAGCTCAGGGTTCTCACAACTCATTATCCTGCTCTCTCTTGGCCACTCGCTCATTCACACACACACACACACACACACTCACACACCTGAATTCCTATATCTGTATGTGTGCAATGATAATGTAGATAATACTGATTGATAATATGGACAAACAGTATACTTTACAGTGTGTTCCAATGATTTTCCTTTTCAATATTTCTTCATTTCTGAGATAAAACAAGTCCCCTTGGGAAGGCAGCTGTACTCTGTGCCATTCATTTTGACCAAATTTGGCCAATATTAGATAAATGTTTCGACAAACACCAGGAGACAGTTTAAAATTCAAACAAATGTTCTGTCTTGCAGTTAGCTAACAGTCTGATTTACATCTGGATTTAGGTGTCCATCTGCTCAAAGCTGTGCTTCTGATAGCACAGAGACCGGGAACGTCAGGTTTTCACTGATATCCGGTCTGGTCAGTTAGCTCGCTCGTTACTGACAGCCGTGAGTACTGTATTAAGGGCAATTATGAATATGGAAAAATTCTCTCAAAGATTCTCATCCTATTTTCAGTAATAGTGATGAGAAACGTTGATGAATATGGTTTAGAATTCCATTCGGAAATCCTGTCAGGTTCGTTGCTGTTAGCTAACTGTCAGTCAGTATCAGTGAAGAGATCATATGCCTTTATTTTAGGGTGACCAGACGTCCCGGTTTTACCGGGACAGTCCCGATTTGGGGTTGTGTGTCCCGAGTCCCGACAAAAGTCTGTCGGGACACGGATATGTCCCGGTTTTCGCCACTCGCGACATTTGCGACTGAGCAGCGTGGGAATCATTAGCGGAGAAATGTCTGCATTTACTATTTTGATGAATTGACAGGAATCGCAAACTTTCCTGGTTACTGCCCCCTGGCCCTGTGGCATGGGTGTTTATTTAGCCACATTATTCCAGACAACAGAACGGGTTGCCATGCAACAGTAAAATAAACATTAACTGGCGCGAATGTTCTTTGTCTAGCAGCTAGCAGCAGTAATGCCGCAGCAATTATGCCGAAAAGAAAATGTACCTTTTCCAAAGATTTACAGGGCATCTACCCCTTCCTCCGAGAGGTGCAGAACAATGCGCACGAAGCCTACTGCACACACTGTAAGTGTTTTGTTCTTGTACTGAGTTGGGTAGCCTATGTTGCAAATGCTGTGCGCTCCTGTGGGGGCTTTCTTCGGGCTGTCACCCCTCTCCTCCTTTATTGCTGTTTTGTTTGAGTGTATATTTACGGAAGCCGCGAGACCCTTCATATAATCTTTTTTTATTCACCTTGTTATCCCGAGATAACAACATAATTAATTCAGGATCTCGAGAAAACACCACAACTAATTCGAGACCTCGAGAAAACAAAACCATTATTCCGTGATCTCGAGAAAACAAAACCGTTATTTCATGATCTCAGCTGGATCACTGTATCTCCATCGGTAGAGACGAAGCCGGGCCAGTCTTCTGCGGAGGTGCCGCGGACTAATTTTGAAATTATCCCTTATTAAAAGACTTAATGCAATCTCTTCCTGTGTCAACCCCTGATCAAAATATTGCCTTATTAGGTGATCGATTATTCCAGACATTCTAATGACCAAAGTTGCGTCTATACAGAATGAGAAATAGCCCCAAAGTCAGCATATCACAAGTCTCTTGGCGCACCTGAATGAACCATTTCTCAGCTGTTTACTCGAGATCATGAAATAATCGTTTTGTTTTCTCAAGATCTCAGAAATCCTGTCACGCTCGCTCATTTCAGCTCGAGGACCATTTCTGCTCACTATTCTGTCCATTCCTGTCATTTTTGCTAGCTGACTAGCATTATAAGTGGTGATAATGAACAACATTTATGATTAGGTCTGAAAATTCCTCTCAGAAATCCTGTCAAGATAACCCATTTCAGCCATATGACTTTTTTTTCCTCACAGATATTCTTTCAGGTTATCTCATGTTAGCTAGCTGGCTAGTATTTGCAGTGAATACTATGATCATTTATGAATGATGAACACAGTCTCTCAGAAATCCTGTCAGGTTAACCCATATTAACTTGCTGGCTTGCAATAACAGAGATGATTATCAACATTTACGAATGCGACACAGAGATTTTGTCAGTTTTGCTAGCTGTCATGTCAGCTAGCTGGCTAATATGAGAACTTATGATAATGAACAATGAGCATTTATGATGTTGTCTTCAAATTCTTCTCAGGTATTTCGTCAGGTTTGCAAATTAGTTTAGAAGTGATGATAATGAGCAGTGAGTAATTTATGATTCTGTGAAAATGTGCATATTTGAAAGCTAGTTACTTGAAAATTAGCCTTGATTAGCTAGTTGTATATTCCAGTGGAATAATTAAATAATATTGGCTAGCTTTTTTTTGTGGTATATCAGATATATTCCATTCAGCTAGCATGATACTGAACAAATCAAAGATGAGTAGCTGAATGGAATATATCTGATATACCATGAAAAAAAGCTAGCCAATATTATTTAATTATTCCACGAATGTAATGTAAATGTACAAAGTTCTAACAATAAAAATGGTACAAGTCCAAAAAGCCTGAACAACAACTCAACTTGTGTACAAGCGATATCCAGGTTGACAGTTCAAGTTCACAGTTACTTTTGGTCATAGTTAATTGTTACATTGCAGTTGTTCAAAACAAAAGCGCTTTGCTGAGTGAAGTCCACGAATGAAGTCCTCTTGTAAAAGTCTCATCAGTTTTCCTCACCTACAAGTAGAACTTTGATAATATTTTGATAATATTTCCGCTATTTCTCTCTTTTCCAGTTTTTCAATGTCTGTTGGTATGTTTTTCTCTTGTAAATATGCGTGACGAATATCCAGTGAAGTTTTGGTAGCCTTTCTGGTGTTCAGCACGTCTTTCTTTTTCAAAATTCTCTCTAAATCTTCAGCTTTTAATGAAGCAAACCTCTTGGCCATGTTTGTGTATAAACTGTCAGTCACTCGCTAGCGTGGAAGTTTTACTTTACTTTACTTTATCTGCGACGTGTCTCTTTTTCAGTTTCTCGATGTCCGTTGGTATGTTTTTCTCTTGTAAATATGCATGAAGAATATATAATGAAGTTTTGGTAGCCTTTTGGGTGTTCAGCGCATCTTTAGTTTCAGTTTTCAGTTTATTTATTTCGTGCTTAAACTGAGCACTGAATTAACCCCGTCTTCTCTCTCTCCCGGCCAACAAAGAAACGATTGCGCGCATGCGCAGCAGAAAAGCTGTCATTGGATCTTCTCATGAACGACGTCGTTTTGTCTTGACAATGTGCAATATTATAACAATATTGCATGCTCATTCTCCATTGGGGAGAGTGGTGTAATACATGGAGAATAAGCAATATGATAACAATATTGCATGTTATCAATAAACCCACTAGAAGGGAATAAAATACATGTTTTTATTCCATGGAAAAAGTGGCCCGTATGTATAATAAGTGATATTTGATACACTACATATCAGCTTGCACTGAGTTGCACATCAAGAATTTTTTTGTACATGTCTGTGAAGTGGTTACATCTGACAAACCTTGTTCAGCCCTCATTAATGAACAGATTACGTGCTCATGTACTTAAAATATGCACGACACACTATAAATGTGAACCTGGTTCTACAACACTGTAGTGTTGAAAACGAGGGTGAAACTTGGAAACCGTTCTTACAAGGCCGTCCCCCACCCAACACACACCTCATCAACACACACCTGGCCCGTCTACACTTATGCTGCCACATGACCACAACAAGATGTTCTCCAGCTGTTCATTAATGCAGCGCTATTCGGCAAAATGGGACGCATTAATTAGGTTTTCAGTATAATGGCTGTAATTGGTCTCGGTGGGGCAGTAGAGGACCTCCTTTATGGAAATGCACCTTTCTTGCCAGGCTAGTGACAATTGAGAACACTTAATAATAACAATAATAATAATCCTGGTTAAAGGAAGTTGAGAGCAACGTCCCATCTTAACCCAGCTCTTTGCAACCAGTGTTAAAGTAAGAACACAATTTGAAAACATATCAAAAAGAGATCCAGATCGAAAGCCATGGATTATGCCTGCAATCCAAGCAGCATTAAAAATTGTGCAACTCGGACATCATGGTGCATTACGATGACTTGAAGACTCATGGGGCAATGTGGTTCTGGAACGTATCTGAGCACTCAAATCCATTGCCTAATCTACATCCCCCATGGTCTCTGAGCTCACAAACTTGCCTTCTGTGATGTTCACTGAAGTGTTCAATATCATCACGTCACATCATGTGCAAGACCGCAGAGGCAGTGAGATGGGACTTCATCTGGCGTCATTTCTGTTGGTTCACGTTGACTCCAAAGCTGAATTTGGATGCGCACAATAAGCATCATGAAATCAACACACTTAAAATCTAATTTAAAAAATAATAAATCAGCGTCTGAAAATAAGTAAACAAACAATCATGGCACATGAATTGTGTATCACTTGTATGTCAAATTATCTTCTTGTTTTTTTGGATACGTTCCCGTTTCGTTTATGACGCCACATCCGTGTTGAAGGACATTCCACCTGCTGAAACCTGCAGCCCAATCAGACATTCTTGAAGTTCACTTCATCCACCAAATCACAGGCTCTTCAGCCTGGTCCTGGAGAACCTACTATCTGATACATTTTAGTGTTTTCTTGTTCCCATCACACCTGATTCATCTAATCAGCTAATTTACAAGCCTTCTTGAGTTGAAATGGGTGTGTTAGAGCAGAGAGAAAGTCCAGAGCGCCGTTGTCCTCTGGACTTTGTCGTTTAACACACTAAGTTGAGTCCACATGTCCAGAGAAGACAAGAGATTTATCTGGGTTAATGACAATTCTGTAAACTCTGAGTCTTGAACAGATGCCCAGCTGTCCTGCGGTCGTTTGGTGCTTTGATTGTGCAGCATAAGGCAAAAGTGTTTGCACTACACAAAAAACAACACAAACAGTGTAGGGGTGGGTTGGAGTGGAGCAATACTTAGATTATGGTAATGCATTGACCTGATTTTTGATGGCTTTTGCGACTGTATAATGTCCATATGACGTACAAATGCGTATCACCACAGGGAACCCAATGGTAAGTGCAAGGCAACATCTCTCATAAACACTTGACCACCAGACAACAAAACTTGCATCTTTATTTTCATAAGAGAGATGGGTTTTTATCCAGCGCTTATTTTTAATTTGCTTTAAAAAAAAAAAAAACCGTGGGATTATTTACGAACGCATTTTACACTCATCAGGAGCTCCATTTTAGGCAGGTCCTAAATCTATATATCACAGTATGATGGGATGTGATGTCAGGAGAAACGTCAGAGATGAAGCTAAGAGAGCTTGCCGTAACAGTTGGTGTGACAGTTCCCGATATAACCAGCGGGGTGCAAAAATCTGAGACGACGATGGAAAATGTCTATTTTGCATTATATTTACATGGATTTCAGAATGTCTTCATTTGATCCATCCCCATTAGTACTTTAATAATACCCGAGCTGGCACGGATGCCAAAAATCTGGATGATTCATTGAAGCGTCATCTGGACACATGCTTTAACGGAAGGTATAAGGAGGAAATCTGACCTTTTGTAAAGAGGAGTTAACATGGTCACTATCATCAACTTGCTTAAGAGACTGAACATTTCATTTCTTTGTTTTATGGTTGTTGGGGGGGTGTTGTCCCCCTAATTTGAAAACTTGAGGGGGGGACAGATCGCCAGGGTCGTTTTCATGAATAGTATTCCACTGGTAGGAAGAGATATTTTGGCCCCCTAGTGGAGAGAGGTTTCAATCCTGTTGTCGCTGCAAGAAAGCGAGCAAGTCGATGAACACTGCGCTTCAGGTAAAGCACACCGCCAGCCTTCGCTTCAGATTAGTCCTGGTTTTGGACATGGTTCTTCCACACAAAGAAGCATTTCTTCCATTTGTTTAATAACGCTTTAAGTCAACTGTGTGACCAGTAAGAAGCCTTACGAGAAATATAAAATCTCAAAAGCGCAAAACGTCGACACAGAATTTATCGTCAACGCCGAGGATTGCACTGACTGTCTGACCTCATAAATCAGCCAGAGCCTCGTTTTTTACGAGCAAGGCCTCATCCCAGTAAGGAGGTTGAAGAGAAAACTTTAAGTCTTAAGAGGATATAAAACTGTCTGTCGGCTGCAGTTACGTCTTTGAGAGCGCTTCAGTGCGATCATCACTGCGATCATCACCTCTCGCCTTGTGTTGAATGATCAGCACGCTCCTGCTTTTAACGATAACGGGAAAAGTTAAAACAGCCAACTTGGGAAATGGATATCGATGTATATTTTACAATATACACGCCCTACAAAATACTTTTAATCGCATCATTTTGTTGCACAGTGCAAGGTTACTTTGTGCCGTTCATGATCCTCCCAAGACACGTTCGTCTTACAGCAGTGTCTCACTGTTCAACTGTTCCGTGGTCCAGCCCTCAAACCAGCTCCGAACTGTCCGAGGACATTTCGCAATGCGCAGCTCAGCCTTATATTTCACTTTTCCTGGCTCACACAGGACTCAATTCTCTGTACACACAAACGCAGCCAAGTGTCTGAGTAATACACGAGTCGTCCAGCTGCTCTCAGAACAGCCGAGATAGGCTTTATTAGGGAATCCCACCATCAAAAAAAAAAAAAAAACTGATTTATTCAGTTTGGATGCAACATGTCCCTGTGAAATCCAAATGAAAGATATTTATTTGTAGAGAAGAGAGTTTGAGTCTGTGTCTGCATAATCCTGTTCCGCAAAAACATCGTTTTCATTAAACGAACAATTTCAACCAAAATCAGATATACACAAGTGTCCAAATGTCCTTGATCAGACAAGACATGTTTGAAGTTTGTTTCTTTAGTTTTGCGCCAGAGCTGCGGGGCTAATGTTGTGAACAATTAAGGAAGAGATGGCTTGTTGCAAACAGCTGAACATTTTGCCTTGTTCAGGGATTTGTTTATACACTTTCTGACACACTGTTGTCTATAAAAGACACAAAAAGGGCGCCACAGAGCTTTAAAAAGTCGCCATCTTGAATTGCTTTCTTCCTCTGCACATAATTCACTTCACGTCACAAAGGAAGGACGTGGTGGAAAAGGCGTATGATTGAAACAATGCTGATGACATGATAGTTTCAGTGTGATTGATACAGTTATTTATTGATGCATGCAGAATTATTCTGACATTTTTTAAAGCGTTTACAAAAACATGTCTTTTGAGGCGAACGTATGATTACATAGACGCCGATGGGCGATTCTAAACGAAACCAAATGTGCTCGCTGATCATCTGTGTTGTCGAGGGTGAGTGTGTAAATCATTTTTTGGTGAATCTTTTCCCTGTGAAAGAAAGATGCAAAAAACAAACAACAACAAAAAATAATAATTAACTGCACTTTGTTGCAAAAAAGTTGCCTGGATATAAACTAGGTGGGAAGGAAGAAAAACAAAAAGTGTCTCCACATTAAATTTTTATAATCCGAGATTTGCTCCTGCTGCAAAACATGGAAACAAGGAATGATTTCACGCCCAAAGAATTTGCAGGAAATATCATTGATTATTTGGAATGTCTGCATGGCTGCCTCCGAGCAATGAAAAAGTCTGCTGCTCGGTCGATTCTTCAGATAAGTTTAATTACCAACTTGCTGAGGATCAACAACCATCAGCTTCATGTCCTTTACGCCACATGAGGGAAAAACTCAATAGAATGAAAGACGTTAAAAACATTCATTTGTGGTGAAATCAGTTACAAAGACAACACTTGGGATAAATTTCTTCAACTGTGCTTTCAAAACGAGTCAGTTCTCTCTTCCAAATCACTGCTGGACTCATGATGAAGAGAGTCCAACTATCCTCCATCGTCCAAACTGCCTGCTTTCATCTCCTCCATCTCGCTCCAGATTTGTTCCTGAAGAGCTTCCCCCTCTTCAAAGTCTTGACGCTAATCGAACACATCTGACCTGGCTAATGAACTTCTTCAGGAGCATCAGAACAAGCTGCTTTAGATTAGGCTTAGAAAACATGAGCACGGAGACCACCTGGGGAAAGCTTTCAACAAACATACGCAGGGCCCGAGCCTTCAGGGACGGACGGGAAAATATAAACGCAGCATCTTCGGCACGGAGCAAACTCGGTAAACACGGAGCAACAACACGCAGCAGGCGATCAAACACGACGGACTCAAAGAGGATTGCTGAGTAAATCAACATGCTGACTAATTAAAGGTGCCGTCAGCGATTTGGAATTAAAGGTGGGATTAGTGCGTTTGAATCAAAAGGTGAAGTCAGAGGAAGTTCTTTCCATTTTCAGAACAATTTACTAAAAATATTCTCAGAAGGAATAGCTCTGGCATTCAGACTCGAAATGGGGAGGATACAAAACACACCCTTATCCAATCGGTCAGAACAACTTATACATCAGAAACAATTAAGAAAACTCTTGTCCTTCGCATTCAAATGTTCCGGTTTAGGAAATCACTCAGAAAAATGCTCAAGTCTTCAAAAACAACGAATGAAAAACTTCAACTTGAAGTCATGAAGCTCCATCAAAAAAAGGACCTGGAGAAAGCAAATGACAGATTTAACTACAAAACTTGCTTTTTTTTTTTTTTGCATCTAAAGGGGTGTTCACACGGCAACTTTTACTCCGGTGTAGCACCGGGGCTGCCCCGGTAGAGCGTTCACACGGTACAAAGTTATACCGGTGTCGCCCCTGAAAGCTGCTTAAACCGGTGCAAATCTAACCCTGCTCGGGAGGTGGTTTAAGAAATTTACTCCGGAGTAAATGCTAGTTTGCGGGGCAACACCGATATAAAATGGGACGTCTGAACGCTACGGGGTAGACTCGCTACGCGTGAGGAGAGTTGATTACATACGGGTATTGCATAATTTGCATCCTGTTATTTTGCGCTTCCAAAATGGCGAATATCAACAACAACAGAACTGCGTGTCTTCCAGTGTTGCCAGATTGGGCGGTTTTAAGTGCATTTTGGTGGATTTGAACACATTTTGGGCTGGGAAACGTCAGCAGTATCTGGCAACACTCGTGTCTTCATCCACGTTGTTTTCCCGGCGCTTGGTGATGCCATGACAACCGGGAAAAGGAAGTACATTTTCACACATGCGCATATTTCATTTCCGCATTATTACTATTGGAAATTATAGCAATAATGATAGGAAATTATAGTAATAAAAGGAAATGATATCAAAACTTTATTACTATCAAAGGAAATGATAGTAATAAAGTTTTTGCGATTATAGCACGGTCGCAAAAACTGCCGTGTGAACGCAAGTGGGGCTGCACCGGTGTTAACACGCTTCTCTCTAGTAAGCAGGGTTGTGACGTGTGAACGCTCCACAAAATTTACACCGGTGTAAGATATATCGCAACAAAATACATCGGTGCAGCATCGATGCAAATATGTGCCGTGTGAACACCCCTTAAATAAAGTCAGGATCAGAACTGATCCCAGTTTGGGAAAGGAAGACTTTTTTGTCTGTTTTAAGCCAAAGCAGTTTACACAAATAACACAAAACCAAGCAACTGATGGTTAAATTTAAAGCTTTGCTGGAAGTCCTGGGATTTGAACTCTCAAACTTGGAGCTGGAAAAGTAGCTAAAAGTGGAACTCGCTACGCTATTAGCAGTTAAACAGCGCATGATGTCAACTCTGAGGCGCTTGAACAGAATGCGTGGGAGGGTTTGGGTTTTTTTTTTCTATAATTCTTTTTACTGTTCAGTTCTGGGGCACAGATGTGCATTCCTTCACCAGCTCACTATTTAATGTGCTGCACAGTTGACATGAAGTTTTAAAACACACACACACACACACACAGTAGGTGAACAGGAGACAAACATTATAAAAAAAACTTTAAAAATAAAAGTTTCGTTAATATTGTTAAGGATTTTAATGGTATGACACTTTTCCCTGAAGAATATCATGCTGCGATTACTTGGTAGCTTGCATGAAATAAGCTTCGACACAGACACACACTCATCCCAGCTTGGTCCACAGCACGGTGAGGACACCACGTGGCTAAACACCACACTACACACAGCCAACCACAGCCAACACAGTGACGATACAACAAGGAGGCGTCCACAGTTACAGCCCATACAGTCGAAACACAATGAGATAACAAGACCATCTCGAATCAGAGACCACAAACTTTAATGCACAAATCATACAAATGGGACAAATGATCAATTTAGATCAAAATAATCCAAGTTTGTACATCACAGCTCTGAAAAAAAAAAAAAGTGGTTACTGTGTACAGCGAGCTTAGTTCTGGTCAGATACACAGGTTATTTGTAAAATGGCACAGCACTAACACGGGCGAACTACTCTGCCTGAGGAAGCGACAGGAAACTCGTTCAGCGTGCTACAAACAACACTGACAACATTCCGCCACATAGGAATTATTTATGCGTATTTACACAAGCAAGTTAAATTAAAAGGAACGGTCCGGAGAAGACGCTGCTGTTCAGCAGGTATGGAAAAGGGAAACGGGTGCTGCTCATTTCACTTCAGAAAATGCATACAACTCGTGCATCAGGTCATTCACTCTCATATATATAAACAATACATACACAAACAAGCGCATTAGCATTCATAACCTCCACGTAGCAACCATGAGCAAGCGATGAACATGAATGAATATCTTAGGACATCGTGTATGTGCTGACATACGGGTCAATCAACTCCTGTAAGTGGAACGACATTAGGAAGGAAAAAATTCCGCCTCTCCTCCTGTATATCCAATGGAGAGGCTTTTTTTTTAAATCATGAGGAATGAGATCCCAAAGGACCCAACCAAAAAAAAAAAGTTTTCCTTTTCATGCAAGATATGAAGTTTGCCAGACAAAAAGAGGCCGCTTTCATGAACACGAAAGCGTGTTTGGTGCTCGTTTACAGCATTCTATCATTCAACCTCAGTAACTGCTTTATCCTGGTTCGCGTCACCATGGTTTCAATTCTTCATTTGTTTATATTTTTGGAAATAAAATTAAAGTTCATTTTAAAAAATACTGTGTGGGTAGAATTCGTTAAATTTTCTGCAGAAGCAGGCGGGATTGGACGAACTTTTGGTAGCAGTGGGTGGGATGAGTCAATTTCCATTGGTCTGGACAGGAGTGATTTGGATTGGTCAGAATACCATTAGGTGCCAAGAGGATTGGTCAAACTTCCTTGAGGGTTCAATGGGACTGGTCAGGGTACCCCTGCGAATGGGTGGGACCGGTCAGGGTAGCCCCCAGGACTGACCGGGACCGGTCAGAATTCTTTCGGAGGATTAACAAAAACAATTTTACTCTTGCACATACCTCTACTTCCAAGTGCCAGTGAATAAAAATTGTAAACGCACATTAAATGCAAGGAAGTATGGAAAAGTAAGAACAGCACATAGTAATCATGATTATCATCAAGCAGGACCTGCATCAGTGGTTCCCAATATCAGGATTCTCCAATACATCACATCCAATTTCAATCACCAAGCCCCAAGTGGTGATGTAGGACTGGAAAATCACAAACAAAAGGTGTAATACTTTTAGATATCGCTTTTAACGCTGTGATGGAGGTGAAGTTTTTAACTTGTAATTTTCCACCTCAAGCCAGGAAAAGCCACAGAAAACGCTCACCAACTTGGACTCGTCTTCTCAGCTCGCACGTCAGTCCCTGTTTCCAAAGTGACGTCAAATTAACATGGCCGCCACTCAAAAGGTGAACAGTGCAGAGTTCCAATTCTATACTTTTAAATGAGTTGATCGCAGTATCGGCTGTAGAGCATTTAATTTACAGACACAGTACTGGGTTAGATTTATAACACTAACCATACTCATCACTGCTCTGAGAAGGCAATCATCAACTTTATCACTACTTGTTACTAACACGACTTGCGACCGCGCTCTGGTTAGCCTGATGCTAAGATACTTGCTATCATTGTTGTCGCTATGCTACAATTTCAGTCCAAATGTTGCATGAATATTTGAAGTTTACTTTAATACAACAGAACCAGGAGCCACTCAGGCCTGTAGCTGGAAAACTGCAGCTCAAGGAGCTTCCCGTGCTCTGACAGAACAAACTGAAGACATGCTTTTGTGGTGCAAAGGGGTAAATGGCATGACTACAACCTGCACATGAACACCTTCAAGGCACCAAGAACGCACCGTAAGAGCGTCCTCCAGTGGCATCGACAAGCATGAATCTGCATTCAGTACACCACCATCTTCTGAGATCAGGAACCACTTATGGTCGTCATTGACAGAAAGCACAACACCACAACATGCTTTCCAGCACCAGCATTCAGAAAAAGTTACCTCACTTTTCATGGCATCTTTTTAAAGCAGCCTACAACGCAACGTTCCAACTGGTTCTACTTATCTGTGGTTTTAACTCCTCCTTATTGTGCCTTCAGGTTTGGATGCAGAAGCTGGAACGGTCGCAGAAGGCACTTAAATTTCTGCAGAGAACGAGTTTCAGCCTGTCGCTCGATCTGCGCCACCTCCGTAAGGTGATATTCACAAACCAAACACCATACAGACTGGAACTGCCTCAACAATTCGGAAAGGAAAATGAAATGGACACAATTTTATCTTTTACCTCAAAACAGAGAGTGTCCCAGAGAGAGAGAGAGAGAGAGAGAGAGAGAATGTAAAATTAAAATAAATGAAAATGAGATGTATTGCAATGCAAATGACCTTGAATGTCCAATCCCCCCCAAAAAAAAAAATAGAAATTCTACCATTACCTGACCAATTCACCATTCAAATTGCTTTTAATGTCCAATAAAATAAACATTAAAAACTAAAATAATTGATGACCATCAAAATGACTTGTGTCCAATTCCACTGTGAAACATTTGTTTGTGGTTTGGAAAGTAATAAAGTCTGAAATTTGAGGAAGATACTGATTCCAGCTTTTTTTTTTGTCATCCATCTTTATAGATAATAGCACCTCAAGTGGATTCTGTATGCTGATCTGTATTTATTAGCTACATTACTTTCAAAGCCTTTGTGTGGGTAAACAGAGAAAACTGTGTCCATTTATTTCTGCCAAACTGTCACTTTAATTGCATCACAATTTAAGCTTTCATTGCACTACAGAGGCTGAAAATATGATCACTTTGGCAGGCTTTTTTTCCCCTCCTTTCTTTTTTTTTCCTTCCTTTTCCACAATCAAGTCCAGAGCAGACAGACAGACACACAGCAGGGTCACAGACACAGGCAGGGCGAGGACAGACTGCTTTCTTTCGGACATGTAACAGCACTTTTTGGATGGTGGACGTGTTGGTGATGGAGACGAACCGGTCCAGAAGTGAGAAGCTCGAGTGTATTAGTGTTTCTGGATTCGGGACGAGAGGGAAAGTCCACCTGAAAGCGTCCAAAAGGTGAAGGAGGAAATGGGACGATGCACTGTGGAGAGTGAGACTTGGCAAAGGGTTATAGTGTCACGTTGGAGATTAAGATGCGAGAGAGAGAGCGCACACACACGTGCAATGACGACAGAGTGAGAAAAAGAGCAAGTAAGACAGAGGGTCCTGTTCTCCCACAGTAAAGCACTGTGCTTTTTATAAAGTAATCATTTTGCACATTTCAGCTCTCCAACTTCTTCCCTCTCTTATAAATGAGATCATTCTCAAGCCACGTGTGGGGGACGGGGAAAAAACTGCAAACACCACCACACTGCATTAAAGATAACATGTCGCTGGACATTTTTAAAGGAGCAATCTGTCATTTTTCAAACAGTTTATTACCTTGTAAGATGTTCTGCAACCACAATGGGAAAAAATAAATAAAACAACCAGATCCCTGTGGTGAAAATACATTTACCTCATGAACTGCCTTATGAGAAGCGCTGTGGCTGAGAAGCTCCGCTGTGGCTGTTTGAGCTCGTTTCTCGGCCCAGAAAAGCGTTTACAAAAAGTTTCACAAGATGAAGCGTACGAGAGCCGATGCACGGCAATACTGCGAATGTTTTCCCCCCCTTTTCCTTTATAAATATTAACAAAAGGATATGAATAAAATAGTTTCAGGAACCGCTTGCGAAAATTACAAACCGCACCTTTAATTCCACCTTTCTACCTATGCAATCTGCATGATTAGCCTTATAGGATGATAATGTGGTTATATTAAGATATATATTTGTAAATAAGGAACCACACGACTGAAACCTTCACAATGCAAAATAATAACGCTTAATTCAAAAGACGTGATGTGTTTCTCTGCTTAAACACCGCTGTAGTGGAAGAAGGATTGTCAAGGCACATTTATAGATGAGAACCAGTAGTATTGTTTGTTCTGTTGTTTTTTTTTTTTTTTTAAATCCTATAGTGTGATTCAGCTTCACTCAGATTACATGATGTCTTTAAAGATAAATACAGAGATGACGATTTCAGAGTCCAAATCAGTGTGTGTGGGTGGGATGGGGTGGGGGGGGCTCTCCATTGTTTAAAAACAGCAATAAAAATGGAATCGTGTTTAAGTCTTACGTTCTGTACAAATTTAAAGCGGCAGTTTGTAATTCCTAAAGCCGTCTGATGCTCGTGGAGGTGAACGGCAATTGCAAGGAAAACACTGATAAAGTGTCATGAGGTGCGAATTCTGTGAATGGAACTAATTTCGGGGTCAGAAAAACATGCAAATCGAAGCTTTAAATAAATTAAGAACACGTCTCCAGTGGTGCAACGGAAATACGAGATGCTGCTGTTGGAGTAAAGTTGTCTGAATATGTAACACACTCAAAACCCAAACCAGGATCATTTGTTGCTCTGTGCTGAATTGTAGTGCAGAATTCTTTGCCATCGTGGCCACTCAGATATTTTTAGACGACCTTATCCCATATCTTTAGCTCCAGATAAGCGCTAAATGTGCGGTCGAGTGCTTGACAATCACCGTAATGCTCATCAGGTTAAAACGTGATTAGCTAATATTCTAACGGTCCATCACTGTAAGCGTTTGCTATAAAAGATTTTTTTTTTTTAAATGGTCCTCGGAGAGAAACACCAATCTGCTGATGTGTCGATTGACCGAAGGCTCAGACAAGAGTGCACACGGACGTGAAAGGTGTGTTTTGTATTTCATTGTGAGAGAACAGGGCCCTGAATCCCACACATACAGAGAGAGAGAGAGAGAAAGAAAGAAAATCAACGAATAGACAGAGTGTAGGGCTTGAGTGGCTGTGTTGTGCTTTGAGCGAGGAAATGCGGTCCAAGAAAAGATACACAGGACTGTTTTTGGCCTAAAAATACCCAACACATTTACAATGGCTTTTACGCTAGCTCAAAGCAGGTTCTGGGTGGAGATGTGGGGGCTTGGACATGGTGTTTGGACCAGGTTTTTGACTCGGGGGGGGGGGGGGGGGGGGGGGGGCTTTGGCTGCAGGACGCTGGCTTCTCCTCTCAGCTCCTCCTGGACTTTGAGTGCTGAATAAGCCACTGCAGTGTGATGTCTGTGAGAGAGAGAGAGAGAGAGAGAGAGAGAGAGAGAGAGAGAGAGAGAGAAAAAATCTGCTTGAGACAATCCCAACATTTCCAGATATTTAAAAAAAAAAAAATCTACAGTTCTCAAGCACTTATTCGACAGACAAATATCCAAACACGCAGCTCATATAAAACAGATAGATTAAACCATGGTTACAGCAGCGCTATAATCGCACAGGAAACGCAACACAACCTATTACACCACGAGTCCCAGCCTTTTCCACTGAACATGTCACACATTTACAGCGTGGGTCATTTACATCATTATCAGCATTCAAATAAAATGAAAAATTGAAGAGTGCAGGAAATGAGAGTAGAATCAACATTACAGTGATGAAGTGCCCTGATTGGGGGGTTGAATGGAAGCTGCATTGCTGACAACAGATTTGGCAAACTGCGTGAGCAGATATGAATAACAGAAAGCAATAAAAACGCAACGATCATCTTTCAGTCGAGATAGTGATTGCACACAATCGAGGACTGGAATCCTGCGAGCCCCAACAATGGAGGGGAAAATAAAAATAAAAATTGCAGGAGCAGGTGAGGGGAGGGGGGGGGGGGGGGGGAATGCATGACTGATGATTTCATCTTCAGGTCACTGCTGTCTCCTGGGCAGGGCCACCACGACTTAAATAAGTAATGAATTTATATTTTCAGAAACCTTAATTTCCATTCTAAAATATTCCCAGAGGCAACAAAAAAACAGGAGTAGTCGGAATTTCTTTGGAAGTCTATTTACTCTCACTAAACACTAAATAAATTAAAAATCATCAACAGCCCCGCCCCAGCACACACCCACCCCTCCACCACGATGCTCTGAAAGAGAAAACGTGTTATGCAGGACTACAACATCCAAAGTTGTCGTTTTACATTATTGTTGGATCGCAGATTTCTTGTTGCTGAGATTCTCCTGCAACTTTCCAGAAAGGTGCAACAAATCACTTGCCTCAGTATGGTTTATTTGCAGCACCACAGAGGCAGACTGGGGGATTCAACACATGTTGATTGGAGCCCAAAAAAAAAAAAAAAAAAAAAAAAAAAAACACAGCACTCGGATAAGATCAAAACCCGAGATTATTCCATCACGGAAGTCTTGCATCTGATTTCATAAAGTTTTGGCACATAAACTGGTGAGCATGTGGCGGAAATGTTGACTTGTTCCCTAAACCACCACTTGCGGTATATCCATATCTCCACATACATTCAGAGTCACATGAGACATTTAAACTGCGGCATTTTAACATCATTTCCAGTTTGTCTGAGGTTTTTCTCTTCGTGCAAAAGAGTCCACGGTGATCTCATCATATTGATTTTCTCATTATGCGCTTACTCACATGACGAGGCAAAAACCAAGCCCGAGTCACCTCCATGACTGGGGCGTCGTTATAAACCGACACACACAACTCTCACGAGCAGGAAACGCACAATGTCACACGTCAGCCCTTGTGAATCAATTACACTCACCGATATTGTCCTTCTCTTTACACGAGACAGAGTAGCAGCAGATTTCTCTGTCCTGGATTGCTGCCAAGTTCCTGAAAAGAAGCAAGGACAGGAAAGAACAGATTGTTTTATCTGAGACACTGAGCACATGGCGACTCTCGGTCAAACAAACTGCAGTCCAGGCTTTCGCAAAATACGGCTCTATTGACACATAACGGGGAAAAACAGGTTAAAAAAAAAAATCTTTCCTCTGTGAGAATGAACTTTGGAAGCTAGCTAAGGCTTTTGTGAAATAAGCAGGTCAAAGGTAAAGGGACAAAATGTCACAACTATATTAATTCCTGCCCCCCTCCCCGACTTAATTTCAATTTCATTTCACAGCCGTCGTGTGGCGAAGCGCGTGGAAGATGAAACGTTCTCTTGCTCCTCTCCTGTGATCTTTTCCTTCATCCAAGGCCGTGTCGTCCTGACTTTATCCAACAATCACAAATCAAAAAAAGCACTTTCACACAAACAGGAAAAGAAACACAATCTTACATTTTCTCAATGAGCTGCTTCTCGTCCAGCGCGTTCGGGAGGTCTCTCTTGTTCCCCAAAACGAGAACCTGAACAAAATGAAACCAGAACATGAACTTAGAAGACACAAGGGGATTTCAGGAAACTGGGTTACAATATAAACAGATCGAGAGTCTGATTTTCGATAACAGCAGCTGCAAATCACAGGTGTATATTCATGCACTTGCTCGAATACATTATCGTTTCTGTAGTAACCAGCAATAAAATACAAAAAAAATAGAACCATCATACAGGAATGCCTTGAAGCTGAGGTTTGTCTAACAAATTGTGCAGTTCGTTCCTGGACGGCTCGATCTTTTCCCGGTCCGCGGCGTCCACCATGTACCTGAAAAATCAAAACGAAATATATGAAGAAGTCAAAGAACAAATTCCATTTTCCTCCCAATGATCAATTGAAGCTTCGCTTGAAGTTTGAGTGAGGAAGCAGCACTTACACTATCGCATTGACGCCTCTGCAGTATCTCTCCCACATGCTCCTGAAGCGAGGCTGTCCTCCAATGTCCCAAATCTACGCAAACAAAGAATCTTAAGAGTTTTTATTGGGTTCAAAACTCAAACCCTTTGTACAGATCGATAATAAAGGGAGAGAAATGTAGAGGAAGTGAAAACAGCACAATTTCAGGAAAAAAAGTCCTTCATCAGCCGATGCAACAGCCACCTTCTGGACTGATGTTTGTCTTTAACTAAGGCCGAATCCCATTTCACCCCTTGGACCAACCCCTTGGCCCTTCCCCTCCATTTTGCGCGTTCACGTGAAGGGGTAGGGGTATCCCAATCCCAGTTAACGCGGAGGGGTAGGGGAAGGGGTAGGGCTTCTGTACCCCTCCAAACGGAGATTTTCTTGGAGCTGACTCCGAACGAAGGGGTTTGAGTGATTTCCCACAATGCCATGCGGATTTCAGCAAGATTTCATGCGGATTTCAGAAAGATGGCGGTTCCCGCGGTGAAAGATTGTCATAAATGTATTTTCTCCATTATTTACATGTTTTAAAGTTGTTATCCAGAGGAAACATGCCGCTTGATTCGCTTTCGAGCTGAGAATGAGCAGCGATTTCTGAAATCCAAGCTGCTGCTAAAAAGCTTTGGGAGTGAGTATTGTTTTCGGTTGCTTGACTGCGTACGTTTTGTTCTGTTATTCTCGCTTTTATTGTTTACATGAGTGTTCTGACACCTCATTCTGTCGGATGTGGTGCACGAAGCGCCAAAGATATCCCATTCAGTGGTGTTAGTTAACAAATCACACCCTGCCAGCAGAGATTTCTGGTTCTGCCTCTGGCTCTGACTGTAGCGGCTGGTCGCAGCCAATGACGCATTTGGTCGCGTTTTGCTAACAAACACTCACGGAGGTACGCGATGACGTATGCGATCGTTGAAGGGCTATCCCAATACGTAAGGGTTGAATTTCAAGCCCTATCCCTTGTAGCTCAGTTTCAAGGGGAAGGGCCAAGGGGAAGGGGGAGGGGAAGGGGGAGGGGTAGAAATTAGAATTGGGATTGGGCCTAAATATACACCAAAGACGGAGGAAATAAATAAAATACATAACCCACTTAAGTACACATCTCAGGTTTATATCAACGTGCTCCTAATATGTTATCGTTTCTATAACAGCTCGTTCACACGGACTTCTGCAGTACAAAAACTTCATTTAAACCGCAGTGATAAACTTGAAAAACATGTTGCTCAACAAGAAAAGGGGGGCCGGGGGGACCTTGTGAATCATCAATATAGTGACATTTTCCGTTTATTAAGACTGATGGAGTCTCCAGCGTCGGCGCTTTGTGACAGTCAGAGGTAAAACTGGGCGCTTTCTGATGAACATGACAAGCTTTTGGGGGGGGGGGGGGGGGAGGCTGGTGATGGAGCGAGAGTTCATAGCTGCGATAACATACACGAGAACATGAACTTCAACAATCACTTCACGACACCACCCAGTCGTTGATAATTTTCCTACAATGCTGCCTCTTATTTCATGTTATTATTAGATATTTTCTGCACTACGGGCAAGGTTTGGATCGAACAGACACGTCAAATAGACACATTTCTATTTAAACAGAATGACATCAGAAAGGTGAGAAATGTTGTGGAATGATGATTAATCTGACCAGATTAGGGATTATCAGCAAACTACAGAAGTGAGAAAGTGAAAAATAACCTCCGTGTGTGGTGCACGTGTGAGATACCTTGATTGTGACGTTGCCTTTGGTGACTTTCCTCATGTTGAAGCCCACCGTGGGGATCATGTCCTCACTGAACTGACCCGACTGCACGAACCCAGACGGCGGAGACCAAATGAAGAGAAGGAGAAAGAACAGAGACGAGAGGATGTGATTAAAGAGATCAAAGTGCAAAGGCACAACGTACTTTATTTAATATCTGCAACAGAGTTAGACAGAAAGATAAATAATTCAGGCGAGATCAGAAACCTGGTTTATAATTGAAAAAGAAAAAGCAACTGGTTTAAAGAGTCCACTGGAAAGCATCTCGTTCTTTGTGGCTGTAGAGTGAAGAAAACTGGATCTGGGGTTTTAAAGTTTTCTTTTCTTCCAAACACAATAGTCACATTGAGCAGTCCAGTAAATCTCTCCACACAGTGATTATATTAGTTGACACGCGGGCAAAATTCAGAAAACTCGTAATCCAATAAGCTGCAATTAAAGACCAAAAAACCCCAGCAGGATGGAGGTCACATTCCTTATTCGCTTGCTTGTTCTCTCGATTAATGGAGCTCGACTTCAGCAACAGGATTTGATTAGTTAACCTTATCAAGAAAAAAAAACGTACAAATTATGCTAAATGATGAATTTCTCTTGAACAGGTCTCGAAAATTTTTTCCACAGCTTCCAGACATGGTTATGATTTTACATTTCATAATCCTGGCCACATTCCTACTTTCTGATAGAGATTAAGGAGTGCTTTATCCAATAGCAGGAATCGGGATTCTTCAGAGACTCCTGGAGGGAAAAAAAGGAAAGGAATTTTACTCAAACCAACTGTAAATCAAAAGTGCTGGAGCGCAGGGTGGGGTGGGGGGGGCTGGAGGCAGCAGAACAGACAGATGTTTATACAGGTTTGGCTGACACGGTGTGAACGAGGTTCATTTTTTTTGAATGTTTACGTATTCATAGGCACAAAAAAAAAAAATAGAATGTGTTATTCTGCGGTTGAATTTTAGCCAGCAAAAGTAGCTTTTACACGTCTTTTCACGTTTCTTTAACATTTTTTATAAGGTGTGTGAAACCTTTCAGAAGTGACCATGAACGCTGACCAATCAGTCTGCAAGTTGGGGGGGGAGCGGGGAAAAAAAATAAAAAATAAAAACACAAATGCTCCCTTTGACTTAACTCAGATCTGAGAAGTCTAAAATAAGAATATAATTTTCGAGCTTGCTACATAAGAGCCACAAAGTGTGGGGGAAGAAAAAAGGGAGGGGGGAAAGGAAAAAAAAAAAAAAAAGAGCATGGACGCATGCATTTAATTCTTGAAAGCATGCATTTTGCTAGCAACAGGCTCACCAGCTAACATTAATGATCGCGAGTTGATGTGGAGGCATTTACAGTAAGCCCTCAGTATTTGCGGGGGTTAGGGACCGAACATGGCCGCAAATAAGCCAAAATCGCGAATACTTGTAAACACCCCCCCCCGTAGTGACGAGCCACTGCCGCAAAAGTCTTCCCTTCCTTTAGCATATCGAGAAGTCCTACCTTCTCCTGCAGCGTCATTACCTTCTTCTGGCGCTTAGGTTCCTTGGCAGGAGCCTTAGAAGATGCAGAGCGTTTAGGAGCCATTGTAGGGCGTAAAAATTATTCAAAAATACCAAGAACGCACAATACGTGAACAAGTCTGAACTACGGGAACCGCGAGACTGTACTGTACAATGCGCTCATTCATATCAGCCAATGAGTAGCAGCCCGCCATTCAAACTTCAGCCAATAGCAAGCGAGCATTTGCTCCGAGAATGTAGCAGTGCGTAAACGTTCGATATGTTCGCCGCAAATGACCGCGAATCGCTGAGATTTCCGCGAATGTATAGGAGATATGTTCTATATAAAATCCCGCGAATATGTGAATTCGCGAATACTGAACCGCAAATAGGCGGGGGTCTACTGTACCTTCTCAAAGCCACAAAGCATACAGTCAGTGTTATAGATTTAAACAACTTGAGTGTCGAAGCTGATCAATCTGACGTAAAATACTGCGAGAAACTCATTTAAAAAGAGTGAGCTGATGGTGAATTAAACATGAAGCTGAAGACGCCTTCCTGACTGTCCTAGACTCTGAACAACTCCAAGTTCTCAGTAAGCGACTGCGATGAGATTCACGATAAGCTGAACTGAAAATTTCAGTGTTGCACTGTCACGAAAATTATTTTTTTTTAAAAAAAGTATCCAATTCATCAATTAACTCAAAGCAAGAAACAGCACTGGATGTTGGGGTTTGAATATTAATGAGCGGATTTGCATATTCACACCCAACACAGCACTCAGATTTCAGTCTGTCTGACCAGAGAGACTTAACTCCACGTGTAAAAGCATGAGGTTTAAATCTCGTCAGGATTTCATTTTAGATCCATGTTTTTGTTTCCTCAATAACACACACTTTAATTTGAAGTGCTGTCTTGTGGCAGGACAAAGGTTTCATTCTTCAAATTGTCCTGATGATTTTCTGTGCTAGTGCCCGTATTCTGTGTGTACTGAAGCGAATTAATGTGCGGCTCTCCCCCACAGAAGAGAAGAGATCAGATCATGTATCCGAGCTCGAACAACAGGCCGTTTTCCGAGTCGTCCCAAAGGAACAGCAGGCGCTCTTCCAGTCATTACAGTCTCCGACTGCGCTGCAGAAATTCCACATCAGCTGCAAAGGAAGATGCTCATGATCTCGGATCAATTTTGTTTTTTAGCACCAAATAACTGAGGAAATGTTTAACAGGAGTGAAAAAGTTCAAAAATAAAACAGCGGTGCAGGACTTCAGACGCCAGCACTGCACCGATCCCTGTCGAGACAAAAATGCTGCCAGGTTGTATGATGTCATTGATGATGTAATGCTATTTGTTAAACTTTCATTTGTCTTTTCCCTAAAACAGAATTTTAGGAAATGCCAACCATCAGCCCCAGGCTTGTTCAACTAAGCTGCGTCCTCAGAGTCCTTTTTTTAAAGGAGGACTTTAAAATATTACAGACTTAAAATACCGACAGCTGGCTGTACTGTGAAATATTTCACTCGGGTCTGTTATGAGCAATCACACAACCACGAGGTTTGAAACAGCTCAGTGATTTGTTGTGAAGGAGAAGAGTGAAAACACTCCGGGGTTTCAGAATGACTGCTCAAGGCTCTCAGATCCGAACTACAACTAAACAGGAAGAAGGGTAGATCTGGTGACAACGACTTTCAAAATAATCCATTTTTTGAGCAATTTACCCAAAGACCATGGAGATGTGCTCAGATTTGTTACACATCAGTGAAGTCGTTTGGCTTCACTGATTACATCGGAGTCAGGGAAACAGTGCTGAGGGATCGAGTTGCACCATGTACCATTTACCCCCCCCCCCCCCCCCCCCCCCAAGGAAAAAAAAAAAAAAAAGAAAAAAAAAAGGCGTCATTATTTCAGGTTTGTTTGGGGTTTTTTAAGCTGTGATTTCTCTGGTTGACATGGCAACGTGCTTCATTGCAGAGAACATGGGTGGGTGGGTGGGGTGGGAGGGGGGGAAATCATTAGGACTGAAGGCACAAAAGTAAAATAGGAAAAAGAATTCTAAAGGGAAAAAAAAATGAATATGTGATCCACTTGCATGAGCTTTTCATCAATCCAATTTGAAGTTTCCATTAAAAGACTATGCCGGACCTTAAATATACTAAGACTCAAAAAATATACATGTATTTTGAAATAATATGATGATCTGGTTCATCTTTAATATTCATCGTGTTTGTATTAAGCTTATTTACTCTTTACATGTATTCATCAGGTGTCTGATACCCTTTTTCCACCAAATCAGTTCCAGGGCTGGTTCGGGGCCAGTGCTGGTGCTGGTTCACAACTCGTTCAACTTGCGAGCCAGCTGAGAACCAGTTTGCTTTTCCATAGCTCGCGGTGCTAAGGGAAGCCACGTCATTACGTCGCTGTATATGTCAGTTACGTCGCTACGTTTGCATAAACCTTGGCACGAATATCGAAGCAAAAACAACGCGGAAGAAGCAGCAGCAGCAACAACAATAATAAATGACTTCGCGTTTGTACAGCTGCTGCTTCTCGTCGCTTAAAAATGGCGATCTTTCGCGGTCTTGTTATTGTTGTTGGTCTTAACAACTTAAGCAGTTCTTTCCTCTGACTCAGCAGAGAGTTGGTGCTAGCCTGGAACCGGTCTTTCTGGCCCCAGAGCCAGTTCTTTGTCAGTGGAAACAGAAAACCCGGTTCCAAACTAAGCACTGGCCCCGAACCAGCCCTGGAACTGCTTTGGTGGAAAAGGGGCATGATTGGTCTCCAATGCTGTTCTGAATCTCGGAAGGATGAGTAAATGGTGGAGAATAACTAAGTCATACACGAGCTGATCATGGCTTGTACGATGAGATTGAATGGAATAACTGTTTTATTCTATCCACATTCACTGGATTTTGAGAAATAGGACATTTTTATTTTCTGCAAATTCGATAAATAACTTTATACAAAACAGCCGACAAAATAACTTCCGCTTAGAATGGAAACAAACTGGCGAAATGACAGGAACAATTTGTGAAAAATGCAATAGTTCTTGAAAAAAAAAACGTTCTTACCATCAAATACTTGTATTCCAGATTTTGTTGCTTTTTTTTTGTATTTTTTGGGGGGTTTTCGAGTTTTTATTTCATCCTCGGTTGCTTCAGCAACATGCTCCACCATTTTGTTTCTCTTTACTCACTGTATATGAGCTGACAGCCTAGTAGTAGAGTAGCCAATCAGAGCGCACGGTTGCTCATATCCAGTGACTGTGGATAGAATTATGTTTATAAAGCATGTTTATCAGCATGTTTTTAATCCTTCACTGTGTGCATATAGCTCATCAAGCTCTCGAATCCATCTTTAGCAGCAGGTTTGAGTTCTACACATCCACGAGGCTTTTAATGGAACCCATCGTGGAAATGGTGAGTCGAGTTTACAGCCTCCATTCACCGTATCCTGTGTGCGATGGCCCTGGTGCATTATGGCCTGCCGGAGATGACTCGCAGGCACATTGCCAACCGAGACACCTTCAGAGAAAGACAGACACCAGCAATGATTACTCAAGGCAGGGCAAGGTGAGGGGCGAGAGCTTGTTCTGCCAGCGAGTATTTGCGGAGAAAGTAATTTCAGCGCCTGAGACTATTTGTCATGCGTGTTATCCTGACACCACCTCACAGCTACGATAAGGGGAAACTCGCTCGGCCATGCTTGAGGCCAGATGACCAAGACACGAGAATTACAGATTCAATCATAATTATCATGATGAGGTTTACGAAATGATCACGTTAACTGTATTGTATTGAAAGAACACAATGATAAATATAGCCACAAGTGGCGAGGTCAGGTCTGGCCAAGTTACAAAGACCAGAGACAAACACAGCATTCAGGTTTCATGGCATGTGCTGAACATCATCTCATCTCATTATCTCTAGCCGCTTTATCCTTCTACAGGGTCGCAGGCGAGCTGGAGCCTATCCCAGCTGACTACGGGCGAAAGGCGGGGTTCACCCTGGACAAGTCGCCAGGTCATCACAGGGCTGACACATAGACACAGACAACCATTCACACTCACATTCACACCTACGCTCAATTTAGAGTCACCAGTTAACCTAACCTGCATGTCTTTGGACTGTGGGGGAAACCGGAGCACCCGGAGGAAACCCACGCGGACACGGGGAGAACATGCAAACTCCACACAGAAAGGCCCTCGCCGGCCCCGGGGCTCGAACCCAGGACCTTCTTGCTGTGAGGCGACAGCGCTAACCACTACACCACCGTGCCGCCCGCTGAACATCATGTTCCTTGAAAATATTTGACAATTACTGCCATTCTTGATACAAATTTCATCAAGATATAGAGAGGTATGTAAAAGTTGGTGTTGCACATTATGCAAATCTTCTTAAATTTGAGTGGACAGGGCTTCAAGAATGGTCCATAAGGCTAAAACTTTATAGCCTGAGCTGGTGAATCGGGGGGACCATTACAAATCAAGTTCACTATACTCTGTGTCTCAGAACAAACCCATGCTTGGACCCCGAAAGCTCCTTGCAAACAGTGCTTGGGCCCCGAAAAAAATGAGTTAAACATTAAAATGTTTACTGCGCTATGTACATTTGATGAACTTTCTATAAGAAGTAGATACACTCTCGACAGCAACGCTCGTTCCGTCAGAAACGTTCCCTCTGCATTTCATGTTGCACGAAAGGAAAAAAGTGTTGGCTTCGTGGTTCTGCCTCTTTCACTCGATACTTGTTTGGATTTCTCAACAGCTGTGTATTCATCAAACTCTGTCTTGAATAGTTAAGTTGCAACTTCAAAATAATTTTGATTCCAGGAGACTTTAGTGAAGCATTTTCGCTGTTTGAAAAAGAGAAAACGGAGTCGTGTGTGGAGACACGGCCTTGACGTGATCTCAGCTGATGAGCAGATGATTAATCAAAATAATAAAGTGAATAATCCGAAGACTTTTCATTTTCGATTTGAACACCAGGATCAAGTCACCTCCCTCGGGTGACGTGCATCAGAATGACGACATCTCAATAATGTCGTTTCATGATCGTATCTCAAGTTGGAAGAAAATTAAACACTATCAGACGATCAGGCTCTAGTTTTGAAAACCTGTGGCGCAATGCATTATTATTAATTACATCATCTTTACTCAGACACTTTTACATCATGATGCAGTCAAACATCTGAGGGTGATCCAGCCTGGATTAAAGAACATCCTTTCTTCCATGGATACCCCAAAGAAGAACAGTTTACACCCAAGTCTCATCCTTCAGTCGGACACCAGTGTCGATTCTCACCTGGACTAGATTTCTACTTCATCTGCTGCTGTAATTAGAAAGACTCGCCTGTGTTCATCCCAGGCCTCTTCTTCACAGTCTGCTCACCCTCGCTTTCAACACACTCGAGACCGTTTGACTTTACAGTCGAGTCATGATTTGTAATCACATGATCCTGCACCACCCAGAAGAGGACCAGGTTCCTTTTTGAGGTCCTTCCTCCTGTCATATTGTATCATGTGTCAGTGCGGGGAGTTTTTTTTGTTTTTTCTTCTCCTCCTTCTGGCCTGCTCATTAGGAATTCAAGTCTACATCCAGACTTCTGTCAAGCCACTTTGTGATACGGTGTATTGTTAAAAGCACTCAACCAATAAAAATTAAAAACATCTGAACTGAATTACTGCTCTTTATAAGATTAATCAATCATAACAAGTCATGTTTTAATGAGAAAGCATGCATGCGTGATTAAACACGATTACAAACCAAAGAGCACCTCACGATGAGGAAGCAAATGACTCACTTTGGGGATTGTAAAGGAGTCGTTTCAACATAGAAGCCCACTTCAGCCACGTGGGGGGGAAAAAAAAACAACAATAAGTTATGTAGTCCGTCATGATAATGAGAATGCACCTCAGAATTATGACTTAATATCTCATCAAGCCATAGACTGTTTATAGTCGATGGCATACATATCAGCATACTAATATAAATAATATACAATATATATTGATAGATCTTTAACGGTTATTCTACGAAATTGAGTCGTACATGAGCTGATAACCGGCGAGGCGCGTAGCACCAAGTTGTCTATAATCCAAGTATGATGAGATTGAGTGGAATAACTTATTCTAGCCAGAGAAAGAGCATTTTTATTTTTTATTTATTGAATTTGCTAAAACTTTCTACAAAATGTCTGACAATCATTTCTGTTTAGAATGCAAACAAACCGGCAAAATGTCAGGAGCAATTTGTGAAAAAAAAGGGATAATTCTTGAAAAATAGTCATTAAAAAAAAAAAATCTTACCATCGAATAATTTTATTCCACATTTTGGGGTGGGTTTTTTTTTTGTATTTTTGGGGGTTTTGTATTCAAATAGAGTTTTTGTTTTGTGTTTGGTTGATTCAAAAACACATGCCACCATTTTGTTGTTTCTTCTTGGTGTTTTATGGTGATTGGCAAACAACCTTTTAGTGCATGACTGCCACCAACTGGTATGGAGTGTGGATCAGGATATCTAACTATATCTTGCCTTTTTTTTTTTAAAAAAAAAGTAAAATTCTCTTAATCAAAATCTCACACTTCTGAGATCCTGAAACAAAAATAAATATCATTTCTCTCCAGATCTTCTCTGTAAAAGATTCTGCAAATTTAACTCAAGTTTTTCAAGGTTCAGTCTCAGTTCCTTTTTCATCGGTTCATATTTTGGACGCCATTTTGTTTTTCTCTATTCGTGGTATATGAGCTAATAGCCTGGTAGTAGAGCAGCCAATCAGAGAGAGAGAGTGTATGAGCGCTCATATCCAGGGAATGTGGATAGAATAATAAACCCGGTTCTGGTTCTGGTTCTTTTGAAATAGTAATGGAATTATTATGAAAACTAATAAGTGATAATTATGAGAATCTCATAATTTGAGAGATACAAAGTCATATGAGATGAGATGAGATGAGATATGATGATGATGAGAACATTCTCTCATGATTCTGAAACTCTAAGTGGTAATAATGAGAAGCCTCCTGATGATGGAGGAGGAAACAGACTTCCGTGTTTAACTGCATTCCCAGCAGGAAGGAAAATTATTCTTGCTAAAATAACAACCGAAAACCTGAGTGTTGCCTAGCAACACGTCCAGATCAAGCACTAGAAGGAGGGAGAAAAAGCAGAAGTCTGAACAGCGTTCTGTCGCAAGACTTTCACCAAACCAGGAAGCTCGTTTCACACCTTCACCTGGAGATAAAGGGTTTAAAATGTAGCCGGGGTGAAGCTCGGTAGCCGCCCAGCCCAGCCCAGGCCAGGCCAGCTGCTGTGTGTGCTGATGGGAAAGAGCTCACTCAGTCTCACCGCGATCACGTTGACGAAGGTGGTTTTTCCGGAATACTGCAAGCCGACGAGGGTGAGCTCCATCTCCTCCTTCCAAAACAGCGAGCGGAACCAGTCCAGGAGCCGGTTAATGAGGGCCAACATGGTGCTGAGACTCTCTGGAGAAAGAGCTCAGAAGCTGCACGAACACACATACACACACACACACACACACGCGCAGCCTGATCCCTTTTACTCTGGGCTGTTTACGGCACTGAAAGGTGACAGAACTTCCGGAAGGGAAGTGCGCGCGGTCATATGATCAGGGGTGCGTCTCAAATCGGTACACGCTTGTCTCTTCTCGGGCTGTGTGTCAAATCAGTACGTCAGAAAGCCCGTTTCCACCACCTGGGAGAAAGATCACGTCACATTGTGTGTAATAATAATAATCCATCCATCCATCCATCCATGATCTATAGCTGCTTATCCTGCTCTGCAGGCAAGCTGGAGCCTATCCCAGCTGACTACGGGCGAAAGGCGGGGTACACCCTGGACAAGTCGCCAGGTCATCACAGGGCTGACACATAGACACAGACAACCATTCACACTCACATTCACACCTACGCTCAATTTAGAGTCACCAGTTAACCTAACCTGCATGTCTTTGGACTGTGGGGGAAACCGGAGCACCCGGAGGAAACCCACGCGGACACGGGGAGAACATGCAAACTCCGCACAGAAAGGCCCTCGCCGGCCACGGGGCTCGAACCCAGGACCTTCTTGCTGTGAGGCGACAGCGCTAACCACTACACCACCGTGCCGCCATAATAATAATAATAATTTTGGAGTTTGCATGTTCTCCCCGTGCAGGCCCGGCACCAGGAACAGTTTACTAAGGGGGCAATTAGAAATCGCAAGGGGGCAAATATTTTTCATATAGTGTGTAGTAGTGATGGCGGTCTGACAACGTGTTTCAAACAATTAACTGCGCCAACCACAAAACCACCACGGCCCCGAAGGTTGCTTTAGTACGGGAAAATCATGTGACATATTACCAGGGCAGTTGCACTTTATCAACACCCGTGCCCACCTGTTAACCCTCCCCTCCGATTTTCTCACAGACACGCGTTACAACCGGAAAGATGCCAAACATAAAACAACACACACAAACCTACAGGCAAGTCCTTTAAATTTAAAATACATACAAATAGCTCCGCGGCATGAAAACAAAACGTCAATGCAAGTCTAAGGTACTTGGCTCGGCGGCCAAAATCATAATTTAAAAAAATCAACAGACCCCGCGGCTGCACCAGTAATAGCCTTCCTGACTCGCACCGAGTCAACGCTAACCACTTAATGCGCGATCCCAGTTTAGGCGTGTAGGGGACTAAACACTCTGAAGTGATGAATTTTCACCCCCGCTGCATGGGGGGTGACGTCAACGACACATATTCTTACGCTATTTGTGCACAAAGCGGACCATATATGAACACGTACACCAACATAAACGGAGATAAACTTAGCCTACAAAGAAAGAAAATGGATTCACAATATTGTGATTGAATTCGTTTAATTCGGTGGGGGAAAGACTACTCCCGTAAACTTGACTGCATATTACAGGATATTGCAGAGACAGTGCACTTGTAAGTGTCATAACAACAATCAGATTTGTTCTACCGTGCCAGTTTTAGTAGTGATTTATGTGAAATGTATTTTTGTGCAATGCGCAACCACTTAATATTTCGTATTTGAAAATGCAAATTATTAATACATCTATAATACATTATATTTTCATAAGAAAACAATTAAGTGATCTGAGTCTCCGTTGAGGGGGTGGGGCTGTAGCCACGAGGGGGTGACGCCCCCTTTCGCCCCCCCACGGCGCCGGGTCTGGCATGTTCTCCCCGTGTCCGCGTGGGTTTCCTCCGGGTGCTCCAGTTTCCCCCACAGTCCAAAGACATGCAGGTTAGGTTAACTGGTGACTCTAAATTGAGCGTAGGTGTGAATGTGAGTGTGAATGGTTGTCTGTGTCTATGTGTCAGCCCTGTGATGACCTGGCGACTTGTCCAGGGTGTACCCCACCTTTCGCCCGTAGTCAGCTGGGATAGGATCCAGCTTGCCTGTGACCCTGTAGAACAGGATAAAGCGGCTAGATGAGATGAGATGAGATAATAACATTAAACAGAAAGAAGTCAAGAAGATCGACAATTACTCCCAGCTGAGACAAGAGATTGGAAGACTGTGGAATAAAGAGACAACTATAATTTGGAGCCTTCAGGTCCATGCCAAAGAAGCTAGATTCTTCTTCTTCTTCTGGCTGCTGCTGGTAGGGAGATCCACACATCCACAGTGAGTCTGTTCCACATAAGTTTTTACACCAGATGCTCTTCCTGACACAACCCTCCCCAAACTATCCATGCTTGAGACCGGCACTAAGTATGCACTGGCTTGTTGGGTTTTTTTTACCTAACCTGCATATCTTTGGACTGTGGGGGAAACCGGAGCACCCAGAGGAAACCCATGCAGAGACATGCAAACTCCACACAGAAAGGACCCCGTCGTCCATGAGGTTCAAACCCGGAACCTTCTTGCTGTGAAGTGACAGTGTTAACCACTACACCACCATGCCGCCCAAAAGAAACTAGATTACGACCTGGAAAAGACAGAAATAACACCAGACATCACCACCTTACAAAAGAGTGCTCTTCGAGGATCAGCTAACATCATCAGAAAGTTGCTGTCCGTCTAAGGTTGTGAAGACTTGATAGGCATGCGTAAGAACGATTTCCAGTTTAGTAAGACCTTAAATGTGGAAAAACAAGTATGACATTGCCATAATACAGACTTAATATTCCATGATAATGAGATCCTCTTCTTAACATTCTGACTGATCTCATTTTTATGAGATACTCATTCATTATCGTAAGATATTAAATCATTATTATGAGAAACATTCTCATTATTATGGTGGCAGAAATGGGCTTCCATACAAATCCCACTCTATGCCCTAACACTTTTAAATATGTTCTCTGTGGTAACAATGACGATGAGGAAATAGATCATACTGCACACATAACCTTTACATTGCATACGTGTTTCTGTCGGAAAATAATCAACAATCACAGGTTGGTGCGATGGAGTTACTGATACTTCACTGAGTGTTGACTTTTTGCCTATGATGTCACATCACACCATATCCTGACGTCCCCCCATCACACACACAACTTCCTCCTTCATTTAGATGTGGCCAATTCCTACCCACGACACAGGTCTCCCCAATCACATGACAGCGACCAACCATGGAGGGTGAAGGTCATCATGGGGCTTCCTCCGAGGCATGTGATGTCAACCGTCTTGAACTGCTGTTTATGCAAAGTTTGAGACTGGCGTAACAGGAACACACTTGGAGGAATTTATAACATATAAAAATATGTTGAAAGTCTGAAAGGTGCGATGCTAAGATTTCTGTCAGGACTTTTAATTAACACTGATGGAAGGAGTCTCCAGTGTCAGTGGTTTGTAACAGTTGAATGTTTCAAGACAGAGAGGAATAATGTTCAGAGAATGATTTGCTGATATTCTCCAAGTCTGAATGTCAGAAAAGAAAGTTAAACTTTGTACTTTTACACCACCACCCCAATCTCTTTCCCAACTACTGTCAGATTATTTCAAAATAAACAATGATCTAGAGCAGTGGTTCTCAAACTTTTTATACTCTGTACCACCTGAGAAAATATTGAGCTCTCTGAGTACCACCATGATGACCAACATTATAGTATAGCAGCATAGGCCTTCCCTATTAGCTTCAGCCACACAGGAGAGATGTTTATTCCTTATTATGGTTATTTATTGATAGCTGTTAACACCGAATCAGACATTTACAACTCTGTCCAACAATTCTCACATACTCCTACATACACACTCAAATTGCAACTGAATGAAAATGGCACAGAGCCATACAGTACATATTCGACCTCTACAAAATTATGCTCCTAATCTGGCCCACAGATAACACAAACATCAAGTCTTTTTTTCTCAGCAGAAGATATGTGAAACATCAAACATCTCAGCACAAAAAAAGGAAAAAAAAAAAGAATCCTGAAGACTTGCATTGCCACAAAAATGTAAAAGCCAGACATAATTTTTCACATTCTCACACGTAGCTACACATTTCTTTTGAAACGTTGTATTTATTATGCACTGTATGTTTCAGGGGGGGTTTTTTTAGCTGAAAATGTTAATGCGAAAATATGACTGGGCGGCACGGTGGTGTAGTGGTTAGCGCTGTCGCCTCACAGCAAGAAGGTCCTGGGTTCGAGCCCCGGGGCCGGCGAGGGCCTTTCTGTGCGGAGTTTGCATGTTCTCCCCGTGTCCGCGTGGGTTTCCTCCGGGTGCTCCGGTTTCCCCCACAGTCCAAAGACATGCAGGTTAGGTTAACTGGTGACTCTAAATTGAGCGTAGGTGTGAATGTGAGTGTGAATGGTTGTCTGTGTCTATGTGTCAGCCCTGTGATGACCTGGCGACTTGTCCAGGGTGTACCCCGCCTTTCACCTGTAGTCAGCTGGGATAGGCTCCAGCTTGCCTGCGACCCTGTAGAACAGGATAAAGCGGCTACAGATAATGAGATGAGATGAGAAAATATGACTTTCCCCCGCGTACCACCAGAGAGCGCTCGCGTACCACAGTTTGAGAACCACTGATCTAGAGACCATAAAGACCAAAATTACTTCCTGCCTCAGAGTCAGGAAGTAATTTTCGGTTTGAGACACACCCTGGACATTTTTACCGGAAGTATGTCGAGTCAGGTGACTAATGTCTGCAGACAGCTGCTTGGTGGAGTTCAGAATAATAGTCTGGTGGATAAACATGGCTTTGACGTTGATGATGCACTGAACCTTTCATGGCAGTGGATAAGATCTGTTCAGCAGGGCTTTTTCATTGGATCAGTTGCATCTCTAAAGTCGAATCTTAAACGGTTTTGTATCAGTTCTGTGCAAAAGTCTAGGCACGTGCAAAGAAATGCTGTGAAACAAAGATGCCTTCAAAAATGATGCAGTTGTACTTTAAAAATGCTATAAAATCAATAAACAGTCGTGAACTCAACAAAGTCAGTCTTTGGTGTGACAATTCTTTGCTTTAAAAAAAAATCAGTAGTCTCAGATAGACTTTATACAGATTTATAAGGAAATGAGATGTAAACTTTCCTGAGCATCTTCCAGAAGCAGCCACAGTTCCTCTGGACACTTTGACTGTCACACTTGCTTCTTATTTTTTGCAGCAAAACCCAGCAGCCTTCATGATGTGTTTTCGGCTGAAAAGTGGCCTGATATGTCATATCGCGTTGCTTTCTTCGCTGATATCCTGACATTTCTGTTGGAAAAGTAATGTTTGGACAAATACAGTGTTGTCAGACTGACATCATTGCATTACAGGTATTTAGCAGACGCTCTTATCCAGAGCGACATACAACATACCCAGAGCAGCCTGAGGAACAGCTGGGGCCTTGCTCAAGGGCATTTCAGCCACTCCTGATTGTCCAGGGAATTGAACCAGCAACCTTTTGGTCCCTAAACTGCTTCTATAACCATTAGGCCATGGCATCCCCCCATAATCTCATTCTCATCTCATCTCATGATCTCTAGCCGCTTTATCCTGTTCTACAGGGTCGCAGGCAAGCTGGAGCCTATCCCAGCTGACTACAGGCGAAAGGCGGGGTACACCCTGGACAAGTCGCCAGGTCATCACAGGGCTGACACATAGACACAGACAACCATTCACACTCACATTCACACCTACGCTCAATTTAGAGTCACCAGTTAACCTAACCTGCATGTCTTTGGACTGTGGGGGAAACCGGAGCGCCCGGAGGAAACCCACGGGGAGAACATGCAAACTCCGCACAGAAAGGCCCTCGCCGGCCACGGGGCTCGAACCCGGACCTTCTTGCTGTGAGGCGACAGCGCTAACCACTACACCACCGTGCCGCCCTGCATTCATGATGACATGACATTTCCCATATTCATTCCCATTGAAAGCTTATTCCAGAGGAATTTGTCTGATGGATTTGTGAGAGATATTATGCAAATAAACGGCATTACAATAATAAGAAGAGGAAGAAGAATTGGGTGTTTTCACGTTTTATGGTTTTATAAAGTGTGCAAATGTACACATATTTAATTCCATCAAGCCTCGTTTGTATCAGTGCATGCAAATCAATTCACCTGTAAACGAATAACACACAAAAAACACAGGTAAAAAAATTAAGAAATAAAAATTGATAGATTTAGTAAACGTGAGGAGGAAGAGGTCAAGCGGGGAGAGCAGAAGCAGCTGTGTTTGAATTTCAAAATTCAAATCTGAAAACTGTTAAAACTCTGAGGTAATAATAAATAAAATAAAAGAGCGACCGTTGGTTATAGTCAGAAATATAGAATTAACTTGTGTGGAATTAATAGAAATAAAACAGAAATGCAGGAAGATAATTGTTTCTGCTGTTCGTTTGGTTCAATAATAATGTCTGTGGCACTTTTAGCTGGTAAGTTTAAATATTAATAAGCTAAAATTAAGAAGCTAAGCTCATGGAAAATTGGCCTGTCTATCTATCTATCTATGAAGAAGTTTAAAAAAAACAGTCAGTAGTAATGTAGGCTCGTGTAGGCCTTTATCTGTATTGATTCCCAGAAACTATGTCGGTTCAACACTCGGGTCTCTCTAACCCTTGTCTTATTACATTTTATATATTTTACACGCTGTCCAAAAGACATGATATTGATATGACTGCGGTCCACATCACATCTGATGAGTGGGGACCTGGTTGTGACGTTGTTGGCGTTGCGTCTCAGCTCGCCGTGCCAGGTCAGCTTCAGTCAGAACCTTGCCATGTCCTGTCTTGGAGCGCCATGTATCACGGTCATCTGTGAGCTGGTGCCAGTTGTTGTCAAAACCACACATCTTCAAGTCTTCCTTTGCGCAGTCCTTCCATCTTTTCTTAGGACAGCGCCTTGATCTTTTCCCGTGGGCTAGTTCCCCAAACAGCAGTTTCTTGGGCATACGTTCATCGTCCATTCTGCAAACATGACCGAACCATCGGAGACAATTGATTCTTATAATTGTCTCAATGGTGGTGCAGTTGGCTCTGCCGAGGACCCCAGTATTTGTTATATGATGCCACCACTTGATGTTGAGTAGACGGCGTAGAGAGCGTTGATGGAACATTTCCAGCATATGCAGGTGTTGTGCTAGTGTAGGCCAGGTTTCACTTCCATATAGCAAGGTAGGAAGGACAATTGCTTGGTATACAGTCAATTTGGTGTTGATTGATAGGCCTTTCCTGTCTCAGCATCTAGTTCTTAGGGAGCTGAATGTGAAAGCGGCTCTGCTGAATCTCTTCTGGCTCCAGGTCACCATCATCTGTCATATCGCCACCAAGATACGTGAATTTGTGCACTTTATTTAACTCGAAGTCATCAATAATGATTGCTGGTGGATCAGAGCACTGTATGTGCATGACTTCTGTTTTGGGCTTGCTGATAGTTAGCCCCCAATCCTTACACGTATCATTGAGTGCTGTAGCTGCATTTTGCAGTGAAGCATGTGTTCTTGTTCCAAGAGCTGCATCATCTGCATATAGAAAATCACTCAATCTTGATGTTTTAGCCGACTTTGATTTTAGGCGGCGAAGGTTATAAAGGTTACCATCCAGTTTATGACGTATGTCAATTCCAAAGTCAAGCATAGACTGGTGAGCTTTTCGCAGCACATAGGCAAAGAACAAGATAAACAGAGCAGGAGATAAGATGCATCCTTGCCTGAAGAGCTCCCTTTATCTGTGTTAATTCCCAGAAACTATGTCGGTTCAACACTCGGGTCTCTCTAACCCTCGTCTTATTTCATTTTATATATTTTACATGCTGTCCAAAAGACATGATATCGATATAATTATTATTTTATTGACAGGTCATCACTCCAAATCCATCTTCAGCATGACAAGCAACAAAGGACCTGAGACAGACCTGAGAGTGAGACTGCACATACTTAAAGGTAGGCAGCTAACCTGCTAACACACCTTCACACTGCTCCTGTGTGTGCATGTGTTTATGAAAGGTAAGATATAAATTCAGTTATAGATTGTTATATTGTTCCTATTATTACTATTTCAAGGGATATCATTGAAATTTGTGTCATGAAATCTCTGCATCAATCAGGAGTTGTTCAGCTTGTAATGCTACTATTGACCACACGATGGCGGCAGAATCACATCAATTGAGCATTGAGCATTTGCAGCAACTGCTAGGTGGCCACAAGTTTGAAGATTTGGGAAAGCCAAAGAGAAATATTAAAGTTATACATCTGTACAGAACAACATACTGACACAAAAAAGTAGCACCTGCTCTTATTTTGCTTGTTGTTGGGTTTTTTTTTTGGGGGGGGGGGGGTTGTAAAATGTACACACTTCATGACACACTGGTTCATTTGAGTCAACTTTATTTTGGTAATTACCAGCTGTCCATAGTTCTTACATGGTTCTTACATGTGACAAAATCTGATGATCACAAGATAAACACTGAATAATATGGGATAATAAAAATCAATTTGAGGGCGGCACGGTGGTGTAGTGGTTAGCGCTGTCGCCTCACAGCAAGAAGGTCCTGGGTTCGAGCCCCGGGGCCGGCGAGGGCCTTTCTGTGCGGAGTTTGCATGTTCTCCCCGTGTCCGCGTGGGTTTCCTCCGGGTGCTCCGGTTTCCCCCACAGCCCAAAGACATGCAGGTTAGGTTAACTGGTGACTCTAAATTGAGCGTAGGTGTGAATGTGAGTGCGAATGGTTGTCTGTGTCTATGTGTCAACCCTGTGATGACCTGGCGACTTGTCCAGGGTGTACCCCGCCTTTCGCCCGTAGTCAGCTGGGATAGGCTCCAGCTTGCCTGCGACCCTGTAGAAGGATAAAGCGGCTACAGATAATGAGATGAGATGAGATGAAAAATCAATTTGAAATAATTGGTTCATTTGTCTTCAGGAAGTACGTTATCCTGGTCAGAGTTGTAGGGAAACTGGATCCTATTCTGGGAACACTGGGTGTGAGGTGGGACCACACCCTGGATGAACACGCATTCATTCCTTGGGATGATCTAGCGTCGCCATTTTATCTACTGGCTTGATTTTTTTTGAAGGTGTGAGGAAAGTAGAGAACCTGTAGAAAACCCTGACAGCCTGGGAAAACATGGCGCTGTGAGGCAGTGATGTGACTCACTGGGCTGCCAGCCTCAAATTTAAAAAATATTGTGAAACCACAAATAAGCAATATTGCCGGAGAAAGCGTGCTGTTGTCCTGAATGTCAGCATGGTTTCGAATATCGTATCTGTGATTCGCAGATATTCATGACAACAGCAACAGTGCGATATTGCTTTCACAGGCAAGACAGTAATATTGAGTATCTGACATTTCAGACACAATATGGCCAAATATTTTTTTTTTCTCTGTCAACAAAAATAGTTGCCAAAGAAGGAAGCACACGACTGGATAGACCATTGCGTTTTGCCATAGTAACGCACAGACTGAATGCCAGCCTATAGTAATTGTAGTAATGGCTTCGGTGTAACTAAGTATTGCTAGAATTCTTATTTTATGTTGTGAACACACACAAGTGGAGTGATACAAACAGTATATCGCTACTTGGTCAGTTAAATTTGTGGACCAGAGCTAACTGTCAAAATTATTAGCATTACTAACTAACTAACTAACTAACTGACTGACCAACTAGAAATATACTGTATGCTGTTCTGGCAGCTGAAAGTTTTACTAAGACACTATGTCGGTTTACAGGAAATTAGTTGGCCCTGCACAAATTCGTTAGCCTAGTAAACTAGACCCACCTGCCTAGCGGCCAAAAATATTTTTGCCTAGCGAGTGGGTCTAGCCTCGCACCATATAAACAAAACACCCCGGGCATCAAATCGTGCCCGCCAATCACAACGCAAGGTTTTTGTTTGGATTCTTTGGGCGGGCTTTTGCAGGAGTGACGACAAGGCTGCGCGACGCTGGACAAAGCACAACAGGAAAGATGGCTACGGCTAGTGAACAGCGCTCGTTTGACTCTGCTTTGGAATCAGTTTTAGAAGAATTAGACTTGGAGTTTTCGTTGAAACATGAGCAGGAAGAGGCTCTCCGCTCATTCCTTTTCAAGAAGGACGTTTTCGCTGTTTTGCCGACCGGCTATGGCAAAAGTCTGATCTACCAGCTGGCTCCGCTCGTAGCCAAAAGGATGGGGCTAGTTTGTGCAGTACGAAGAATTAATAAACAGCTTTGAAACATTACTTTTTGATTGTTTCTTATTTTCCCGTTATTTTAAATTTAAGGGAAATTATTTCACCAAACACCACTAAATAAAAACTCTCAAAAACAGTTTAAGCAAACCCTTGAAAAACACTTGAAAAAAAATGAGTGTATGTGGTACAGACTCCAAACTTGTGGTCATTATCTCCAAACTTCTTAATATCTAGAACCTGTTTATTAATTAATACGCATTTTGAAAAATTATTTATTTCAAGGCCTCCCCCACTGCTTTCTGTCGCTCTGACTACGTCACAGTCACTGTTGCGCTGATTGGTCAGAGCTGAAAGACAGCGGGTTGTTCCTCCCACACCCTTCGGAAATGTCTACGAGCGAGGCCAGACTAAATATTCACATTTAGTCTGGCTTGCCAGGCTCATCTCATCTCATTATCTCTAGCTGCTTTATCCTGTTCTACAGGGTCGCAGGCAAGCTGGAGCCTATCCCAGCTGACTATGGGCGAAAGGCGGGGTTCACCCTGGACAAGTCATCACAGGGCTGACACATAGACACAGACAACCATTCACACTCACATTCACACCTACGGTCAATTTAGAGTCACCAGTTAACCTAACCTGCATGTCTTTGGACTGTGGGGGAAACCGGAGCACCCGGAGGAAACCCACGCGGACACGGGGAGAACATGCAAACTCCGCACAGAAAGGCCCTCGCCGGCCACGGGGCTCGAACCCCGGACCTTCTTGCTGTGAGGCGACAGCGCTAACCACTACACCACCGTGCCGCCCGGCTTGCCAGGCTACAAATTCATAAACATTTAGTAAACGAAAAGAATATTCAATCATCTCTCACATGAAAGTGATCCACATATGTGACTGTGAAATAGGAAAGAATTTTAATTCAGAAATCAGGCTGTTAGTTTGTTTGTTTTTTTCTTCTTCCTTTCCCTGCCTGTACTCTTTTCACAGGCCTGTTAATGCACAAAGGTCTATTATGGGTCAGTTTGTGAAAAGAAAATATAAATGGGACAAAAAGTGTTGGCTTTTCAGAGTTTGGTTTTGTATTATTATTATTGTTATTGTTGTTATTGTATTGCATTGGTAGTACAAGGCAGAGCATGCTGTTTTGCACAGAGGAGGAATCAGCAGGGTTCTACATGTGACGAGAGGCCAGGCGTCGCTGATGTAACCACACCGCCGTTACACTGAAATCTGTTTCTGTGGAACAACTTTTACGGGTAACAAGTTGCAGTGATCACAGATTTTGTTCCGATTGAGATGAATTCAGATGTTGGGCTCTACCTGAAATGTAGCTGTTACAACAGGAATTAAATAAATACACTTTAGGCTAGAAGGCATTTAAAAAAAATATTTTAGAGCAAACTTAGCTGATGAATGGATGAGAAAACGTTGGTTATGATGTTTTTACTTGTACGGTATAGTTCAAGCAAAATCAAAAACCCCAGTGCAGTTTTCAGGAGTAACATCAGGATATTTTCGACCTGATTGATATCGAATCCCGTGTCCACATGATTTCCACAGATAGCGTTATATAAGGCGTTACATAACAACAGGCTGAGAAACAGCCACATGGCTTTGGCAGATAAACAAGGCTTCAAAGAAAAAGCTAACCACATGCAGCTTTTCCACAGGAAAAAAAAAACTTTATTAATACTTTTTAATGTATGCCAACAGTATTTTTTTGACAAAATATATACATTAAGCAACCTTCTGTTAGGTCCCAAAATAAAAATCCCAAGTACCTCTTCCTATACAAAACTAATATATTGTTTCAACATTATACATTCACATTTCCTGCTTCTCCAGAGAATCCAGATTTTTTTTTTTCATTTACATATCATAATTTTACTGCTTTAAACAAGTAAAGGCAACAGCATGAGCATAGATCTGTCTTAATTTGACCAGAAGTGGACACAGAGCATGATGCAGATACAACTTCCACAGTTTAATGGACATGATGTCTTATGATGATGTGGATCTCCACCTCGCCACACACACACACACACACACACACACACACACACACACACACACACACAACAACAACTCTGGGTCATGTATTAAAAAAAAAAAAAGAGATGTACAGACAATGTTGTATAAACATATGAATTAAACGATGCAGTTACCTCACAAGTACCCCCATCTATTTGCACAAATAATAATGAATTACAAACTCAAAATCTTTCTATTCAAAAAAAAAAAACCCAAACAGCTGTGATTACGTGACTCGGTTATTTACACAAGTGACCCACGTCAGGGCTGACCATCACCTGCGTGTCTCTGAACATTCGATGGATTCAGTTTGTGGGGAAACCGGTGACTTAACTTAGCGATGGGGAGAGATGAGGCGCTGTCGCTGTTGTCTCGTTTCGTCAAAGCTCTGGTCAACTAAAGCAGACTGTTATTTGGTAGCATTCTAGGCTAAAGGAGAGTCTTTATTTAAAGCAGCCAGAGAGTCCTGACAGTGTGAAGCCTTGCTCGGCAGCACAAAGAAATGTCCGAAACAAAAAAAGCAGCATCTACAGGGGTTTTGCTCATTACATTTTTTTTTTTCTGGTTTACATTCAGAACATACAAGATATGTGCAAAGGGCAGAGTCCTTATCGTTTGTCTGTTAGGGGCTGGCTGCACATCACATTCTGGATTTAGGTTTTGTTTGTTTCTTTCTTGAAACATTCAGCACGAGAGCAGAGAACAGACGTCCCCGCGGCGCAATCCTTCCTGAAACCAGACAACTCTGTGTCATTTATCATCTTCACAGTGACTCTAAGTGCTACACCCTAGTCCTCATCTCCCATCCACTCCCTCGACGTGGCCAGTGTGTACCCATCTACACATGGACTCTTTCTCCCAGCATGCATGTCTACTGCTGTGGTGGAGGGAGTTGGCCACTGGGCTGGTGTATGTTTGTGAATTTGTTGTTGGGGGATTTTTTTATGTATTTATTTTTTGAAATAACACTGGGGGCAAGGGCGGGGCAGCAGAGCAGGAGCTGGTACGACTCTGATCTTCATCAGTGCATCCTCTGCTCTTCACATTCAGAGGATTGATGTCAGAGGTGAAAGGGACTCCACGCAGTTATCAGTCTTTGGTTTCTAGATTTAATGGGGGAACGTGTTTTAGGGCCTGGTGCAGAACTGGAGAGTCTGTATGAGCATGAGAGCCGGTGGGGGACGCAACTCTGGGCGACAAGACAAGCGACAAGGGGTGTTTCTCGGGAGACAAGCCCAGCGTGGAACCCCCAATGCCAGGGTACAGCATGGGGATCCCCCCTGGGTACCAGCACTTCTCCAAAACAGGGAGGTACGTGGCAGCAGCGGCCGCCGTCACCGGAGGGAAGAGGTAGAAGGGCATGCAGAGAGGCGGCTGGTGGGAAGAGAAGTTTGCGTACCCGTTGTGACCCAACAGAGAGTCATCCTCAGAAGAGTCCGACCTTTGCCGTTTGGCGTGCGGCTCGTCCCACTCCTCCTTAATTCCGTATTTCAATTCGGTGCCCTCTTTGCTGTAGTAGCTCGGCCGCTGACCCTTGGAGTCACGCTTGTCTTTGTCGAGTTCGCCACCGTAGCCACTGTCCGTGTCTGTATCGCTGCCACTCTGTTCGCTGCTATGTGGATAAGTCCTCTGAATCACAGGGACGCAGTTTTTGGTGTGGCCCTCTGGCATTCTGGCCGGCACCACCACCGGGTTCTCGCGGCTCCCGTGGCCTTTGTGGACAGGGGAAGGCGTGTCCTGCCGCAGGCTGATCGGCTGCTGTGGCAGCTCGGAGGCCACCTTGTGCAGATGGTTAAAGATGTGCGTAGGAGTCAGATCCTGCACGTTCTCCTGGCTCGCCATGTACTGCAGAACCTCCTTGGCACACAAATGGAAACCTGAGCGGAACATCTCCTCACTCTTCTCCAAGCTCCCATTGGTGTGATCACCTGCAGCAACACACACACACACACACACACACACAGAGATTACACATGAGTACAAGCTCATCTCCGAGTTCCTCCCCTCTCTGCCAATGCCTGCTGTCAGCACGTGACAGACAGGACCAGACGTTGTAAGAATGGATGGTGTTACTCAGAAGCTTTTGTTTATTTGAAATGTAAACATGTGACAAGTGACAAGTTCATTGTTGAGGGTTCTTAAGAGTGTTTACGTTAATATTGTTTCTCGGCAACGAGCTGCATTTCGGAAGGAACGTTCATTGTCACATTTCTTATCAAACTCACCGATCTGCATTCCGTTCTGCAGAGATATGATTTGCTCTTGCTGCTGCTCCAGCAGGCTGTTGAGAGCTTTCACGTGCTTCAACGTCAGCTCCAGCACCACAGCCTTTTCCAAATGGCCCAGCGTCTATAAAAGGAGGAATCACTCGATAAGCCTGTTTATCTTTCTTATGCAACACTCTCAAGCTGCCTCTGCTGAGGGCAAACCCAAAGACAAAACAGACACGCATTTTTAAATCCAGCTTTAAAAATGAAAAAAAAAAACATGCTTCCAGTTTTCACTCCATCGAGGCAGAGTTTATCCATCCATCTATTATTTATACCACTTATAGATAAGAATACACTGATACATACGTGGTATAGATAATGGGCGGATATTTTCACAAGGTTACAGGGTTGATAAATACAGCCTGTGTATTTTTTCAGGATTTGAGCTTGCATAACTTATCACTGTATCTCAGCAGCAATATCTCTTACTCCAGTGTTCTGAGAGAGCCAAATACAATAATAATAATAATAATAATAATAATAATAATAATAATAATAGCAAACACATCTGCTCTGGTGCTTTAAATACTTTCTTAAATTTAGCGGGTGCATTATCAGTCCGTGTTAACATATTGTCAAGCAGGCTTAGACTGTACTGACAATCGCCAAATCCGATGTTATATGTTGTGCGCTGTTATATTTAGGCGAAATTTGGCTTTAATTCATGTTGTGATAAAATCTTTATAACTTTTCGAAATGGACATTCCGTCCAAGTTTACCACCAGGTTTGTGGGTTATGGTCCTGTGACGTGGACAGCCACTTTTGTGACAGATTATGAAATAAATCATGAAGCAGACTAACATTGTTTTAAAAATTCAAGATAATCAAGTGATTGGGTTTGAAACACAACACTGCAGGTGGCGCTACAGATAGCCATTTCCATCCCTCCATGCACTTCCACTGGACACTTACAGAGAGTTTGAGGTGCTCTGGGAGAAGGTCCTTCAGCTGGGCGATGCATTCATTTATTCTGTCACGTCTTTTCTTCTCAATCAGGCGATGCGGCAGCTTGTATGTGTCCTGCATGGAAGGAAAGAAATGTTCAAAGTGTCCTTCAAACTTTCACCAACTCTCTTGCAGACTTCAGGAGCTGGCAATGCACAACTGGTATCTTTTTTTCAAAAAAAAAAAATAGTGATTTAGGTGGAATTAGGAATAAATAAGCAAATAAATAAAAGAGTCGGGTGATGAACTGATTTGTCAGCTGTACCTTGCTGTCCTCGCCTCGCTTTGCACCTCTCCGGGGTTTGTAGACGTACATTGGGAAATCCACACTGTATGAAATGACAGCAGAAGAGAGTCAGTCAGAGATGATGGGGAATGTCAGAGTGTTTAAAGAAAAGAAACTTTATCCGGCACTGAATGAACTCTTCCGCCTCTTCTGCAACATGTTTCCTTTCGGACCTGAACTCTCAGAATGGTGCATTTATTTATAGTAAATATCTAGCTCAAGGTTTTGGGATGTTAAATATGGCTCTTACCCCGGAATGGCAGCCATGTCCAACGGGTTCTGTTTAGCCAAACATGGAGGAGGTTGTGCGCTCGGAATCCGCTCCATTGTCCAAGTGAACAAAACACTTTACAGCCTGTATATCTAGATATTTTTTTTTCTTTCTCAAATTATACTCTTAATAAATATAGGTGTGTGTAGCCTATATAAATATACAGATATAGACACACACATACATACATAGATGTTAAAAAAAAAGTTCTTGCAATTGTTCTTATAAATATCCTCAGAAGAAAATTGTCCACAAAATAAATTCCAGCGGTGCTTCCAGATTATTCTCCGAGCTGTAACCCGTCAACACACACACACACACACACACACACACTCACACACCGTGCATGCGTGCGTAAACGCGCAGAGACGCACAGGCGCGCGCAGGACAGATGTTGCTGGTGAACTGGTGAGCCAAGGCGCAATAGTTCAGAAGCTCCGGTCGTCGGTTAAATGTGTGTGTGTATGAGAGAGTGAGTGAGTCTGAGTGTGTGTGTGTGTGTGTGTGTGGTGGGTGGACTAGACTACGTGTTAAAGAAAAAAAAAACCACCCACCCTGTGACTGCAGACACGTCTCTCCTCCCTGCTCCGTCACATGAGCCTCACGTGTCGGACGGCGCTTTCAGCAGCTCCCAGTCTGTTAGAGATCAATCCTCCCTCCCTCTCTCTCTCTCTCTCTCTCTCTCCCTCCCACCATCTCTCTCTCTCTCGGGTCCCGTGTACAACCACGCGCTCTTCGGTCGAGGCGCGGAGTCCAACAGGCTGAACGGCGATGTGGAAAGCCAAAAGGGCCAAAACAAACAAGGCGGAGTATGGAGCAGTGGTTTCATTGTTGTGCAGGAAAAAACAAAACAAAAACATGGTCTGAATTATAATTAATGATGTTTTTCACCAGATAAAGCTGCTGCTTCTTTTTTTTTAAGCTGCTTGAATAGGCTAAATATCTCATCTCATCTCATCTCATTATCTCTAGCCGCTTTATCCTGTCGCAGGCGAGCTGGATCCTATCCCAGCTGACTACGGGCGAAAGGCGGGGTACACCCTGGACAAGTCGCCAGGTCATCACAGGGCTGACACATAGACACAGACAACCATTCACACTCACATTCACACCTACGCTCAATTTAGAGTCACCAGTTAACCTAACCTGCATGTCTTTGGACTGTGGGGGAAACCGGAGCACCCGGAGGAAACCCACGCGGACACGGGGAGAACATGCAAACTCCACACAGAAAGGCCCTCGCCGGCCACGGGGCTCGAACCCGGACCTTCTTGCTGTGAGGCGACAGCGCTAACCACTACACCATCGTGCCGCCCCCAATGTTTCCTGTTCCTACTTATTCAGGTGACATTGGGCATACCTAACAACCTGTGTTTTCTCCAAATCTGTCCCTCTGAGTTACAGGTCAATCCTGAGATCGAGATGCTGAACCTCTTCTGCTCCTCGGACCTGCCTGATCCATCCTGATGCCCTGTGTCATCACATCGCTCCTGTAGAGGACGGTCCTATGTGGACAGTTGAAAGTCACACCTGGAAGACGCTCTGGACTCTTACAGTAATGCTTTTATGGCTACAGTTGACTTGCTAACTTTAGGACTGCAGTTGTCATGAACAGTTTTGCACTCAAGTTTCCATCAGTGAAGAGTTTATAACATCAACGAAACTGACTTCATGTTAAAACTGTTAATGTTATAGTCCTGCTGTCTGTTGTTGCCCAAATGAGGATGGGTTCCCTTTTGAGTCTGGTTCCTCTCGAGGTTTCTTCCTCATGTCGTCTGAGGGAGTTTTTCCTTGCCACCGTCACCACAGGCTTGCTCATTGGGGATAAATTAGAGATAAAATTAGCTCATGTTTTAAGTCGTTCAAATTCTGTAAAGCTGCTTTGCGACAATGTTTATTGTTAAAAGCGCTATACAAATAAACTTGACTTAAAAAACAATATTTCATTTCTAGGATGGCATTATAACAAACACGGTGGTGTAGTGGTTAGCGCTGTCGCCTCACAGCAAGAAGGTCCTGGGTTCGAGCCCAGCAGCTGGCGAGGGCCTTTCTGTGTGGAGTTTGCATGTTCTCCCCATGTCCACATGGGTTTCCTCCGGGTGCTCCGGTTTCCCCCACAGTCCAAAGGTTAGGTTAATTGGTGGCTCTAAATTGACCGGAGGTGTGAATGAGTATGAGAATGGTCGTTGGTTTCAGCAAGAAGGTTCTGGGTTCGAGCTCAGCGGCCAGCGAGGGCCTTTCTGTGTGGAGTTTGCATGTTCTCCCCGTGTCTGTGTGGGTTTCCTCCAGGTGCTCCGGTTTCCCCTACAGTCCAAAGGTTAGGTTAATTAGTGGCTCTAAATTGACCGTAGGTGTGAATGTGAGTGTTTGAATGGTTGTTTGTGTCAGCCCTGCGATGATCTGGCAACTTGTCCAGGGTGTACCCCGCCTCTCACCCATCATCAGCTGGGATCGGTTCCAGCTCGCCTGCAGAACAGGATAAGCAGCTACAGATAATGGATGGATGAACCAGATTGCTTGATTTAGCCAGTGAGCTAGCTCGCTAAATAGTCATGCAAGTGGGAGATTTCTACTTTCATGTGGACAAGGGTGTCTGAGCTGATATGTAGTTTGTAGGGCAAACAAAGAAAATATTCATCAACATTTACAGTTGTTACTGATTCATCCTTAGTAACTGCCTGGTCTGGGGTGCAGTGATTTCAATTAGTTTTTTCGTAAACAGAACCAACTAAATTTTAGTTTTGAGCTTTTTCTCTGGGTCTCTCAAAAACCCACACAGTACAGATTTATTTTGCAAATCAATCAAGTAAGTGAAAAATAATTCACATTAGGGCGGCACGGTGGTGTAGTGGTTAGCGCTGTCGCCTCACAGCAAGAAGGTCCGGGTTCGAGCCCCATGGCCGACGAGGGCCTTTCTGTGTGGAGTTTGCATGTTGTCCGCGTGGGTTTCCTCCGGGTGCTCCGGTTTCCCCCACAGTCCAAAGACATGCAGGTTAGGTTAACTGGTGACTCTAAATTGAGCGTAGGTGTGAATGTGAGTGTGAATGGTTGTCTGTGTCTATGTGTCAGCCCTGTGATGACCTGGCGACTTGTCCAGGGTGAACCCCGCCTTTCACCCGTAGTCAGCTGGGATAGGCTCCAGCTTGCCTGCGACCCTGTAGAACAGGATAAAGCGGCTAGAGATAATTCACATTATTTCAGTGTGCACAATAGTATTTTGGATAATTTTCTTTGAATTCCTCACACAACAGCTGATGCTAAACAGGCGATCCGTTGGACTGAGAAACAACTGCTGAAAAAGTGAAACAATTTTACAAACAGGTGAATGAGTTTTGGGTTGAGCTCACCCTCAGTATTTCCTGTTTGAAAAGCATCACCAAATGGAAATAAAATTGACCATAAATACAGTCAAGTTATTTTTAAGGCAAATTTTTTTTTATTTATGGGGCTTTCCACCCATAGACCCAATTTTATCAAAAAATGTCATTAAATTCAAGTTGGATTTTTTTTTTTGCAACAGAAAATCACAGATCCCACGTCAAGACCCATGGCTCTACCATGACGACAAACAACAAGAATTTATTTGGCAATCAGGATTTCATTTATAAGACATCATAATGTGAAATGAATGTATTTCAAATCGGTGAGTTGTTCTTATTTGTGAGCAAGCACGCTCTTAAAATGTCAAATGACATGTTCAGTTCGCACCGACTGCATGATTTGTGTGGTGTAATGTTAAACTTATCATAGGTCAGAGTGTGTGTGTGTGTGTGTGTGTGTTGGGGGTCATTTTCTGGTTAAGGACACCTCATCGCAATTAATCAGTTAATTATCAGGTTGAGTCGACATGTGCAAGTGGGGAAATCACCAGCCTGGGTGGGTTTAGTCAGTAATTAGATGCAGGTCATGTAATAAACATATGTTTTTATGTACAGTTTTTGACGTCAACAAAAATGCAATAATAGCAACATGACATTTATGTAATTTTGAAACTAATTTGCAAGTCTCAGAAGAGACGCACAGCAAAACCTCGAGACACATTTATATTCCTGGAGTACTGTTTTGTAAACTTAAGATAAGAGTAAATATTTTTGATGCAGGATGAATGTGAGGTTGATGAAAACCCTCTCGGTGTGTGTTTTCGACAAGGCAATAAATGCACGTTTTTCTCTTTGTAGCACTTTATCACAGCACATGCACCTGTCTCAGGTTTTTTTTTTTCCATCTGCAGGCTATAAAGACTAGTTGCGCTTTTCTTGTGATAAGAGTTTTACTCGTTCACTGCAAGAGAACTAAATTTGCTTGAAGTGGGTTTTTTTTTTTTATTTGCGTGAAGCATGCAGCATCTGTGGAAAGTTCTCTTACTTCTTTCATGTCAGACGTGCAGCACTGAGATGATGCAGCAGCTTCAGCCTTACTTTTATACACAGACAGGAAGAAAAAAAAAGAGTGATGTTCACTTTTAATCAAAGGACAAACAAATTCCCCACAGTTTGGAACATCTTAGAAAAGTTTTTAACGGTGTGGTAGCAACGTGCAAAGTTTAAGTCGATTCTGTGTCATAAAGGCTTTGATGACAAAGTGTGAAATAAAAACTTTACTCCATGACCAAGCTCCAGTTCCTTCTGACATTTGTGCTGCAGTGGTAAAGAACCACTCCTGTAGCAACAAACAAGATTTTCTGACAAAAAAATATTAAATTTTGAAAAACATTTTACTGAATTGCCAATAAAAATATATTGATCTAAGTATATCACATGATGGCATTTTTTTTATTACTTGCTTATTACTGTTTATTTTTGTGAGAATCTACAAAATATTCCCCTTGTTGCGTACTTTTCCTAAATTTGCAGAATGCCTGAAATCGACCAAGTTAAATCAGCCTCAGCAATTACACAGAGGTGCCTTTTTGGCAGGCACCAAATTCTGAATAATTATGTTTTATTTTCACCCTTAGGATCTTCAGTGTGTTTAAATCAGCGTTTAACGACATGTTAATAATCCCTTAACCGAACCCGAGTGTCGTCAAGTTTCTCTTCTTCTTCAAGCAGTTGATAAATATAAAATCATACTAATCATAAAATAAAAATCCCCACCCGTAACCTTTTGCTTGAAAAAAGTTAACCATCTGCTGCTCAAGGTGTGAACCCAGGAATTTTGGTGGTTGTGTCATGGTCTGACATTTGTGTTAGTTGAATCATATTTACACAAAGTGATTGAGTGTTTCTTTGTTGTTTCGCACTTGAACTCCTTTTCTGTGAAACACAGAACAACAGAGAAGAGACTAGCATCAAAGTGAGCTTTTAAATACAAGGAAAAGAGCTGGCTTCACGCTGAGGAGTGAAAATGATTTGTGCGACACTAACTTATTGTAATTCTCAATAAGTTTGGATTTGGTAGATTTGGATCATCATGAAAACAGCAGTCTTCTTCGTCTTGAAGGAACAGTCTCTCAACTTTAGCCCTTGTGTGTTTGTTCTAATTAGAGCTAAATACCACAGCATCAGCACCTGGACACGAACCAGTTCTCATTCTCCGCCAAAGAAGGGGAATTCAGACACTGGGTCGAATGGTGACGACGCACAGGCGAACACACTCCAGTCTCCCCTGCGTGAACAGTGAGGCGAGTCAATTTTCTCAAGTTCCTCGTATTAATGTGCACACAGACTCCTTGCCCGATTGCTCAGCTTCACTCAGATAAATTCACGCAGGGGCAAAACTTCAAATGTGCCTCCCTCGAAATTGATCGCCGTTTCAATTAAAATAATGCATCCAGATTCCACTGTTCTTACGTCATTATTATTAGTAGTAGCACATTGTTTCACATGATCATTGAACTTTCAACATTAATCTCAACCTTGTGCTAGGAATAGTCATCAGTCTTAGGTTTCTTTTCAGCTTCACGTCTTTATCAACTTTAATCTCCAAAGCTCGGTTAATATGCATATCATATGTTCTTATTCTCTATAGAGCCTGCGTGGGGCTCTCCCACACAGTGCTGAACCAAAAACAAAAAAAAAACAAACAAAAAAAAAGATATATTAGTCTATGATCTGTGAGGTTAACTGAAGGTGAGGTGTGAGGTGCACTTCCCCTCGAATGACAAGCACTTTCTTTCATGCCAGAATAATCCATTAACTGTTTTGTTTCATCAAGCTGTGTTGTTTGATTGACTGAGTTCCTGTTTTAATTAAAGGATGCGTCAGAAAAAAAAAAAAAAGTGATCAACAAAATAGTCAGAAAAAAATCGGATTACTTTACTTGAAATATTTATTAGCCAGCACTAATTAAGCAGCTTGGTTAAACATTCAGTAGGTTTCAAGTCGACCATGTCATACCAGGCAGTGAGTGCTTTTGTAGTGGTCTGTTTTTGTCGTAGTTCTTCTCTTACTTGAAGTGGATTTAATTTAGTGTAGATGTGGCATCTCGGCATCATACCAAGAGCATGCGGCAAAGGAGCAGAGAGAAAAAAAAAAAAAAAAAACCCAAAAACCTCATGTCAAGGTGAATTACAGGATTTATTAAATATTGCTAAATTAATTTACAATCTTGACATATGTTAAATTAGAATTTTCATATAACTTTCATTAACAGTGCTATTAAACTCTATTATACCTCCAGGAGGGGGAAAAAAGTCTCTCTATACAAAAGCAAAGGCTTGACAAACATGCGCATCTTTTCAAGAAAACTGGAAATAAAGAGATAGCGACAGACATGTACAGCATGTTTTATCAGACATGGTAGTGCAAGTACTGTTCTGAGCATTTGCTCTCTCCTGTAGAGATTATTACACTGTGCCGCGTTTACAAAATGACTTGCTTGGTTGATGAGGAAAGTGTTTCACTTGCTCTTTCCCGGGGCCTCTTCGAGTCTCTCAATGCAAAATTCACAACAGGCTCGGAGGCTCTTGTGATCCGAATCAAACGAGTTACAGTATTTAAAAATGCTCTAGATACTAAAGCTACTTAGAATTAAAACACAAACAAAGCTTACCGGCCTAAACAGGTTAAATTCCTAATCTTATCATTTTACTGCCTCAAAAAGCTAATGAAATTTTATATATTTTCTGAACAGGCCAAAAAAAAAAAAAAGGGTTAAGAACAATGCATCTTTCTACAGAAAAAAAGTGTGCGCCATGGAGGAGTCGGTCCCTTTTAAATATCATTTATTAAATTTTTTTATATAAATAATTAATAAATAAGAAAAGGGAAAAAAAAAAGGCCCATAAATGCAACCTGATGGCTATTAGAATTCTTGCTAAGTTGACTCTATAAGTTGGACACTATGAGTCTACAGCGTTCCGGTACAATCATGAAGCTGAGAAAGAAAAGGGCCAGGAGGATGAAAGCATTTAACATAAGAGATGATTATCATCCCTTTAAGACACATTGGACAGCTCAACAAAAGTTTGCATATTAAAGTAGTAATATTGCACAAAATACAAAAATAAGACATTAAATACTGCTTGCTATACCAGTTAGGAAATACAAAAAGAGACACCTCTTTAACACTTCTCCAAGCAGCATCTATAACTAGTCATAATGTCCAGTGTTGCCCCAAATTCAGGTGTCCTCTGCCATAATTACTGTACCAACCTGACAGAGGCGCCGAGGGGCACAAACTCTTCACGTTTATGTAATTATTATTTTTTTCCCCTTACTGAGATTAGTGGCGTGTGCGTAAATCTGGAAGGAGTTTTGCAGGTCTACTTCTAAGGTAGCATGGTAGTTCAAGTACACACACACACACACACACACACGCACACTTAGGCAGGTTGTTGAGGGTTCACATTCATGTGTTGAGGATGTCCGAGGAGTCCGATCCTCTGCTTCTGCTTACGCTGTTCAGTCATCTGTCAGGACACACACAGAGGGTTTTAATCTTTAGCTGCTCCCACAACTCATCACAAACACGCACACAAAACACACACGCACACTCCCCCTTTGTATACACCAGGCACTTCCTGCATGAATGCATCTGTTAAATCTGTCTCTCTTCCCTTGGTATGAGTCCAGAGAGTGCGTGACTGTTTGCATGTGCGTGCGTGTGTGTACCATTGTGAGAGTGACTGTGGCACAATCGTGATCACGCATTCAGTAATCTCGTGCAATAGGCTCACACTCAAACACATGAACACGCTCACACACAAATCAATCATAAAGAAATCCTTTTGTCGTGTGTAAAATCCTCTAATCTGACTCGAAGACATTATCAAAAACAGGCCAGACACCAACACCGCCAGGCTCATACAAAGTTAAAGTTAATGGATCCATCATCATACAGTAATGCTCAATTAAATTATGACCACATGAACGTACATACAGACAGACACACTTCAACAGGATACAATCATCACCCTAAACACAGCAGAAGGATTTGAGTTTGCAAAAACAAAAGTTTTTTTTTTTTTTTTGGGGGGGGGAATGATCGTTATGAGACACACACAGCTCTGTGGTGGCACGAGCCAAAACAGTTTAAAAAGTTCTAAATCAGGAATTTAGTCTTCCTTGAATCCCAGCAGCATTAATAATACACATTGGTGCACACAGCGTGTAACGTTTACCACACGGCCCAGAAACTCTGAAATGATTTTTCTGAGCTCCATCACAGACGGATTTCTGATCGAGATGGTGCTGTGGGTCTGTTTCTCAATAAATCGTCAATGATTTCTTGTCATTACTGTCATTATACAACTTGGTGCACGATGCTACGATGCCCATTTAAGTACCATTTTATCACTTTACAATCAATGTCAAAGTCTCTCCTCTAAACTGGCAAGCTTCTTTATGATCTTTCCAGGTGAGGACGGTCTGTACTGTCACCTAGATACTTGACCACACCCCTGAAAAAACAGTTCCACTTAAAGTGCCATTCCACCATTGGATGTATTCTTTGGCATAAAATACAATATATTTTATGACAACATGACTAGACAGAGAAATCTTTTAGCTTCAAAATGATATATCAAACAATTTTTTGACAACGACAAGTATATTAATTTTGCGACCAAAGTCACCTACCCTTTTAATTTTCGCGCGGTAGTGAAACGTGATGTCATCGGCAGGTTCCCCTTCTTGTGTACCACGTCACGTGTGACGTGGCACGGATTATCAGCAGTGGCGGATAGAACGCGATTTCCACTTGTCGATTGCTGTGCCGATATTCACCATCGACCGTCTCCTTCGGGCATCACTTGCTATTTTCCTTCGCTTCTTTTCCGAAGCTGACAATCGCGTTCTATCCGCCATTGCTGATAATCTGTGCCACGTCACACGTGACGTGGTACACAAGAAGGGGAACCTGCCGATGACATCACGTTTCACTACCGCGCGGAAATTAAAAGGGTAGGTGACTTTGGTCGCAAAATTAATATACTTGTCATTGTCAAAAAATTATGTTTGATATATCATTTTGAAGCTAAAAGATTTCTCTGTCTAGTCATGTTGTCATAAAATATATTGTATTTTATGCCAAAAAAATACATCCAATGGTGGAATGGCACTTTAAGACGTTCTGCGTCAGATCAAAAGGTATAATTTAGCATTTACTTATAAATAAGTAAATATTTATATATGAATACATCTTTGCTTTGAATTTGTTTTGTGTTTTTCATTGATTTTGATTCATAAAAAGGTCACCAGCATGCGGGAATAGCTTTCGCTGATCTCTCGTGCACTGATGTTTCCTCGGGTTTGGGAAGTTTGGAGAAGGAAACTTTTTTTTTTAAAGACTGGACAGTAATTGCTGTTGATGCTTTAAATTTCATTTTCCAGATTTAGTTACCTTTCCACATTTTATCGGCCATTTAATCTTATGAATAATATTTGTTTTTCCAGTATAATGAAAGCATTTTATCCATTGACAGATCTCCGGTCTCTGAGTAAGCCTAGGGATTGTTTTGGTCAAAAAACAAATTTCAAATGTGTTCTAAAAATTAATCAATTTAAAAAAAATATTCCAGAGACAGAAATGTAAACTACTCGAAAAGTGAAAAGCAATGGGCTTTTTTTTTGTTTTGTTTTTTTGGGATTGTTACTTGACCTTCTTTTATTTCCCTCTGTCTGGGTGTCAAAAGAAGTTCTAGTTCCTCCTATGCACTTCTCATTTGTCGGCCTCATAATTATCAGTTACACACAGACACTTTTATATAATTTTATGCTCAAGTCTACTATATTTACAAGAAACTCTTCAACTTACAGTGCACTGTAGTTGATCAAAAACCTCACTCGAGACATCGCACCAGCTATAGTTTTTGAACAGCATTTAATCATCTCTGCTTGCAGGGTTATTTATGTATGGAAACAAACAGCACTGGTTCGGAGAACTTTGTCTGGAACATACACGAGTTGATTCAGAGTGAAACAACACTTGGCCTCATGACGCAGGTGAAAGATCATCTTAGTAGCACATGGGTTTGCTGCACTGATCACAGATGTGTGTGTGCGCGCGCACGCGAGAGTGAGTGAGTATGTGTGTGTGTGTGTGAGAGAGTGAGTGAGTGAGTGAGAGAGAGAGTGTGAATGAGAGACTTAGAGAGAGACTCATTTGCCCTTTGCTCTGATTGGGTTTCTCACCTTCAAGTTTTTTTTTTTGTTTGTTTGTTTTTCCCATCAAACCAATCCTAAACATCCAATAATACTGGAGATAGAAAACGTTTGACAAGCTCACTACAAGTGGCACTTTTTGTTTGGACTGAATAGATATTTGTCTAGTTTCATTGTGAACAGAAACCAACTCTAATTAGCACTTTTCTTCGGAGGTTTCACACATGAGGTCTTGCTGTCAATATCAAAGAATCTAAACAAGAGCATTCATAGAGCATCCTTTCTTCCTCCTCAGTTCCCTTTTCAGTGCGGTAAAAAGTGTGCCAGAAACAAGTCTTAAACAAGGGTTGCCTGGTCAGGTTGTTTTTACCCTGTCCATCTCCATCACATACCTGCTCTTTCAGTTCAGTGAGCTGGCTGGAGAGATTGGAGACCAGTTTCATGGTGGACTCTAATTTCTCCTGCAGGTTCCTGATCTCATTCTGCTCGCCCTCCGCATCACTGCTCACCAGTGACATCGCCCGCATCCGAGGAAACCAGTCCAGGTTGTGCTCCTGTTAGAACAGTCGGAAGGATTAAATCTTAGCTTGTCCTTTACAAGCGCTCCAAAGTTTGTGCAAATTTACCTTAAAACTCAAACCATGTAACTGTACTGAGTTATACGGTTAAGTGAATATAGCTTCTATATTTCAGTTTTAATCAGCACAAACGGGGCGGCACGGTGGTGTAGTGGTTTGCGCTGTCGCCTCACAGCAAGAAGGTCCGGGTTCGAGCCCCGGGGCCGGCGAGGGCCTTTCTGTGCGGAGTTTGCATGTTCTCCCCGTGTCCGCGTGGGTTTCCTCCGGGTGCTCCGGTTTCCCCCACAGTCCAAAGACATGCAGGTTAGGTTAACTGGTGACTCTAAATTGAGCGTAGGTGTGAATGTGAGTGTGAATGGTTGTCTGTGTCTATGTGTCAGCCCTGTGATGACCTGGCGACTTGTCCAGGGTGTACCCCGCCTTTCGCCCGTAGTCAGCTGGGATAGGCTCCAGCTTGCCTGCGACCCTGTAGAACAGGATAAAGCGGCTACAGATAATGAGATGAGATCAGCACAAACGTAACAGACATTTTGTGAAATGCTGTCAATTCATATTAATGATGTAAATGAAGCGATCCAAACAAATCCATGAATTAAGACAATCAGGACATGCGGTCAAGCCCGATAAAATAAGGAAGAGAGAGTGAGTATATATATGAGAGAGCGCGAGCCAGTGTGCCGTAAAGGTGAAGCTACACATACTGTGCTTAAAAGGCTCTTTAACATTTAGTTGTCATTTAGATGTTTTCCACTCTGTCAGCTTTGCCTTTTATAGACAGCGTCACGAAATGTAAATGAGCTATGCTGGAACTATTCTTGGTAAATTTCCAACATATACATGTGAGCATGAAGAAAATTAGTATTACTCAAACATACAGTCCTGGGCAAAATTCTTCAGCACTGTATTTTTTTTTTATACAAACTTTGTTGTAGATTTTTATTTTATGACTTCTACATTACTGGGTCAGTACAAAAACATTTTATAGTCCCAAACATTCGTTTTCCAGCACAAAATTAAATGTTACAAGAAAAAAAAAATGTTTGTATCTGAGCAGCATATTACACATTATTCTATCCACATTCACTGAATATGAGCAATCGTGCACTCTGATTGGTTACTCTATTACTAGGCTATCTGCTCATATACCTTGAGTAGAGAAAAACAAAATGACGGCACCTGTTGCTGAACCGAGGACGAAATAACAAACAACCCCCCCCCAAAAAAAGCAACAAAATATGGAACGAAAGTATTTGATGGTAAGAACGCATTTTTTTCCCCCAGGAATTGTTTTTGTCGCATTTTTCACAAATTGCTCCTGTCATTTCACCGGTTTGTTTACATTCTAAGCAGAAATGATTTTGTTGGAAGTTTTGTATAAAGATTTTCATCTCATTATCTCTAGCCGCTTTATCCTTCTACAGGGTCGAATTTGCAAAAAAATAAAAATGCCATGTTTCTCAAAATCCAGTGACTGGACAGAATAAAACAGTTATTCCACTCAAGCTCGTCGTCCATGGCTTATCGCCAACTCGGTGCTACGTGCCTTATCTGCTATCAGCTCGTGTATGACTCGATTTTGTGGAAGAACTGTAAAAGAGAGCACTTTTCAGATTAAAAAGAGAAAGTATAATGAAGGCTACTGGGCTTGGCTGCCAAATTACGAATCAAGCGTGACAGTGTCCAGAAGAACTGTGACTGGTTCTGCAAGATGCTCAGTAAAACCTATATAAAAAACTATAAAACTACACTCTGAACCTGAAACTACAATTTTTTTTAAGCAAAGGATCAGCACACCAAACGTTGACATTTTTCACGCATGACTGCTTACTGATCTTTGTTTTTTTTTTTTTAAATGTATAAACCTTTAATTTCATTATTTTTGAAGGCATCTTTGCTCTCCTGCATTTCACTGCATGTGCCAAAGACTTTTGCGCAGTACTGTAAATCTTCCAGGACTTTTTTTTTTTGGTTTATCCTACAAAAACATTTACACGCACAACTTTACTAAATGATTGCTAAACAAGGTTGAATAAATCACACATTGCAGAAGAGACAGGCTATACGGCCCGCTCAACACTCTGTCTGCTACATGTCATAAGAATAGATTTCAACTCCGATATCTGCTCACTGTAACGGTAAATGATATTTTCAGGGTCGCGGTACTTTCTCAAGAGTCCCATTTTAATGTTGAAATGAAAAGCCAATTATTCTGGAGACCAACACAAGCAGCGTTCCTTTGAACTCAAATGAAAAACAGCACGGGAAAAAAAACCCCCAGCTCTTGCTAATTATCGTTCTGACAAATTGTGAACGTGAAATTGAATTACAGCATAGGAGATGACCCGTCAAGTGTCACATGGGCTTTGAAAAAAAAAAAAAGAAGTTTTCCTGAACAGAGCCGACAGTGTCTCCTTTACATCCCGACCACAGGACGTATGGCGTTTCACTCCATCTCTAGACGAATTTCACATCTTACACACCCTAAATGTTATCAACTTAAACATCCAGGAAACGCAGTGTTATGTTGCCTCTTCATGCCTAAACACAACTGAGCATGCATTCACCTTGTGTGAGAGATAGCCCAGTTCACTTGTGGGAAATCACCGTCTCTTAAGACAAATAGCCAAAACATCAGACAATGCCACTTATTTATAGGATTCATGCATGATCTGGCAAGCGCACTTCCTGTTGATCTCTTATCAGGGCTTTGACTCTGCACAGCAAGTGTCTGTCTCTCCTTCGTTCTCACGCTCTCTACCAGTGACTTTCCAAATCCAGTTGATGAATTTTAACCATGTAATTGAATTAAAGGTAACTTGCAATATCGAACAACTATTCACGAATAAGCAGCAACTCAGTAATCCAAGTCAATCCAACAAACATTCAACCACCCACTCTTGAAAAAATCATGCCCGAGATGATCTCAGTTACACGGAGGAAAATCAATAGAAAATATAACGCCTCATAAATCCATCATAAAATGTACTTCTCTTGAGCACACCGAGATCAATACACACATATGATCCTCTAAATGACAAACACACTTTAAGAAATATTTTTCATCTCATCTCATCTCATTATCTGTAGCCGCTTTATCCTGTTCTACAGGGTCGCAGGCAAGCTGGAGCCTATCCCAGCTGACTACGGGCGAAAGGCGGGGTACACCCTGGACAAGTCGCCAGGTCATCACAGGGCTGACACATAGACACAGACAACCATTCACATTCACACCTACGCTCAATTTAGAGTCACCAGTTAACCTAACCTGCATGTCTTTGGACTGTGGGGGAAACCGGAGCACCCGGAGGAAACCCACGCGGACACGGGGAGAACATGCAAACTCCGCACAGAAAGGCCCTCGCCGGCCACGGGGCTCGAACCCGGACCTTCTTGCTGTGAGGCGACAGCGCTAACCACTACACCACCGTGCCGCCCAGAAATATTTTTATGAAGTACAAAACCACCCAAACTGAATAAAAAAAAATAATCGTCACTTGTATTGAGCCGAAGCGTGTGGAGTATTACTGCAGAGAAAAAAATGTTAGGAAGAGAAGGCCAAACAAAAGAGAGCGTGAAGGAGAAAATACTAAGCACACAAGAGGGTGAGAGAGAAAGGTCATTCCACTGCATTCTTGTGTCCTCTCCAAAATGTATAGGCACGCGCGCACACGCACCATCATCTGAAGTACAACTACTACTTTTATTTTACACAATTCATTTTCTGTTTGAGCAAACACACCAAAGCTATCTGATGAATATTGCTTATGAATCACGCGAGTCCTGTCTGCAACTACAACTCGCATGTATTTTAATTTAAAATTATTCCATGATATACCATGTGCATTTTAATACTGTATAAGAATGAAACTAAAATGTGTTCCACTTTTTAAAATTTACCTTCAAGAAAAATAAAATCCCATGAGAGGCATGTGGGATGTTGACCTCATTAAGTAAAGAAGAGGAACCATTGTGCGAGTTATTGTTTTAGGAATAACGGAAGCTCGTCACAAATCCAAGCCCGATCCACATTTACAATATTTTCCTTGTACCATTTCAGATTTTTACAGTTTTCAATTTTAAGTCTCAAAATCTACTTTGGACCAGCACACACTTCTGGGTGCTATGATGAAAAGATTGAAATAGGACCACATCTCCTCATGGATGTAGATTGTATTGGGTATCTAATGATACTACAAGTCTATAAATGAGTTTTCATACAACTAGTAAAAGCCTGAAATTGAAATTATTTAAACAATTTTACATTTTAAAAAATGTATTTTAATCGTGCTACTTCAGGCAGCTCCTGCAGGAACAAAAAAAAACAAACCCTCAAACCCTTCACGTGTTACTGAGGATATTCTGCAGTATAATGACTTTCTATATACAAAATATTTTTGATCAACTTAAAGTAGAAGAAGAGGATGAGCTTATCACCATCTCTTTCTCCCCCTTCCAATCAGCAGCTCAGAAGGAAATTCAGACGCCTGAAACAAATTCGAAATTTAGGAATTTAAGGTTATTCAGTACAGACAAAGACGATACAATATTGTCTGGAGATGGCAAGTTTGAATCCCGCCGAAGCAATGTCAGGAGTCCAAGAAAACAAAAAACTCCCCGTGCTCTCTCGCCCCACCGTCAATCACAGCAACACGAGCCAATTATGAGCATCTGCGAGTTTATGCATGTGGAAGAAGGCAGATAGCGCTTTCCTCTGCTTGCATTACAATGCCCTATGATGCAGCAGGAGCACCAGTTATTAAAAAAAAAAAAAAAACGGCTAGAGATAATGAGAAAAATTAAAAGAGGAGTCACACGTTAGCCTTCACACTCCCTGTTTGCGAGCTGCCAGATTATCAGCTGGTGGGTGGGAATTTCCAAGATTAAATTAGGGAGAAACTGGGGGGGGGGAAACGGAGAGCAGGGGAAGAAAGATTAAAACTAGCGTCTGTCTAGAGTTAACAGAAAATACTTTATTCCTTATACTAGACACAACATATTCAAAAAAAAAACCCCCACAAATAATTTAGCCCTGTATGTCTGATTCCAGAAAAAGCCTGATGACACAACCCTAACTGCAGAAAAAAATGCATATTCTTCTTCTACTACAATTAATAATAATAATAATAATAAAGACAAATAGCTAAAGGTGCACCATACACTATTAATATTATTAAAAAGAAAAAATAAATAAAAGATGGAAAAACTCAGGATACCTAAAAGTACATTGACAATCTTCAACAGTGTGTGGCTGACAGATGAAGTCCCCTTCTCTCAACATCAACACACAGGGAAATCACGCTGTCAGTGATGCATAGACACACACTAATACTGAGAGTAGAAGAGGTGTGTGTGTGTGGTGTACGCATGCGCACACAGGAAGTGAACACAAACACACTCACGTAGGAAGAGTTTCAGTTTCATGTGTCTGGCTCCGTCCAGCTGTCAGTTTGACCACAACGACCCACATAAATCACCCATATTTGCTCTTTCACCCCACATCTTCAAACCAACCATCTACACACACTTACTCTCTTTCTCTTTCACATTCAGATCCTCAAATATTCTATTTATTAATGAACAACACACATTTGGATATCACACATCTGCATATAATAACCAATCTGAATTCTCAAGAATGAAATCATTACAGATGTTCAGAAGATTTTGATGCTTCTTTGATAGAAAAAGGAGGATTTTTTTCCCTCCTCCTCTACTATAACAATGTCTATATCAATAGGTCAGATATCTCCAAACTAAACTGCCGGTCATCACAAGTCAGATTTATCGAACACTCCTGAATGACTAGTCAATTACAATACAGTTATGTAATATTTCAAGCAAATATAGCGTTCGACACGCTGTATTAGGATTTTTTTTAACAAAAGTTAAATACTGGGCGGCACGGTGGTGTAGTGGTTAGCGCTGTCGCCTCACAGCAAGAAGGTCCTGGGTTCGAGCCCCGTGGCCGGCGAGGGCCTTTCTGTGTGGAGTTTGCATGTTCTCCCCGTGTCCGCGTGGGTTTCCTCCGGGTGCTCCGGTTTCCCCCACAGTCCAAAGACATGCAGGTTAGGTTAACTGGTGACTCTAAATTGAGCGTAGGTGTGAATGTGAGTGTGAATGGTTGTCTGTGTCTATGTGTCAGCCCTGTGATGACCTGGCGACTTGTCCAGGGTGTACCCCGCCTTTCGCCCGTAGTCAGCTGGGATAGGCTCCAGCTGGCCTGCGACCCTGTAGAAGGATAAAGCGGCTACAGATAATGAGATGAGAAGTTAAATACTCTAGACACAAAGTAAGAAATCATTTTCGAAGTGAACTGAGAAATATTTCTGGCTAAATATTACAATTTTTGGAGAACCTGCACATAACTCTAAAATGGTCTGAATTGTGTGTGTTGTTTTTGATAACACTGTCTCATCAACTGTGAGACAAACAATAGTTTTACTAACCTGACTTTCGCAATTTCATCAAGTTATTTGTACTTCCTGTAGCTCCAAGCACCATTTTAATCAGACTTATGATGATAAAACAGGATTTTTTTATTTTATTTTTTTACAGAGGTCCTTTTGACTTCTGCTCTCTCACTGGCCAGATTTTAATTTTTTTTTGCTTTTAATCGAGATGCATTTTCCTCGAGCTGTGCATCAGATTTATCTGTTCCAGTCCATTATTTCAAGTAGGGCTGGGCGATATGACAATATGAGATCAAGATCATGATACTTTATTTTCCTGACTGGAAGAATTTAGGATTTTTAATATTTTTTTCTCCTTCCAGTGTTAAATACTTTTATTCTGTAGACAAAGTATTGAAGTCTTTTTTTTTTAAATCACAAATATCGTAGCCCTGTGATGACCTGGCGACTTGTCCAGGGTGTACCCCGCCTTTCGCCCGTAGTCAGCTGGGATAGGCTCCAGCTTGCCTGCGACCCTGTAGAACAGGATAAAGCGGCTACAGATAATGAGATGAGACAAATATCATATTGCTAAAAAGTGACCGAATCTATACATCATGACGCATGTAGCGTAACATCTTTGAGATTGTGCGTTTTTTTGTCTTATTGCTATTAATCTTAAATAATTCTAATTCTCGTACTATTTGGCTATTTAAATGACTTACTTGATTCTGCAGCTCCACTTATTTGTGACAAAGGTTCAGACATCTCCAAATTAGGCTGCGAGTCATTTTAGCGCAAGAAATAACTGCTAACGATTCACTGATTTTTTTAAAATTTAGTCCAGAGTGCATAAAATTGCCTTCCCAGATACACAGCGTTCCCAGCCAGGGATCTGTACATGTACTCCTCACATATTTCTTTATAATTTTTTTATTTAATTCATTTTGATATTCAAACAACAAAGCAAGTTGATTTCTGTTGCATTTTATTGTGTAAGGAATAACGATGCTGTTTCTGTGACAATCATCAAACATCATTAATCTTCACTTAAAACAGGAGTATACAAACATCATCCGCAGCAGTGTGGCGTGATGCGTCCCGACGCAAAACTTTACAAAAGCACCGAGTGCTACCGTACATAACCCTGACACAAGAGACTCCTTTCAGAAATTTTACATAACGTCTTTTTCTGGAAAATTAGACTACGATATGTTTTACAGCACATGATTTTACACATAGTACGAGCGTATTATAATGAACTGATGATAAAATTACACTACCGTTCAAAAGTTTGGGGTCACTTTGAAATGTCCTTATTTTTGAAAGAAAAGCACTGTTCTTTTCAATGAAGATCACTTTAAACTAATCAGAAATCCACTCTATACATTGCTAATGTGGTAAATGACTATTCTAGCTGCAAATGTCTGGTTTTTGGTGCAATATCTCCATAGGTGTATAGAGGCCCATTTCCAGCAACTCTCACTCCAGTGTTCTAATGGTACAATGTGTTTGCTCATTGCCTCAGAAGGCTAATGGATGATTAGAAAACCCTTGTACAATCATGTTAGCACAGCTGAAAACAGTTGAGCTCTTTAGAGAAGCTATAAAACTGACCTTCCTTTGAGCAGATTGAGTTTCTGGAGCATCACATTTGTGGGGTCGATTAAATGCTCAAAATGGCCAGAAAAATGTCTTGACTATATTTTCTATTCATTTTACAACTTATGGTGGTAAATAAAAGTGTGACTTTTCATGGAAAACACTAAATTGTCTGGCTGACCCCAAACTTTTGAACGGTAGTGTAAGGAACTACTGTCCAAGTCGTGCTGCGAGAGGAAATTAATATACACCTTTTGACCAATCAGATTACTGTTTTTTTTTTTGTTACTTTTTTTTGTTTTTTACTTGAAAATGGATTAACTGTTGATATTCTAATTTATGATTGATTTTTTTAGTAGGTTTATTTGTCAAACTGAGTACTTCCTTTGTGCATCATTAACAGCGACAGTGTTAACGATAAAATAAAATTGCTATTAACGGGTTCATTTTCTGTGCAGGATGTTCCTTCATGACTGCTGCTGTTCCAACATGTGAAAACCCTGCCAACGACACTGTAGAGACATTGAGGGAGAAGGTACAGTAATATACTTCATGACTCACACATGCAATCCTCACTTCCTCTACTTTCAGTTCTTCAGAAAACAGAACTCTGGCTATTTCTATGAAGAAAAAAAAAGTCCCTCCAAACGTGAATATAGAGATTACTCAAATCCACATCCGTTTTCAGTGGGCTACTAACTTGGAAATGTGGAGGCGGATGATTTATTTATTTATTTTTTTAAAATGAACAAATGGCCCTCAAAGGGCTATGTAATTCCATTTATAATGTGAGAATGTGTATAAGGCTGTGTGTACTGATCTAGTTAATTCCACCTAAAGGAGTTTGTTTACAAACCAACAGCCATGTCAGTAATTTAGTGGAAACGTGCGTGTGTGTGTGCATACGTGCTCATGCAACAGAGACAGCGCGCTTTGCCACAACAAATTAAACTGCATCTGCTACTTCAATGGAAATGAAGGAAGTGTGAATTTCATTACTAATACCACACACACACACACACACACACACACACACACACACACACAGGACGTGCTGCGGTCTGAACAGCGACAACAACGTCAGACCCAAAATCAGCCCCTTTGAACCTTCCTACACACATCTATACAGCAATATTTGTGTGTCATGAGAGTCATCTACGGCATTCTGGAGAGGAAACTGGATCATAGATTTCCAGGTTCACATTTACTGTACAAGAATGGTTCCATTATTCATCGCCTGTCCTCTGATGGCCCAAACAACACCACGATTATCCAAACACTTGTGCTACAGCACTGGCTCAAGCAAAGGCTGCAGACGTCAGTCGAGCTCCTCATAACGACGACAACACAATTTACCAGAAGCTCTCTTCCAGTGACGTTACAAGCAATTTTGGCGGTCATGTGGCCAAACGATAAGTAAGCCCACTATTTTATCACTTTGTTCATCTCTCCTTTCACACTCAGAAGCGAAAGCTGAAAACCAGTTCGATGCTCACCACAGGAACGTGTGTGTGTGTGTGTGTGAGTGAGAGAGTGCGCGCGTGCATGCGTTTCAGAGCACGTAGATGCAAGTCTGACTTTTACTCTGGCTTTAAAACAACAATGAAGAGGCCACGTACGTCATACACTACTTGGTTTCCCAGCTGGTCAATTTACTTGAATTATTCTATGCACACAACACACAGTGTACTGCTCAATAAGTTCCACCCAACCCATCCTGTTCCTTGAGAAACATCTCGTGGATTACAGCAAATTAATTTAGGGATTCCAGCAGTGTTGTTTACAAGTGCTGCTCATCATGCAGTGCCGTTTCCTTGGATAGTTTACAGCGACCCTGCACATGAAACATTCATAAATGGAGTAGTAGTTACAAGGAACTGATTGATTAATGAATCTGTTGAAGCATTTTGGTCTTTGAAAATATGTGTGTGCATACATGCAGAGAGAGAGAGCGAGCGCACACACGTGTGTCAAGTGAAGTGAAGGCCAGCTAATCTTCAGGGCAGGTGCTTCCTCATAAGACTGCTCAGGAACTGGGCCAGTGCCCAGCGGATCAGAAACTGTGTCACCAACCAAACAGTGCAATGACTGCGTCAAGAGAGAAACCGCGTGTAAAAGTAGGGGCTTTCCTACACACTTTTCCTATAAAACTCCACACCGCACTCTATAACTTTAGTGCTGCATGTCTGATGCTTCCAAGTGAACCGTTGAGGGTGTCTGATAAAACTGAGCACAGGTACCCCTTTAAGGCACTCTCCTCCCCCCCTCCTTTTTTTTTTTGGGGTGGGGGTGGGGGGGTGGGGGGTGGGGGTAAATGCTTTCCAGGAGCTGTTGTGTCAGAGTGGAATTCAATGAATATTTCATTGAGGTTGTTTTATTTGGTGGTGGTGGGGGTGATGGTGGTGGGGGTTTACAGAGAAGTTGAGGCAATACTATTCAAAGGAGGTCATTACTTCTTGGAGCAGAGCGTGCACATACACACACACACACACACACACACCAGAAGACAGAGACATTCCCACACAGCTTAGCTGCAATCATGGCCAACTCTTGCTCCTCTGGCCGTTCTCCTGAAGTAAAATCTGCGTGTTCAATCATTAGATGGCTTCTCTCAAGGATTAACACATTCCCAGCCCCTGCCAAGACTGCTCCGAGTGTTAATGCAGACAGACAGATTGGGTAATAGAGCTCAGATTTAGGGCAAAAAACACGAGTTCTTTTAGCTCGTTACATAACCGAGCGGGCTGACACGGGGTCAGAGAACGGATTTACTGCACGGAATGTCGTGGAAACTACCCAGCTAAAGTAGCCCACTCCCTCTAAGGAACAGCGGCCCCTGACTTCCGTGGGTTCTTTCATTCCAGTGATTCAGAACTGTAGTGTTTTTGAGGCTTTTACACTTGTACTGGATCATCTACTGTATACCCCCTCATAAGCCCTGATCAATGGTTTGTGAGTTAAAAGCAACGTTTTTGGGTAGCCACAAACTTCCATCAGATACAACAGGTTTGTTTGTCTTCAACGGATCTTGTGAAAGCTTCCAGGAGTAAAATTTCAGAGGAATTATCAAACTTGTCTTAAATATACTAATCAATGCTTTAACTATTCTGAGACGCCACACAGGAAAGAAACCTGATCAGATTTACAGTCAGAAAAAAAAAAAAAAACAGCTATGTCTGTGCAAAGCGGCAGAGTTTCTGGAAGTCTCTAAATGAATGTGTCTGAGTGGGCTTTGATTCTGTTTTTACTGTCAAAGGCTTTGTTGTCATTTCAAATGCGTCACATTACAGACATGTATTCCAGCGAACCGGAGAACTGATCTAAAGCTGCTGCAAATGGTGCAAAGCTTCTGAGCTGCATGTGAGTGCAAGTATGTTTGTAAAAGTTTCCAGATCATGATTCGATGATTGATTTACGGGATGTTAAAGGCATGCGCCACCTTCTCTCACTCCGCCCTCATTCTCACAGGCTTACTCCCTGAAAGAATGACAATGCACCACAATCTGTCGTACTGACAAATCAAATGCAAGGTTGTTGAGGACAATTACCTCGCCCGCGACAGAGTAAGCGGGGCGAGCTATTGTTTTCGGTCGGGTTTCTTTGTTAACGATATTACGGGAAAACGGCTGGACCAATCTTCATGAAGCTTTCAGGATAGATGGGCATTGGTCTCATATAGAACCTCCAACATTTTGAGGGTCATTCGGTCAAGGTCACCAAAAAGGTCAAAATCGTTTTTGTTGTGGCTACTGCCTCATATAGAGGCGTTAGCCACTACGTCATCGTGCTGTAAGAACGTAAGAGTGTAACGATCACACATTGCGCATGCACATACACATGTTCTGATTAAACTGGCCGGTGAGTGTATACAATTCGGTTCACCATCCGAAATAAACAGACTAAAGAAATGGCTTTCGGACATATTTATCCTTATTAGAGGGAAAGTGCGTTCCACTGAGCTCTAGCATCGGCCCATTTCCAGGAAATAAGAGTTTCAGTCATGGTGACAGCGCGTGTATGTCAGCCTCGGTTCGGAGGTTTCAGTTTTGAAAACTGTAAGAAGTAGAATAATATAAAGTACAGACACTTGGTATATTTTACGTCTGTGATTTTTAAATTGTTCATTTTTGGATTTCACTTCATTTTTGTGGCTACTGCTTCATAGAGTAAATATATATGCTATAGTTTAGAAGAAGAAACCTTTATTTGTCACATGCACACTTCAAGCACAGTGAGATTCATCCTCTGCATTTAACCCATATGAAGCAGTGAACACGCGCGCGCACACACCCAGAGCAGCGGGCAGCCACACTACAGCGCCCAGGGAGCAGTTAGGGGTTCGGTACCTCGCTCAAGGGCACCTCAGCCCAAGGCCGCCCCACGTTAACCTAACTGCATGTCTTTGGACTGTGGAGGAAACCCACGCAGACAGGGGGAGAACATGCAAACTCCACACAGAAAGGCCCTCGCTGGCTGCTTGGCTCGAACCCAGAACCTTCTTGCTGTGAGGCGACAGTGCTAACCACTACACCACCGTAACGCCCTAGTTACTGTATGGACATGGTATAAGAAAATTTTATTTATAAGCAGTAGCCACGTGTATCCAAAAGGTACCTTTTTTTTCATGATAGCTCCCTTCATATTCATCACAAGTGCTACCGGGTGAGGTTTGTTTTGCCTGGCAACACTTGTTAAACTTTGTCGTGCAGGCTTTCATCATTCATAAATCTCACTCTTACCCTGATCATCTCGGCAACATAGCTCTCAGGTCCCGTGTACTCGGTCGAGTCCTTCACTTTAATCAGCACAATGAAGAACAGGTAATGCCACATGTTGTGCTCCACCTTGATGTGCTCCTCAAACGTTACTGTCTTGTTGTCAAACTTGTCCCTCTCCAAGCCTGTCGGTGCACACACATTTTATGGAGTTTTATGGATGCTTTAATCAGGGACACACATTAGAATGACAGCAGGAAGATATAACTCGTATACAATATCAAGTTCACAAACTTGATCAAAACCAGTGATCCTAGTGAACCAGAGACGCCCTAGGTTAAAGGTTCTTGATCAAGTCATGACATTACAAAAAAAAAAAAAAACCCAAACAAACAAAAACCCATGTGTTTCCACCCCCTCTCACACCCCCAGATGAGGAGTTGGACAATTGTTCCATTATTCCACTTTCAGTATTCCTTCAGTTCCTCACTCCTGTGAGGGGAAGTAAGTCATTGACATACAAGTGTGTCTTATGGTGTGTGCGTGCGTGCGTGCATGTGTCACAAGTAAGTAGAGGTGATGGGTCTTGTGACAGTTACAAAAGGGTATTTTTCAGCTAAATCATAAATGTGGAGTGAGGTTGCATCATCAGAAAACTGTATTTGGGGGAAAAAAAGAAAAAGAAAAAAAACCCACACACACCATGGAACTAAAGTGTATAAAAATGGTGATAAATACAACAGGAAGTATTTCTGTCGTCATGTTAGTAGTTTCAGTAACAGCACTCATGATTCATGCTTTTGGGCAAGTTATTACCCCCCCCCCCCATCTCCCCCTTTCATGATGAAGGCTGTGAAAATCTGTGTGTGTGTGTGTGTGTGTGTGTGTGTGTGTGTGTGTGAGAGAGAGAGAGAGAGAAAAAAGACACTCCTCCACACTAGCAGCCATGACTAAACCTTCTGGGAAGAAAGGAGCATCTCGATGTTTACAATGTGAGTGAAAACAGCTCGTTCTGTGCCTGACAGTTGGGCGAGCTGTTGAATAAAGACTTCCTAAAGCATGTCATGGAGATGAAATATTGCATCACGTACACACAAAATCACAAGAAATTCTCAAGAAGTGCTTCCACGTGTACGAGTTCACCCGGCCTTCCAGTGCATCATTTCATACTGTAAGCGGTCACATGTTACAACTTTTTTTTTTTTTTTTTAATTAACGCTTCATCAATAAACAGAGCCCTGCACACGTGTCAGCTCACCACAGATGAAGCAAGTGGTCTTGAGGACCTCCTCTTTCTTCTGCTTTTCACTTCTTAGATCAGCAAAGGTGTCGATAATGACACCAAAGATCAGGTTTAGGACGATGATGATGACCATGAAGAAGAAGAGCAGGTCGTAGATCACCCTGGCTGCAAACAGCGGCTCCTGGAAATAAGAAAGTGGAGAGAGGAGAGGTGATAAAGTGATGTCAGTCATTTAAACGACCCGGTAGCACCATTCGGACTTGTTTATGAATTTAGCTTCGTGAGAAAGCAGTTCACAGCACACAGGAACAAAGTATTAACACTGTGAACAAGTGCAACATCCATTGAATTAAAAACAAACAAATAAACAAACAAAAAACATTATTTATACACACACACACACACTTTTTGAATCACTAAAGGCTAAAACGTTCCCATCTTTGTTCCCAACACAGACAAAGACCTTAACCCCTTCAGTGCCCTTGGACAAGTCACGTACGTCATGAAATCTTTTACCGCTGTGCCTTATGACGTACGCTACTAGTCATAAACACCTCCTTTTCTGTACCTTACATGGCACATTACCACGAGTTGACCTAGTGGTTAGCGTGTCCGCCTCTCAATCGGGAGATCGCAAGTTCTATTCACGGTCAGGTCATACCAAAGACCATCATAAAAATGGTACCCAGTGACTTGGAATACATGGACCCTTGGTGTACATTGTGTTTTCAAGTACTAGTAATTCATGTTTATGGACAGATTCTCATTGACGTGACCCGTTGTCTTGGTTTTTTTTTGGATGGTTTTGAAGAAGTTGTTTTTGATTACTAAAGTTATTTTTACTCTACAACAGTGTTTTTTGTGATTTTTCTATACAACTATTAAAAATATAAAGTTCTGAACAAGTTAGAGAAAGATTATCAAAATATCCCAATTTTGACCTATTTTTGTCCTATATGCCCGACACATTACAAATAATTATGGGTGGCAGCCAAGGGGTTAACGATAAACTCCAGTCTCAATTCATTTTAAACAAGAGTGCTCTGAGAGCACAATATTCCCCGCTAGCAACTATATCTATGCTATAAGTGCTTAATACTCCCTCATGAAATTGTCCAAGCACAAGTTTGGTAATCAAGGGCCATAACTGTGGTAAAACGCGACTGAATTGAATGAAATTGCAATATGTGTATTACCGACATATAAGAAAGAATCTTGTCAAGTTCCGTGAAATTCCTCCAAAAATTGTGAGAGGAGTTGATTTCAGAAGGCGAGTACCCTTCCCAGGACGGACGAGCAAACATCGCCACGACGACATCCACCTTCGGACCTTTCGGCCAGCGGGGGATTAATAAATGACTTCTTGGCAAGTGAAAATGTCTAACATTGTTGAATGTATCATCAAGTATTTCCTGTCAAATCCAAGATAATTAAATGCACTTCAACATTTTTGTTAATATCAAGCAAGATAAGAGGCAAACATGAAGCATTTATTTCGAGCAAAGAGCAAAATTATCTGCCAATAGAATAAGGCAATGTAAAACCTGAAATTAGTAAAAACATTGAAAAACAGGCTGAATAATTTGATTAGATTTACAATAATAACCTCAGAGCAAGTCCATTAACACCTTATTTCCAGTGACAGCATTTAGCAGCCCGTCTTTTACAATGCTACTTACAAAAGTCTGTGTTGAAAAACAAAAACATTTACTCGCACTCATACAAATAAAAGCCTGTTTGATAGCTGTGTCGACTTAATGCTTGTTTAAGTGCTCTCGTCTGACATGATGAGTGACGCTGTAGTAGGCGATCATCTCTATAATACAAAACACGGCGAATTAACTCCGGAGAATAGCCCGATTTCCCAAAAGTACTCCATTACGAAAACTAGAGAACATCCAGAGTAATACTCCTTCCACCATGTTTCGTGATGTAAGACGTTTAAAAGACAAAGGTGGATAATATTCGTTAAAGTGACGTGGTTATGAGATAATGGATGTGTCAGTGGTGTGAGTGTACTGGTGTGATTAGCTGGGAAATTCTGTGTGTTTGTTCTACTGGACCTCTTTAGAAGGTTTTCGTAACACGTCCCCGACTCCACCGCCACTACGGAGGCCGTGGCTGAGTACGGTCACGATGCACATGAGTAAAGAGTCGCACGTTCGCTCCTTATCCTCCACCACCACTGCTGCCACAGCTAGGGCAAAAAACACACACATGTATGTATGTGACATGTGAAAACACATGCATACCAAGTGGTCTTACACGTGCAACACACTCATGCGTTCCTAATAGACACATGCACATAAACACACCATGAGCCACGATCACCCTTCCGTTCTATAAAGGCACACTGTGGGAAAAAATCGTTACTTCTATTCTGAAACAGTGACACAAACTTGTGATTATGACCTGCTTCCACAACTAATGAACAACCTTTTTAGTGCCTTAGGTATTATTTGGATACAACATGTTTATTTACATTTTCAAGGCAGGGTTTCAGTAGGTCTGGCAGCTTAGGTGTTAAGAGAAATGTCCAAAAAAAAAAAAAAGGAGGCAATTAGAATAAATCTAATTAGGCTTGAGAAGACGCTCACGTGAGATCCACGTGGTGCAGCACCGGTTCACACGAATCAGACCACATGATCACACACAATACGCCTGAGACGTATTGGCCTGATTTATGGAGCCAGCTCAATTTTAATCCGATAACCTGCTCATTAAATGTCATGCCTCAAGTCCTAATATTCTGCAGCACAATTAACCTTTGACCCCTCATCTCCGACAGCTCCTGTCTTCCAAGACACTGTTTGTGGAATACGCCTGAATGAGTTCACGAATACATCTTGTGAAGTGAGTGCACTTACATTCCACTGTGGCCTCGACTGAACAGTTCTCTCCGCCGCCTTCTTTCTGACAAACCCCACCGGATAGGAACTCACTCATCATCGTGGCGGTTTGCTCTGTTCAGTTGGAGAAACCGTGAAGGATTAATGAAGTACGCTGAAACAAGCCATCTTCAGTCAACAAAATACACATGCAGATCATGCGAGTTGGTGCCCAAATAGCCTTCATCAATTTTTTTTTTTTTTTTAAAGTAAGAGAGAAACTTCTCAAAGTAAATGGATCAATCTTATATTAGAAAGCATATAGACCCCTTCGCAGTAAACGTCATTCATACGTAAGCGGAAATTGCGCGCGCAGCCTGGACCCAAAAAAGACTCAGAAATGCCTAGTTGTTGTGTTGTCGGGTGTCAGAATCGTAGCAGTGATGGGGTTAAAATGTACAGAATTCCAGCAGGATCTCACCCATTCCAAAAAAATCGCCGACGTCTATGGCTACAAGCCATCAAACGTGTAGACTGGGATGAAAGCACCATCAAAAATGCGTGGGTTTGCAGCGCCCACTTCATCACAGGTAAGATCAGGCTATTTATTAAATCTTTCTTTTTTATTCTTTCTAGTCTTCGTTTATTGATGTAGCAAAATACTTTGGTAACGTTTGTCTGATAGCTGGGTCATAGTTACACAATGTAATGAATATTGTTAGCATGTTAACTTAGCTTTGCATGCAATTTTGTTTGTAGGAGAGGTCTCGCTTGACTCAAGCAGTCCAGATTTTGTGCCATCATTATTTGTGGATGCCGAAAATCACAATTTTAAAGCAAGGATGGAAAGGTAAAATTGTGCACCCTCACTCTAAATGCCATCTTACGTTGACTGCTCTAACCTAGCTCCCGCCCCGTTCAGTTTCATTTCTGCTCTCTGCCTCTCGCTTTTTACGCAGCTCTGATTTCTCTTAGCTGCACTCTTTACACTATCATTCCTTTCATGCCATTACCTCCTGCAAATTGCTGTTTAGTGTTGGTATTTGCTGTTGTAGCTAAAGCCACATTGCCATCACATCACTGGCATAATTTGATTAAAACAAAATGAATATGAATGTCCCATTGTTAATCAAGTTGTACATGCCCGCACATAATCATATGCGTCTAAAGACTTGTAGGCACGAAGTTTTTCGTGGGTGTACACTGAAGCCTTGTCAATAAGGTACGAGTATATATCTGGCCATTGTATACCAGGGAACTTACTAACATCGTCCGTCCACTCTTGAATTAAATGCGGATCCGGTAGGCGATGTCCACTTGTTAGAGTTAACTTATTTATGTAGCATTCTCGATCTTGTAACGACAATTGTTTTACATAATCTGACAGCTCGTAATGCCGGTCTATGGGCAGTGCCATTGTTTCTGGGTCCAGGCTGCGCGCGCATCCTGGCAACGCTCGGTTTGTTTACAAACATGCGAAGGGGTCTATTGCAAGCATATTTTTTTGTCCTTGCTGTCCATACCGAGTGTTTTATTAGGGATTCGGTCGACATTCAGAATGAAATCGTCCTTGAAGATGATGTAGCCGACGATGGAGAACAGATAGACAAGGATAAGCGCGAGTACAGCGGTGAGCACAATCGAGCGCCCGTTCCTTGTCACACTCTTTATCACATTCAGCAGAGTTTCCTCCCGGTAGATCAGATCGAACAGCTGGAGAGAAAAAACGATGTGCTCAGAGAAAGTGAGCTCTGTGTGTGTGTGTAAAATGTGTTAGAAAAAAAGACTGTGCATATATTTGTGTATACAATTGTTTGCTTTCATGTCCTTGGAATGCTCTGTCTCTGTGTGTGTGTGTTTTGACTTTACCAGCAGGCTGTAGAAGAAGACATGAACAAAGACCCCTAGGATGCAAATGATGAGGTAGAGGAGGTGGTACAGGAACTCCACATCCATGATCATGGCCTTATAACCTCGTGTGAACGTCCCTCGATTTCCCACAAAACTCATCAGGAAGATCACCTTATTGCACACCTTCGATAAGCACACGCGCACAAAAAAAAAGTGGACAGTGAGCAAAAACCAGACAATTTATTTAAAGTAAACAAATTATATGATCCTGTGTCTTCTAAAAATGTAGGTAAAGGCTTTAAATTATCATCTAAGAAAGGCTGCAGGGATCAGATAACATTTCATACAATACCTTTAGCGTGAAAAAAAGCTGTTTTCATTACACCCCAGTTACTAATATAACATGCATTACTGTGTTGTGAGTTAGAAATTTATAGTGAGTTTTAGTAACGTGCAGACAAATACAATATGTACTACAGTGTAAGACCAGCATATATTAAGCTGTGACAAGCAAATAACCAGGGGGGGAAACCCACAACCTTCCAGACTAAACTGTTTATATTCCACCTCACTGCAGCTGGTCATTAACTGCACTGCTTAAATCACTTTCGCTACAGGATCAGTTACACTAAAGAGTTTGGAGGGGAGGGGGATAGTTAGAGAAGCCAGCCACTGATTTAGGGCTGAGATGCGGGTGGCAACATTTTTTTTTCATGAAATTGTCAAAAAAACCAACAACTCTGAAACAGCATAATTTATTATGAAGATCCATAAACCCATTACATAAACCCAATACAGCCACCACATGGATGCGAAGAATGAACTGTACACATCATTATCAAAAGATAAGAGCAATTCATAGTGAGTTCTTTGAGATGCCTGCTCACTTGGGCAGATATTCTCACAAAAATGTGACATTATGACTCATTTCTACAATACACGGCATGCATCAATACACAGGTTTGCTAATAAGCTGCCAGCAAAACAGTAGTGTTTCTTTATTTAAAAAAAAAAAAAATTCAATTATTTATGCAACATCGTCAAAATATATGTGTATTCTCTATTTTTTTTTTTTTACATCAATTTCAGTGTTAATTTTAAAAATGAAAAGGAGAAAATAAAATGAAACTGTAAAAGCGAGCATTTTACAGTTTTAAAGATTAAAGGCAGAGTAGGTGATTTTGGAGAAACAGCAAGAGTAAGCTTGAGTTTGAAAGTTTCCAAACAAAAACCCCACCTCCTGTCTTCAGCCCTCCTTCCAAAGCCACTCCTCCAAAAACACATGAACGCGCACTACCCGATTACTGCTGAAGGATGAGTCCACGAGAGAGAGAGAGCAGTGTGTCATCATTCAATGAATAAAATCCACCCCCCCCAAAAAAAACAATCAAATCAGATTGTCGCCACTGTTGAAAAGCCACACCAATATTCACTCTGGTTTGACCTCTTGCTTTTATATAAAACGAAAAATAATTGATGCAAGTTTCCTTCTCACTTTATGTCATGTCATGTCCACAGGTCAGATCATGTACACAAGCAACACTTAACAGTTGTCACCATATAATTACATACCATCCACGATTGAAACTGTCCTCTACTCAGTCTTGTTGAAAGGTTGAAGGTCATCCCAACTTGGGGATCAGAATTATTTCCCAAGTTCTCATTTGAAATTACGAGACGCTCATGTGCAAGTTGCAAACTCGTATTTACCAGAATTATGAGAGCACGTGAAGGCAGCATTCATCCAACAACTTTTTTTTTTTTTTGGTCATAGCTTACTAAGATTACTGAATAGCTTCATCCACCAGGCTGTCAGGATGCTGAACTCTGTCCGCGACCTACCCCCTACCCCTGGTCTGTAACACATTCATTCACACAAGAAACTCTCTCTCAACCATTTGCACATCACACTACAGTCATTTGCATTACTGCTGGATCTGCTGCTATTGCTCATTTGCACTACTCTTCATATTCACCTCATAAGCTGCTCTTGAAAGCACCTTCTCCGTTACAGACATCGTACTGCATTTGCACGATGCTGTTTTGTAGTGTTTGATTTTAGAGTGTATTTTTACCTATATTATCTACATTTTATAAATATATATTTTTTTTTTCGCGGTGCGGTTTCCATCAAATCCTGCGCTCTGATTGGCTGGCGAGCGGGTCCGTATCCTACAGTATGGACCTCAGTTACGGACCTCTGGCGATTCGCTCGTTCACGACAAAAAAAAAAAAAAAAAATGGTAGCATTTTTTGGCAACATTTATCTTTTTTTAAAAATAAGATTTATTTATTTATTATCAAAAATCTTATAAATTTTTGCCAGCATTTCTCAGGAGAATAGCATTAATTTTACATCATGGATGGCGATAATGACAGTGTTCACAGCAAAAGCGAGTTTTACTACCCTGAGGAAGATGAAATAAAAGAAAACATTTCAGGAGAAAGCTAAAAACCTCTAACTTGCTAACGCAGAGCAAAAACATGGCTGAATCTTGAATGACTCCTATTTGTATAAATAGGGGACTACATAGGCGGCAAAATGTAGTTTTTTTTTTCCTGCCATGGAAGTGCACTTGTATACCGAGGAGGAAGCAATTTGCATTACAGCCGTGAAAGAGGATTCAAAAATGGCGGCTCGCCTCGGTTTTCCCTTTCGGGCGCTCTCGTTTTCTGTTAGAATTTGGTAAAGAAAACAATAAATATATTATTTACCAGCTTAAAGGAACAGTCCACCGTATTTCCATAATGAAATATGCTCTTACCTGAATTGAGACGAGCTGCTCCATACCTATCCGAGCTTTGCGCGACCTCCCAGTTAGTCAGACGCAGTCCGACGCACTGTCACTCCTGTTAGCAATGTAGCTAGGCTCAGTATGGCCAACGGTATTTTTTGGGGCTGTAGTTAGATGCGACCAAACTCTTCCGCGTTTTTCCTGTTTACATAGGTTTATATGACCAGTGATATGAAACAAGTTCAGTTACACAAATTGAAACGTAGCGATTTTCTATGCTATTGAAAGTCCGCACTATAATGACAGCCGTACTAACACCTTCTGCACGCTTCGGCAGCGCATTGATACGGAGCTCAGATATCAATGCGCTGCTGAAGCGTGCAGAAGGTGTTAGTACGGCTGTCATTATAGTGCGGACTTTCCATAGCATAGAAAATCGCTACGTTTCAATTTTTTTAACTGAACTTGTGCACTAATGCACCCTCAAAGCATCACAGATGCTGGCTTTTGAACTGTCCACTGATAACAAGTCAGATGGTCCCTCTTCTCTTTAGCCCAGAGGACGTGGTGTCCATGATTTCTAAAAAGAATTTCCACTTTTGATTCGTTAGACCTCAGGACAGTTTTCCACTTTGTCTCAGTCCATCGTAAAAGAGCTCGGGCCCAGAAAAGGTGGCGGTGTTTCTGGATATTGTTTATATCTGGTTTTAACTTGCATTTGTGGATGCAGTGATGAACTGTTTTCACAGACAATGGTTTTCTGAAATGTTCCTGAGCCCATACAGTGATTTCCATGACAGACATGTGTCTGCTTTTAACGTAGTGTCTCCTGAGGGCCTGAAGATCACAGGCACCCAATGTCAGTTTTTAGCCTTGTCTCTTGCATACGGAGATTTCTCCAGATTCTCTGAATCTTTTAACTATATTATGTACCATAGATGATCTGATCCCCAAATTCTTTGCAGTTTTACACTGAGGAAATGTTATTCTTAAAATAGTTGTGCTGTTTGCCCACACAGTATTTCACGGAGCGATGAACCCCTCCCCATGTTTATTTCTGAGAGACTCCACCTCTCTGGGATGCTCTTTTTATACCCAATCATGTTACTGACCTGTTGCCAATTAAACAAATTAGGATTTTTTTAAGCATTACACAACTTTTTCAGTCTTTTGTTGCCCGTCCCAACTTTTCTGAAACGTGCTGCTGACATCAAATTCAAAATGAGCATATATTTTTCCAAAAACAATAAAATTTCTCAGTTACAACATCTGATATGTTGTCTTTGTACTATTTCCAATGAAATATCGGGTTTCCATGATTTGCAAATCATAACATTTTGTTTTTATTTATGTTTTACACAGTGTCCCAATTTTTTTGGAATTGGGGTTGTTTGTGTATATAAAAAACACACACTTTTTCTGAATATAATTTTTAAAAATCTGTTTTTACAAGTAACGTGAGAGAGAAACGACATTTCGATTCTCCGGTATGTTCTGGATATAAAGTGAATTGACAAAAAAAATCTTTGAATCTTGAATAGCCTTTTCTACTTTTTTTTTTTTGCTGGTGCAAGGCCTGGAGCAAAGGGTCAAAGGGGCCCTCTAACCTTTAAATAATGTGCTGGGATAATTCGTAAAAATAAATATTGGTGAAAATTTCATCTAGTACTTGTGAAACACAAGTTTTTTTTGTTGCTTTTTTCCCTTCATCTTCCTATTTTTCCCCTCCCTATAATGCAAAAAAACCCCAAAAAACAACAACAAAAAAAAGGTTTGGTCTGCCACACTATATCCAGTCAACCCCTTCCCTCTCCAGTAAACTTTCAAAATTTTCAAGCACGAAAGCAAAACCCCAAATGAGCCCCGAAAACAAACTCATGAAGAACCACCATTGCCAAATGAAATTCAGGGTAACAAAAACAAGGGAAAATGTCAAAAACATTTCTTGTTCAGGTTTGGATTTTGTGTGCCTTGATTTTTTTTTTTTTGTATTTTTGATTAAAAAGTGATTTTTAAAAAAACCTCTCTTTTATTAAGAGTTATTTTGTGACATGCAAATGGAACATGTGTGGTGTGTGCATTATGGCCAGTGAGTGACCTGAGTGCAGTTGGGTGGAGATGGGGGGAGGAAAGTGGATGAAAGGAACAGTCAAAATTATATTCATCTTCCTTTTACAATGGAACAGAAAGCTCTGGAACTGGAGAACAAACAGAGCAGATGTGGTTAAATGGTGTTTACAGGGGTGGCATGGCAAAGAACCAAGGAACAGTGCCACCACAGGAATACACTTGTGTTTGTGCTGACTTTAAAACGTGTGTGTTTCTATGTGTGGACTGCAGGAGAACACTGATGGCCTTTTCACTAGCCAGGATGTGTTTTAGCAGAAGGGTGTGAGGGCAGGGAGGAAGAGTCCAGTGACGCACTCCACACCTCAGCTCGACAGAGTGCACACACAGAATGCAGAGGTTACCTTCACACACACACACACACAAAAAAAATCCTTAAAGTTCCAAACACACCTATAATCACACAGACACTCACATTGAACGCCCCGAGCAGGAAGAGCGTGGGTTCAAGGCCCACAGAGAAGATGAGTCGCAGGATGGTGGACGCAATTAGCGCTCGGATCCCGTGAGGCTGTGGCAGCACAATCACGATGGCAAGAGACACCAACATAGCTGCCCACAACAATGCCGACAGATGAGGCTCGAGAGTTCCTGAAAGATGGACACACACACACACACACACACACACACACACACAGAACTTTAGACTCTGAACAGCTGAATCGAAAGCAGACATCATGTTCATGTGTCGTAGAAAACTCTGCTTTTTACACTCACAAACAAGAAGTACCGTATGTGGATATTTACCAGCTACTACTGTCACTGCTTGTAGATGTGAACCGTTTTGGTTTATTTTGTATTTATCATAATAAAACCACAGCATTTCTTTCAGTTTTCTGCACTAAACACGGGGACTAAACAGAGGAGTACAGAATTGGAAGGATGTCAGAATTTACTGGAGCTGGTTGGTTTGATTTGCATAAAATGTAGAAAATCTCATTTAAATACATTGCTGTGTGTTACTGTCACAGAAGTGAATGTCATCCGTCACCTGAGCTGTCAAATATTGTCACACTGGTTTTTCAGTGACATAAGTGACCGAAATTGGAGCACGTGTACCAAAAAAAAAATTGAAATGATTGTTTATTGGGCTTAAAAAGATTTTGAACTGAGAAAACAAGACAAAAAGAAAGTTTCCACTGCAAAGCATTTTTTCCTCAACTATCCTGACCCAAGTCGCCACAGTAGTCTTCTACTTTTCCTGTTCCCAGGCATCCTAATCTGCGTTTACCCAAACCATGAGTCACTCAGCTGAAATGTATTTACGGAAAATAAAACAATAGAAACGATTAGCACATGACGAGAGCAAAGTCTATTCCTAGGAACGCCAAGTGTCTCACAGAGCAGGGCAAAAAAAAAAAAAAAGCGAGAGAGACCTGTATTTACACACAAACACACCCAAGTTGGGCAGAAGTACAGACGCAGTGGATTCACCTGCTGAACATGCTCTGGCACATTCTATCCCCCTAAGGAAAGGACGAGGTGATAAAAAGACAAGGGAGTGAAAGCCTGATTACATAAACCACAAAGTGTGACATTCATCTGAAGCTTTAGTGCGAGTCTCTGTACCTGGCTTCCAGGACCTGCCCTGAACTACCACACACACACCTATCAGGGCCAACCACGTGCAAGTATGTGTGTGTGTGTGTGTGTGTCACCATGTGGGAGGAAGAGGGTGAGCTGGATTTGTGGGATCTACATAGAAGCAGCATTTAAGCTCCTAACTCCTTCCATCCCCTTCTCTTTCTCTCTCTCCCTCCCTCCCTCACGCAGAGATCAAATGACAGGTGCTGGTTACATAATGCAGGGCGCTAAAAATAGCAATCGTCTGCTGAAAGATGCATGAGCGTCGGTCTGAGAAAGGAGAGGAGCTCCAGCCCATAGGGCCCGCAGCCAGCAGCACAGCCAGAGCCACACGTCACCAGTTCCCTGCCTGCCTACATCCATTCATCTGTCTGACCACATTCTCCCTCTCTCTCTCTCTCTCACACTCACAGCAGTGCCTGATGGTGGGTCAGCGAAGGATAGGCCCTGCTCACTTTCTCTCACCTCCTGAATTACAAATGCTGCACTAAGTCATAAAGTCCCTGAACGTTTATCCAAAATGCCTTAAACTCACACAGTGGAGAAGGTGCAAGTTGTGTGTGTGTTAGGTATCTCTTGGACTACTGTGTGTACACACACTGTGTGTGTGTGTGTGTGTGTGTGTGTGTATGAGAGAGAGAGAGAAGGGTCATAGTTGTTGAAACATGTCTTTGTGCTTGTTTATGTGCATGTGTTTGGGGGCTACTGTTCAGTCCTGGGCCAGCACACACTGACCTAAATCCTAGTGAGGAGGTGTGGAGAGAAGGGAGAGGTGAGGGCAGAACCGGAGAAGAGACGAGCAAAATAAGAGGCAACGATAATAAATACAGGGAACTGAGGGAAGATTCGCTCCAGGGGTTGGAATATTTGGGACACTCAAAGACCTCAGGTTTAGCCAAGCCTTTGTGTTGTCCAGACACAAACACACGACTGCTTACTTTCATACACACAGTGTGAAACACTGTGCAGGATAAAAACAAAGTGAAATCAGTGAGAAGAGCATGTGCTTGAAGAATGCTGACTGGGCTGCGCTAAAATCGAGATGGAAAACCTAAAGAGAACAGCGATGAAAGAAAAGGAGGATCAAAGCAGAAAACCTACAAGGCGTTGTGATTGCTGTTAATACCTAAGCTTGCTTTTGTCATTTTGAATTGCACTGAGCAGAGATGCAACAATTTGGTGTGGAGGAAAAAAAAAAAAAAAAAAGGTGTGACCAATTGATCAACAGAATGAGTGTAGAAACCCAAAACCTCACCACTTCCCTTTTACCTCGTAAAGGTTGTTCATGTTCAAGCTGCCGACAGCTTGTTAAAATGACAACGAGCCTCAGTGAAGAAGATACAGATACACCAGCACCATATATTACAACCCAACCTGTTTTTATATGCATTAAACTTTTACTGGATCATTTTGAAAAAGGCAGTCAGTCAGTCAGTCAGTCAGTCAGTCCGTCCTTGTTGGATCTGCTTTTGCTCTTTCATGTGTTGCTCATGGTGACCTGAACTGAATCAGCGAGTGGTGGCGACTGGCTTGCTCTTGGCTGTGTGAAGAATTTTGGCGACAGAATCCCCATGTAAAAGGCAACATGGCTGAAAGGCTCGAGTCGATGAGAAAGCTTTAACAAAAGAGAGCTCACTGCCTGACCCAGGCCTGAACAATACACAGTTTATTAGCTCTCAAAGCGCGGCTTTTCACTTTAACACTGCAACTGCAACAATGGCAGGACTCATCTCTCTCTCTCTCTCTCACACACACACACCGAGAGAAACCGAGTGAGAGAGAAAACAACCAAAGATAAAGAGGGGCTAAAAAGAAAGATAAAAATTTTTTAGAACAACACCGAAGTAAAAACAGAGCAAGAAAAGAGTTTTTCCAGAAGAGTCTACAGACCACTCACTCTTATGCAAAATTTGAAAATTAGGAGGGGGACCAGAGTCGAAATTTAAAGAAAACGTCTATATATGGCAAAAAAAGTTTTTACGCTTGGTTGAGATGGAAACATTGACCTAAAACTAGATGTGAAAAAGACTGATGGAAACGGGTTTCTTTGAATAAACGATGCGGTTGGGATCGGAAATCACATGTTTCAGCACTATATCTAAATATATGTAATCAAACACGGTCCCTGAGGAACGCGGACGCTGTTTGGACAAACAAAGACATTTTTTAAAATTATATTTACGAAAGCAACATTAAACCTTACCACGACCATGTCTAGGATAAAGCACTGACTGAACGCAATCTTTTACTCTCTCTCTCTGTGTGTGTGTGTGTGTGTGTGTGTTTTTAACATAAAGAAGGTATGAGGGTCAAGTGTCTCAATGCGCACACACACAAAAAAAAGAAGTTAAATTACAACCCCAAATCAGAAAAAGTTGGGACGGTACAGTATGTTGAAATTGAAATGAAAACTAAAAACAATGGATTTGTAAATAATCTTTAACCATTTCTTCCAAAAAAAGTCCTGGAATTCTGATTCGTCTGACTGCAGACATTTCCACTGTGTGACGGTCCGTCACAGACACCTCCGAGCCCAGAGAAGTCGACGGTGCTTCTAGGCACAATTAACACAAGGTTTCCTTTTTGCACAGTAAAAGTTTTAACTGGTGTTTGTGGATGCAACGCCGTACTGTAGCTTGACAAAGGTTTGCCAAAGTAATCCCGAGCCCATGTGGTTCGATCAGCTATAGATGAATGATGGTTCTTGATGCAGTGAGGGATCGGAGATCACGGGGGTTCAGATTAGGCTTGAGCCCTTTACACACCGAAATTCCTCCAGATTCCTTGAATCGTTTCATGATATCACGCACCACAAAGGGTGAAATATCCAAATCCCTTCTTATCTTTCTTTGAGAAACATTGTTTTTAAAAAACATTTCAATAATTTTCTCACACATTTGCTGACAAACTGGAGATCCTCGGCCCATCTTTACTCCTCAAAGACTAGGCCTTTCCTGGATACTGATTTTGCACTAAATCATGATTGCAGTCACCTGTTGACATCACCTGTTTCAAATTCATATCATTATTTAATTGTTTTACCTCATTACTCGCCCTAAATTGCCCCGCCCCAACATTTTTTTGGAATGTACTGCAGGCCTGAAACAAAGGAATGGATGTATATGAACAAAATACAGTTGACCAACAAAACATGGAATATCTTGGGTTCATTCTGTCTGCAATGAAACACAAGTAAAAGTACATTTAGAGATCACTGCTTTCTTTTTTTATTTGCACTTTCAGACTGTCCCAACCTTTTCCGATTTGGGGTTTTATAAAGACTTAATCAGATTGCGGTGTGACGCAACTATCAGTAGAACCGACAAAAAGCACACTGTGCACACAGGATTACACCATCATGGATCAGACATGGGACTATCAGCAGGAAATCTGTGTGCACACGTGTGTTATCTGATAAACAGACGCAAGAAGTATACTAATGTCACAACAGCATTTTGAAGTTTATTATTGTGGTTTCTTTATTCATGTTTGAGTTATTTTCATATATTGTTGCTCCTGTATATATTTGCTAAATTTGCTAGGTAATGGAAAAATGGGAGGAGAATTTTTTTTTGTTAAAATTAATCCATATCTAGTCTACAGACAGAGAGAGAGAGAGAGAAAAACAATGGCTGTTTATCATGACCATTTTATATAACATGACAGTACAGTGGGGCAAAAAAGTATTTAGTCAGTCACCAATTGTGCAAGTTCTCCCACTTAAAAAGATGAGAGAGGCCTGTAATTTTCATCATAGGTACACTTCAACTATGAGAGACAAAATGAGAAAAAAAAAATCCAGAAAATCACAGTGTCTCATTTTTAAAAGAATTTATTTGCAAATTATGGTGGAAAATAAGTATTTGGTCAATAACAAAAGTTCATCTCAATACTGTGTTATATACCCTTTGTTGGCAATGACAGAGGTCAAACATTTTCTGTAAGTCTTCACAAGGTTTTCACACACTGTTGCTGGTATTTTGGCCCATTCCTCCATGCAGATCTCCTCTAGGGCAGTGATGTTTTGGGGCTGTCGCTGGGCAACACGGACTTTCAACTCCCTCCAAAGATTTTCTATGGGGTTGAGATCTGGAGACTGGCTAGGCCACTCCAGGACCTTGAAATGCTTCTTACGAAGCCACTCCTTCGTTGCCCGGGTGGTGTGTTTGGGATCATTGTCATGCTGAAAGACCCAGCCACGTTTCATCTTCAATGCCCTTGCTGATGGAAGGAGGTTTTCACTCAAAATCTCACGATACATGGCCCCATTCATTCTTTCCTTTACACGGATCAGTCGTCCTGGTCCCTTTGCAGAAAAACAGCCCCAAAGCATGATGTTTCCACCCCCATGCTTCACAGTAGGTATGGTGTTCTTTGGATGCAACTCAGCATTCTTTCTCCTCCAAACACGACAAGTTGAGTTTTTACCAAAAAGTTCTATTTTGGTTTCATCTGACCATATGACATTCTCCCAATCCTCTTCTGGATCATCCAAATGCTCTCTAGCAAACTTCAGACGGGCCTGGACATGTACTGGCTTAAGCAGGGGGACACGTCTGGCACTGCAGGATTTGAGTCCCTGGCGGCGTAGTGTGTTACTGATGGTAGCCTTTGCTACTTTGGTCCCAGCTCTCTGCAGGTCATTCACTAGGTCCCCCCGTGTGGTTCTGGGATTTTTGCTCACCATTCTTGTGATCATTTTGACCCCACGGGGTGAGATCTTGCGTGGAGCCCCAGATCGAGAGAGATTATCAGTGGTCTTGTATGTCTTCCATTTTCTAATAATTGCTCCCACAGTTGATTTCTTCACAGCAAGCTGCTTACCTATTGCAGATTCAGTCTTCCCAGCCTGGTGCAGGTCTACAATTTTGTTTCTGGTGTCCTTTGACAGCTCTTCGGTCTTGGCCATAGTGGAGTTTGGAGTGTGACTGTTTGAGGTTGTGGACAGGTGTCTTTTATACTGATAACGAGTTCAAACAGGTGCCATTAATACAGGTAACGAGTGGAGGACAGAGGAGCCTCTTAAAGAAGTTGTTACAGGTCTGTGAGAGCCAAAAATCTTGCTTGTTTGTAGGTGACCAAATACTTATTTTACAGAGGAATTTACCAATTAATTCATTAAAAATCCTACAATGTGATTTCCTGGATTCTTTCCCCCCATTCTGTCTCTCATAGTTGAAGTGTACCTATGATGAAAATTACAGGCCTCTCTCATCTTTTTAAGTGGGAGAACTTGCACAATTGGTGACTGACTAAATACTTTTTTGCCCCACTGTAAATGCAGTCTAAAATGATGCATTTTCTCAAGTTACTGATTTCTTGTGAAACGCTTGTGAACACGGGTCTGCTTTCTAAACATCTCCAGGTAACGTAGACATTCCTTTGGTACCTCAAGGGGAGATCTAAAACACACCAACAGACAAGGTACTTGGTTTTTTGCTTGTTCGTTTTAGATTTAAAAAGGACATTTAAAAGGAGGATAGCTTACCAAACTGAAGATATAAAAGGAACAGGCAAAATGAAATAAAAAAAACCACAAAGCAGCCACAACACTGTCTGCATCTCATGAACATTGGGTAAATGCCCTTTTCTGAAGGGAACAAATCTCAAAACTTGTTTATCATGCGAGTCGAAAGTTTCTCAGAAATGCTCTTGCAGAACATGTTGACACAAAGGAACCATTTTCTACAGAAATGCAAAGCAGAAGTCTGATAGAAAGTCTGAGAAAACACCAAATTTACGTTATTTTTGTTCTTGTTCACATGGGCACCAGGTGTGCTGCTGAGAAGGACATGGCTCTATGTGGACAGGTTTTTGGACGCATTTTCATCAGTGCTGTCAGGGAGCAGGTCAAAAACTTATGAACACTCAGAAATGCAGATTTGTTCCATTGGGTTTACTTTTGAAAATAAACTGGGGGGGGGGGGGGGGGGGGGGGGGGACTTTTCTGCATTTCTGATGATGTTTCTCAACACATAGACCAGGTGGGGCAGTTACAGTGTTAATCAGGCACTTCAACTTCTGCTTCAGTATTTACTGAGAGAGAGAGAGAGAGAGAGAGAGAGAGAGAGAGAGAGAGAGAGGTGTGCGGGGGAAGGAAAGGTACACAGTCCGAGTCCAAAACACTATTATGTTACACGGCTTGATAAACCAAAGAATAATAACAGTTTTTGTGGCAAGTGGCATGAGAACTGCGTCCAGAGGCGGAATCGGGTCACAGCTTTGCCCTGGATTTGTGAGGCTACAGATTACAGCCTGAGAAAATGCGGTCAGGTTCTTCCCATCCGCGTTTCACCTTTTGCACAGCGAGCGTGTTGCATGATAATACATGATGATAGGTTTACACCAACTTACCCTTATAAAACACCTTCAGCTGTCTATTTAATGTGTGAACCCAGCACACACAGGCGTGAGAATTTGGCCAGAACTGAGGGGAAATATTTCTATTCCTGTTTTTTATTTGGTTTTATTGGCTCAGTAACTTTGCCTTTTCATTCAACCGTCACATTTGCTGGGCGTGTACGGCATGTGTTTATTAGGTATTAATGACTATTTGGTGTTTCATGTTGTTAGCTTCCTTCTTTTTCTTGTGTCTCTGTGATAAATAGACCGGTGATCTTTTACAGTCTTTTCGGGAGCTTGAGGTCTGCAGGGCTTCTCATCAACGATCTAGTCAAGAGACTGAGTGGCTTATTATCAGTCACACATGCACATCTGTCTGTGTGTGGCATCTGTAACGGTCAGTCCCAGTGAAGGAGGTGTGGCATCTTTAACAGTCAGTCCAAATGAAGGTGGTGTGGTCTCGATGTCTCCCAATCACAGGACAGGAGGCGTGGCCTCTGTGTGTCAGTCTCAGTGAAGGAGACCAGGCCTTTATGTCGGTCAATTCTCATGAAGATGTGGCTTTCGACTTGTTAAAGAAAAAAAACTTTTCTCGATTAAATCAACTTGTCAATACATCACCAGACCGTCACATCAAAACAGCTCTAAATCTCATCATATTTCATATAGAATTAATAAGGAGGTGAAATTTATTTGAATCATCTCTCTCTTTTTACACATTTCAATTAAAACCAACACTGTTCAATTACTCATGGCCAGCAACAGGTCTTTACTTCTCTATGCGTACGAGTGTGTCTCACCTCTGCGGACCCCCTCTAGCGGGTAGAAGAAGGCCACGAGCAGGTTCATGAGGACGGCCAGGTTGAAGGAGATGCTGCTCCAGAAGGACATGTTTCTTGAGCACCAGTACAGAATGGGCTGAGCTAAAGAGGACAGGGGAGGGGAGGAGAGAGAGAGAGCATACACACTCGCTAACAAAACTTATCCACACATGACCATCTTCATGTAGACGCTTATTAAATTTATGGACAAAACACAAAAGCATAGCACTCATGCAAACAAATACAACATAGATGATGCAGCTTGCTTGTTGACTTGTTTTGCAGAATGCATTCTACAGATTGAGCAAGCTTGTACTGTACGCAGGCATCTGAAAGTCCGAAAACAATCTCAGGTGGAAGTCTGGTGTAAAGACTGGCACTTATTCTGTGACGGTTACTGGACGGACATAATTCCAGCGCCTGTTTTGCCAGACTCCCTGTCCTATTGTCGTTGTCAGTGATTGATTCCTTCATTCGCTCTGTATCAATTTTGTTTTGGAGACTGCGGAGTCCCATTAGCACGGCTGAGGCTAATTTAACAGGAGCACATGTTCTAAATGCCCTGAATGTCCTATTTCCACCAGGAAAAACAAAACACACATGAACAGAATTGAATCTGGTCATTAAAAATTACAACCCCGATTCCAAAAAAGTTGGGACAAAGTACAAATTGTAAATAAAAACGGAATGCAATGATGTGGAAGTTTCAAAATTCCATATTTTATTCAGAATAGAGCATAGATGACACATCAAATGTTTAAACTGAGAAAATGTATCATTTAAAGAGAAAAATTAGGTGATTTTAAATTTCATGACAACAACACATCTCAAAAAAGTTGGGACAAGGCCATGTTTCCCACTGTGAGACATCCCCTTTTCTCTTTACAACAGTCTGTAAACGTCTGGGGACTGAGGAGACAAGTTGCTCAAGTTTAGGGATAGGAATGTTAACCCATTCTTGTCTAATGTAGGATTCTAGTTGCTCAACTGTCTCAGGTCTTTTTTGTCGTATCTTCCGTTTTATGATGCGCCAAATGTTTTCTATGGGTGAAAGATCTGGACTGCAGGCTGGCCAGTTCAGTACCCGGACCCTTCTTCTACGCAGCCATGATGCTGTAATTGATGCAGTATGTGGTTTGGCATTGTCATGTTGGAAAATGCAAGGTCTTCCCTGAAAGAGACGTCGTCTGGATGGGAGCATATGTTGCTCTAGAACCTGGATATACCTTTCAGCACTGATGGTGTCTTTCCACATGTGTAAGCTGCCCATGTCACACACACTAATGCAACCCCATACCATCAGAGGTGCAGGCTTCTGAACTGAGCGCTGATAACAACTTGGGTCGTCCTTCTCCTCTTTAGTCCGAATGACACGGCGTCCCTGATTTCCATAAAGAACTTCAAATTTTGATTCGTCTGACCACAGAACAGTTTTCCACTTTGCCACAGTCCATTTTAAATGAGCCTTGGCCCAGAGAAGACGTCTGCGCTTCTGGATCATGTTTAGATACGGCTTCTTCTTTGAACTATAGAGTTTTAGCTGGCAACGGCGGATGGCACGGTGAATTGTGTTCACAGATAATGTTCTCTGGAAATATTCCTGAGCCCATTTTGTGATTTCCAATACAGAAGCATGCCTGTATGTGACGCAGTGCCGTCTAAGGGCCCGAAGATCACGGGCACCCAGTATGGTTTTCCAGCCTTGACCCTTACGCACAGAGATTCTTCCAGATTCTCTGAATCTTTTGATGATATTATGCACTGTAGATGATGATATGTTCAAACTCTTTGCAATTTTACACTGTCGAACTCCTTTCTGATATTGCTCCACTATTTGTCGGTGCAGAATTAGGGGGATTGGTGATCCTCTTCCCATCTTTACTTCTGTGAGCCGCTGCCACTCCAAGATGCTCTTTTTATACCCAGTCATGTTAATGACCTATTGCCAATTGACCTAATGAGTTGCAATTTGGTCCTCCAGCTGTTCCTTTTTTGTACCTTTAACTTTTCCAGCCTCTTATTGCCCCTGTCCCAACTTTTTTGAGATGTGTTGCTGTCATGAAATTTCAAATGAGCCAATATTTGGCATGAAATTTCAAAATGTCTCACTTTCGACATTTGATATGTTGTCTATGTTCTATTGTGAACACAATATCAGTTTTTGAGATTTGTAAAGTATCGCATTTCGTTTTTATTTACAATTTGTACTTTGTCCCAACTTTTTTGGAATCGGGGTTGTACAAGCCACTGATAAAGGACTGACAGAACATCCAATTAAATAGAAGCCTCCATGGCTTCTCTATTCAGAGCCACTCAAATGAACTTGCGAAGCACATTCGAACCGCTGACCTTGGAGCACAGCCTATTTAAACTTAACTCAATCTACTGAACTTTATATTCAGTTAGCACTCCATACAAACCATATCTGTGGAGAAAAAAAAAAAAAAAAGAACAATTTGTTCAATGTCTTGAATCTGTAAACACCTTGGTGGTCATGTGGTACTTGTGAAATTGCATTAATTAACCATCAAGGTCAGATTTATTTTCAAAGAATAAAAAACAGGAACGACATTCAGGACATAACAACCAGAGTCTCTGGACGATCATGAATCTCATCCATGGACCCATTTTAACTGAAACCTCTTTCAAGCTCTGTGGCAACCACGATTTTGACCTCGAGTTAGTTTTCAATGGGACAGAGGAACATGAAAAATAATAAATAAAGTTAGCAAGACGTTAGTGAAATTTTTATTTCTGATAACACCAATTCTGTCTGGTTTTTAATTAGTTCGTAGGCGCTCAGTATGCAGACGTATTCATTCATGGGTCTTGCCCTGCAACTCCAAGATTTATGCATGACTCATGTTAACCATCTGGTTAGCTCACATTTACTGTCATCTTGGTGAAATAAATGGAAAAAAAGGTGATTTTTCTCATTCACAATTTTCTGTTTCATCTTTATGGAACGGAAACGAATATTTAAACTCGGGCAAGATGTATTTCTTGGTAGTATCACGTGGAAGACAAGACGATTAACAATAACGAGGCTTTCCTATGCATTCTGGCTGAACATTATTAAACATTCTCTACTTCGATTTAATCGCTCTGGAGGATGGTCGTAAATGGAACAATAACTATGCATACTTCTTGCTGAGTTACCTCATTAGTTTTAACTCCGACCACAAGTAAAGTCGTTCAAGTTCGGTGCGTGTCCAACCAAAATCAGTTTTCAGTTGGACAAACTGCAATGAAGAGAATGCTCCAAACTGCTAGGCTAAATATTTGGCGACATTGGATTTTTCACTGACAAGGTAAAATTCCCACAAGACGACTTATTTGCATCTCTGGGTAACACTTCCTGACAGTTGCATTCTACTCGCAGCATTGCATTTCTTCAAAGAAAGTGTGATTTCGTTAAATATTGTTTAAAACAGATGCAAGAGATTCTCTCTCCTTCATTGACCCAACGTAGAAATATAGTAAAATAAAAACACCATTAACCATCCAGTATATCACGATGTCTTTAGGTCATGCTCTACCTTCACAACCCCCGTGCCAACAGACAAGGTTTCTGGCTCTGAGGTTCTGAACTGATAAAGTGCAGTTGTGTGGGTAAAGATCATTTCCACCCTCCCACTGAGGAAGAAGCAGCACTACACCTTAACGCATTCAGCCTTTAACTATAAACTCATGAGGGGAAGCATTATTTTCCATTACCGTATGACCAAGACATCCTGACACCACTGAAGGAAAGTTGGCCTTCCCGTGTACAAGGTTACTCTGGCCTTATTCCAATTACCGAGGGCTCTTTGGTGGCATATAATTAAAAAAATAAGAATCTAATACAGAATAAGCAGAAAAGCTTTTTTTTTTAAATTTGGTTTCTTCTCAACTTTGTACTTCATTTCATTCCTTTTTCCAAAGCACTTGCCATTCTCAGCTCTCTCTCCAAATTTTATGAACAGAAGCAAGGCTTGATTGTTTCCCTTCATTTCTCCAGAGGTATCGCTCATCCTTCCTTCTAGATTCAGAGCTCTTTTCTTTTCCTCCCACGTATTTCGTCATCCTTGACACACACCTGAACTTTTATCAACCCCTTCCTCCTACTTGCGCTCTTCTCTTCTCCCTCTCTCCTTCCCTCCTCCAAAGGAGAGGCCTGATAAATCTGCTCCATTTTCCAGGGAGCTCGCTGAGAGCCACATGTCTGTTTTAACCCAGATGTTTTCTACTCTGCCAGCAAACAAAGACTATTACACTTACAAAAAAAGAGTGTATGCGCATGCCTTAACAGAATTAACTTATATTTCCTACTTTACACACCCTCCTCACTCCCCTGGCATAATGAGGTCAGGGTTTTGCCTGAAGATGATGCCCTGAGCTGCACCCAGAGAGTGAGCGAGTGTGTAAATCACCTTATTTAGGACATAGAGGAAGTGAGAGGGGCCACGCACAGGGTACGGAGTCTGCGCTACCAGAGGTCTCTTGAGTACCTCGCAGTTTCTTCTGCCAGTTCATCTCATTGAAGAGGTCCTCAGAGCGCAGGAAGAAGTCGTTGATTTTGCTGCCCTGTTCGTCTCGCTCCGTGGTGTAGTACACACGCAGCTTGGACTCCTGCGTGAGGAACTCGCAGATGTTGGGCACGGGGAAGACAATCTGCTCCATGGTGCGGTCCAGGCGCACGATCTGAGCAACAACCACAGGTCACCTGTAACACCTTGTGAAACCATCATGAGTAGTGTACAGTCTATACATAAAAATAAATGTGCGTTTGCAAGCGTGTGCGTTAGCTCTTCTGAGACACCTGACTCAGACCATGAAGGGCTGACGAATTAACTAACACATTATGGAAATTCAAAGTCAAAACAGTAGTCCTTGCTGAAACACTGGGATAAGATAAAAGAAGTATTCATGACTAAAGTGTTTCATGAATATCTCAGTTTTCTTTGAATACACTGGTATACAGTCATAGTACAAGACTGCCACGGTGTCTTTCAGAGAGTAGAATCTGAGGAAAGGAGAGCCAAATTGGCTGCCAGAAACAGGAAGTACAGACCTCTATCTGAGCTGTGTGTTTGGCATAATACTCCAGGGCTTCGTCACCCTCACCGTACGTTCCTCCTGCTTTCAGCATGGCCTGCAGCTCCTTGTTATGTCTCGCCAGCTGTAGACATGTTCAGAAAGCAAAGTGATATACAACGGATATAATAATTTAAAAAAAAAAAAGTGTACACACCCCGTTAAAATGATTTTTTTTCTTCTTTTACATCAGAAAAACCTGGGACAACAATAAATCATTTCAAAACTTTCCCCACCTTTAATGTGACCTATAACCTGTACAATTCAATTGAAAAACAAATCTGTTAGGGGAAAAAACATAAAAAAAAAAAAAAATAGAAAACGTACAGTAAGCTAGTTGCATAAGCGTGCACACCCTTAAACTAATACTTTGTTGAAATGCCTTTTGATTTAAATTACAGCATTCAGTCTTTTTGGGTTCACACCTGCCATCAATTAAAATGACTCTGATTAACTCCAAATAAAGTTCGGCTGTCCTCGAAGGATTTTCCTGACATTTACTCAGTTGCATCCTCCAGCAAAAGCCAGGGTTCACAGACAGCTGACAAAGCATCAAAGGGATCTCATTTGTTGAAAGGCATCAGTCAGGACAAGGGTACAAAAACATTTCCACAGCATTAGATACACCATGGAGCACAGTGAAGACCGTCATCAAGAAGTGGAGAAAATATGGGACAACAGTGACGTTACCGAGAATTGGACGTCCCTACAAAATTGATGAAAAGACAAGACGAAAACTGGTCAGGGAGGCTGCCGAGAGGCCTACAGCAACACTGAAGGAGCTATAGGAATTTCTGGCAAGTACTGGTTGTGTATTACATGTGATGATCTCCCGTATTCTCCACATGTCTGGACTATGGGGTAGGGTCACAAGACGGAAGCATTCTCTTACAAAGATAAACATCCAGGCCCGGCTAAATTTTGCAAAAATAAATAAATAAATAAATAAATATATATATCAACTCTCTCAAAAGCATGTGGGAAAATTTGTGATGGTCTGATGAAACCAAGATTGAACTTTTTGGCCACAATTCCAAGAGGTATGTTTGGCGCAAAAACAACACTGCACATCACCAAAAGAACACCATACCCACAGTGAAGCATGGTGGTGGCAGCATCGTATTTTGGGGTTGTTTTCCTTCAGCTGGAACAGGGGCTTTAGTCAAGGTGGAGGGAATTATGAACAGTTCTAAATACCAGTCAATTTTGGCCCAAAACCTTCAGATGTCTGCTCAAAAGCTGAAGATGAAGAGGAATTTCATCTTTCAGCATGACAGTGACCCCAAGCATACATCAAAATCAACAAAAGAACGGCTTCACCAGAAGAAAATTCAAGTTTTGGAACAGCCCAGCCAGAGCCCAGACCTAAATCCAATTGAAAATCTGTGGGGTGACCTGAAGAGGGCTGTGCACAAGAGATGCCCTCGCAATCTGACAGATTTAGAGAGCTTTTGCAAGGAAAAGTGGGCAAATATTGCCAAGTCTAGATGTGGCAGGCTGATAGACTCCTATCAGACACACATCTTTGGGTTCTCCTAAAGATCTGTTCAGTACTTTGGGAGTAACGGCAGGTTGAAGTTGGTTCAACAGAGTACACTCTCTGCTCACGTGACGTCAGGAAACTTCAGTGCTTTTTGAGTCAGGGGAAAGCAGTCAGGCTCTTTCTCTCTCTTTTGATCGGTTTCCGACTAGATCACTCGTGAATATCAATCAGATAACTTTTATTGGAATGTTCTCTCGCTCTCATGGTTTCTGATGAAGTATACAGCAAAAAATTTTCCATCTGCTAGTTTTGATGTTAGGATTCACAGGAGACTTTGAAGTGAGTTTTCATAGCTTTACCTACTTATTTTTTAAGATCAAACCGATTCATGTAAATAAATAACTATTTGAGAATATAACTGTAGTTGTTTTGATGAAAAATAGTGAGATCTTAGTCGTTCCTGGGTCAATGCTCCATTAAGATCAGGGCTTTGAACCGGTTCAAGGAACGAAAACGAAAACCGGGAACTTTTTCTATTTCACATGGAACAGAAATGAAACCAGAAACTTTATTTTTTATGTTCCGGAACAGAAACGCTTATTAAAAATAATGGTAACCGGTTAATACAGGTTTTTATTTCGTTCCTCAAAGTTTCCGTAGCCTACAAATAAAAAAAGTCATTCTTCTCCTGCGCAAGTTTCTATGACCAGCTGGGGTTCACTTCCTGTGTGACGTTCGCTGACTGAATGGAGAGAGCGGGAGGGTGGACTACTATCACGTCTCCACATCTTAAATAAGAGGTAAATACTGCAGTCTATCGTTATTCAAAAACGTCAATTTCAAACACGATATCAATATATTTGTCCACGTTAATGAGAGGCTCGCAAACATTAAATGACGTTAACCTCTGTTAGCCTATCAATGCATACAGGGCTTTCCACTAAGGCTCATACTAGCCAGCCATGACAAATAAGTAGCCAGCCGGGGGGTGTTAAACACAAAATAAACTCCGCCGAGTGCGCGCGCGTGCACACTACTGCCTCCGCCGAGTGCGACACCACATGTCGGGGCCGCGGATCAGCGAAGTCGGCGGGGAATTTGTGGTTATTATCGGTACAAACAGCACGAATCACAACTTAAATGAGTGCGGTTCAGTTTGACATTGTCAGTCCGTTAGATAAACATTTAATTTTATTAAAATCGAAAATTAATATTTAGAACCTGTGGGCTACAAAAATAATAGTCATTAAAGTAGCCGGCTGGACTTAATTGTGTGCCGGCTGTATGGCCGGCAGCCGGTGCTTGTAGAAAGCCCTGTATAGGGCCTGACTAGCCTTTGGTAACACACTAAACGAATCATCTTTCATTTTTGGCACCTTTTCTGTTTGTGTAGATGGGAAGACATACTGAGAATCCAAATCGCCAACATTTGAAATAATAATTGTTTTGAATTATTTCTTGTCTTATTTAATGAAGGTTGTAATAGAATTAGCCTACATTTGGCTTAAGCTGGATGAGACAGAGACATAATTTTATAGCCATTTGTTAAACAGCTGACAGGGAACGTAATTAACCGTTCCGGGAACGAAAATTTTTTGTTCTAACCGGTTCGGGAACGTCTATTTAATGGTGGAACCCAAAACCGGAAACGTTAAAATTCCGTTTCTGTTCGGAACGAACCAATAGGAAAAAAATTCTGGTTCAAAGCCCTGGTTAAGATCAGTCCAATCAGAGTTTCTCATTTGTCGAGGTTTCGTCGCAAGAATTTAAGTGGCGGGTTGCTGGCCCTGCACACAACCCCGCCTGGTTTTGTAGACTGCCCATCGAGGACTGAGGCGGTGCAGGTGCTATTAGCCAGCAGCAGCTCCCCTGGGATCCGTCCCACCATGGTAGAACCTGCCAGGAGCAGGGAGAACCTTACAGGACAGGCCTGATGGTTTCCCCCATGCCCCCGGTGGTATCGCAACCCAAGGTCATTGCTGTAGCTCAGGGGCGTCAGAAGCATTTTTAATGTGGGGGGGGGGGGGGGGGGGGGGGACCACACTGGCAGGGGTCGTCCCCCAGAAAATTTTTAATTAATTAGATGCCATTTCCTGCATTCTGGTGTATTTTTAACAGGTTGTTAAACACATAATTTTACCTTCAAAAGTCACTTAATTCAATGACTATTTTCGAGACTCAACAATAAGTCCTCATTTAACTAGTCCATATATTCATCAGCCTGTTTTTAAACCCACTGCTCTGCCGAAGATAATGAGATGAATGTGACACAATTTATCAACAACAGTGACTTTCTTGCGACCCTGTAGAATAGGATAAAGTGGCTAGAGAATGACTTCATGGGTGCATTTTACTTTTTATTTTGTGTTTCCTTTTTTATTTAGTTTTAGATGCAACACAACATGCCACTGTGCCAAGCAATAGTGACACTCAACTGTATGTTTAAAAATAAGAATATTCATAATTTCACACAATGAACAGGCATGACATGGCATCATGCAAACCTCATAATACAAAATCATACTGTGTCAAGCAACGGTGACACATAAAAAACAACTTCACACAATGAACAGGTGCAATTTTGTTCACCACCAACAGCGACTTTAGTGGGTGCATTTTACTTTTTTCACACAAAATCACACTGTCAAGCAATGACACATAAAAGAGAACTTCACACAATGAACAAGTGCAGTTTTGTCAACCTACATGCAATGGTGGTGCTACAGTAACATTTACAGATTAGTATAACAAATAGATTTATAGATATAACTCCTTACATTGGTACCACCACAATTTCTACCACTTCATAACTTTTATCCCCCTTTCCTTCACAATCCGCCTGGAATAACATCCATCTCTCTTCATTGCTTTCCTTTCTACTATTCCTTCCCCATACACTGATTTCCCATCTTACTTTCCAGAAAACTGGCAAAGACCAGACAAAACAAGTTCTTCAAATCACAACAGGGAACCAATAAATATCATCAGAGCAGACTTAACCTCATTCTTGGCATTACAATAAGGTAGGCCTACTGGGGTTGAATTAAATGATAGCTAACAATAAGCTAGCTGATACATCTCCTAACATTGACTAACCAGCTAACTGAACTAACATTTCCATTGTGGGGAAATTTTGTCCTGTGGGGAAATTTTGACTGACTTTCCGCTTGTTTGTAAAGAATGTCCTTATGTCCATTGTGTCTGGGGAGGAGCAAATACTGCAAACAATTCATCATCAATCAAGAATACCCCATTAGGCTAAGCTTATTTCACTGTTTAGTTGAACATTAATTTAACGTGGCCTAGGGTTAATTTTGAGGGCAGATAACAAAAGAATAAGGTTTTAGCAAAAGCAAGACATTGTGAGGTTGCAATGGGGCTGACGTCACCTCCTCCACTTTCGAGCAGCTGCACCAAAAATGTCTCCGCTCGCGCTGAGATTCACTTCACTCGCGCGTGGTGAGCTGTTGTTGGGAACGCCCGGAAAACCCGGAGTGGATTTTCAGTGGGATGTGCATTCTCTTATCGATCAAGTGGAATGGATTCTTTCACGAAGCAACAGAAACTGCGCTGGGTGAACTCATATTTTATGTTAAATGTGTGTGTGGGGGGGTCCAAATGAAGAATTATGAAATGTGAGGGGGACACGTCCCCTTCACATTCAATGCTGGCGACGCCCATGCTGTAGCTGTTGCCCGGAGGATACCGCAAGGAGGTTAGCACTCTGTCTTAGAGATCTTAGTGGTCGGAATATTTTTAAAAACCAGAAGTCAGAAACGTGAGTGTCAATTTCAATTCAATTAATTGGAACTGTTTAGTGAAAGTGGATCAGACAGTTTTTCTTCAAGGTTTGCCTTGAAAGCTGTGAATATTAACATTTATATTCTTTCATATAAACACCGGTCGGCCCTACTTTTGAGAAACACAAAGGCCTACAGAGCACAAAGAGGGTATTAGAAACAAATCTTATTACTTTTTGATTGAGTGTACCGATTTAATGTTATGTAATTACAATAATATTAATTTGCATAATTTTTTACTAATTTTTCAAACTTTATATTCAGTGTACAACCATCTATGTGCCTGCCAACTTCCATGTAAATGTCTTGGGGGGGGGGGGGGGGGGGGGGGGGGGTGTTAGGAAAAAACATTTGATCTCATTGGTTAATGAGACCCATTTGGGACCATGTGATCCTCATACAGAATATTACAGCAGTTTTCTAAAAATTAAGCAGTTTCTTCAATCTTTGATTTGGAAGATCTCAAGAACGGATAAACATTTTAATTCTGGAAAAAGTCTGTTGTTCTGCATTCAATTCTGAATCAGTAAGAGCAGTTTCAAGCAATTAGAATCGAATTTTCACCTGATATGTCTACAAACATTACTGGAGAGAGAGAAGGGGGGGTGACTTGCCTCTATATTTACATCAAAACACAGACATCTCTTAGAAGGACAGTATTATGTGCAACCATAAAACCTCAATTTAAAAATAAATAAATAAATAAATAAAAAGGGTATTTACTGACAAAGGGACTCCAGAGGGGACTCGACAGCAGAGTAAACTGTCTCCAATCAAACTACTACTTCTTTCAGCTGCTCCTGAAAGGGGTCGCCACAGCGGATTGTCCTTCCCAATTTATGATCGCATATCTGATTTGGCATAGGTTTTTTTTTTTTTAAAAAAACACCAGATGTCCTTCCTGACGCAACCCTCCCCAATCTAACCGGGCTTGAGACCAGCACTAAGTACGCACTGGCTTGTGCAACCCCAGTGGTTGGGTATTTTTACCTAATCTGCATGTCTTTGGACTGTGGGGGGGGAAACCGGAGAACCCAGAGGAAACCCACGCAGACATGGGGAGAACATGCAAACTCCACACAGAAAGGCCCCAGTTGGCCGTGAGTTTTGAACCTGGAACCTTCTTGCTGTGAAGCGACAGCGCTAACCACTGCACTACCAAACAAAAAGTACATGATAGATTCTTCAGGTCATATCGTGTATGTTAAGACGACTAATACTGTTAAAGTGACTCAAGTTGTTTATCTATAAACATACTGATTACATTATTGTCAATCAGATTTTTTTTGTTATTTATAAACTTTCAAAAAAAAAATTTATTTAATAAATATTTTTTTAATAAATTGGCGGCACGGTGGTGTAGTGGTTAGCACAGTCGGCTCACAGCAAGAAGGTCCGGGTTCGAGCCCAGCAGCCGGCGAGGGCCTTTTTGTGTGGAGTTTGCATGTTCTCCCCGTGTCTGTGTGGGTTTCCTCTGGGTGCTCCGGTTTCCTCCACAGTCCAAAGACATGCAGGTTAGGTTAATATGGGACGGCCTTGGGCTGAGGTGGCCTTGAGCAAGGTACCGAACCCCTGACTGCTCCCCGGGCGCTGTACTGTGGCTGCCCGCTGCTCTGGGTGTGTGCGTGCGTGTGTTCACTGCTTCAGATGGGTTAAATGCAGAGGATGAATTTCACTGTGCTTAAAGTGTGCATGTGACAAATAAAGGTTTCTTCTTTTCTTTTCTTCTTAAATTGAGAAAAATCCTCTCGAATTACACGTTCCTGAGTCCTCGGTCAGTAGACTCTTGGTCAGGGGTGTTGTGTCCAAATTGGTTGAGAAATTTGTGTGTCATAAACCAACTCAGAAACGTCCAATAACATCGTGCTCCAGCTTCAGGCGTGAAAGAAGTCTGACTGCACAGTGAAAGACAAGAGCCGGGAGCCAATCAGGGGAAAGAGGTTGAGCTTTTTGAGGGTTTATGGATGCTGTGAACTCAGATTTGGCTCGTTTTGCTGTGCGATATCAAAGAGGCTGAAATTCCAAAATTGTACATCCAGTAGCTTTGAATAAGATTGTTTTGTGTGCATGTAAATGCAATGCTGATGTGAAAAAGCTTTATTTTAACGAATTGTATGATTTTTTTTTTTTTAAATTGAACTTGGACAATATTTTCTTCTCCCAGTTCGAGATGTTTTTTTCCCCCTGACCCTTAAGTGTTTTAATTGCTTCCAGAATTGATATAACTGGTTTGTATAAAGACACACAGACTTGCTTCTAAGTATCTGCATGACACCGAAACTGTTTGTGAACATGTACCTGATGGGCCAGGATGTAAATGTTGTGGCCGACATTGCGCGGGGAGGCGGCATGCTCTTCCTCACCCTCCCCGTCCTCCTCGGTGTGTTCTACTTCCACCTCTCCTTGCATGTACGCCTTCTTTATCACCTCCACCTGCATGCATCAACCACAAACACCACGAATGAGTGCGTGCGAGTGTGCGCGTGTGTGTGTGTGTGTGTGTGTGTGAGAGAGACAAAAACTGTGCACGTGCTTAGTTTCAGCGTGCACATTCATGTGTGACTGACTGGAGTGCATGCTTTCACTGCAGTGCACAAACAGGCACACTTGCAGAAACATGTCTTTTTGAAAACGAGAAGTCACCAGGGCATGAAGCATTCCACAACCTGGTTCAAAGAATATTTGCCATCAGCAGTGTGTATGTGCACAGGAATCAGAGACAATGTGCATCATGGACAGGAATTTCAAAATGTTTCTTTGTATTGAGAAAAGAATAGGAAATAATTTTATTCCCAACTCGCATGTAATGGAAGAGCAGTCAATACACATTCATGCAAAAGAACCATGTTTGTTGACGATTTTCATGAACTATCAAGCCAAAGACATTAAAAATGAAAGCGAAATGTAAAATTTTAAATTATAAAACTGTATGATTCATAATTACAGGGATGAATCTGTGGTTATGCAAAACTTGTGCAGCTCTGAGCACGTACGAGTCCTGAAAACTTCCAGGAAAGGTTGAATTTCCTGCACTGTTGTGTTTAAAATCTGTAAAGCACCATCAGAACAGCTTTGGAAAGACGTTCTTTCACCTCCGTCTCATTCAAACCGTTTTTTAAAATCGAGTTATAGTTTACATCAAATTCATGTTATAAATCCACTCAGGCACCAAACAACTGCCCTCAGAGCTTTACTATCTCACAGAGTTCCTTGTTAATCAGTTTTCAGGAACATGTTCTCGTGACATCAGAAGTCACATGAAGCGGCATTCACCCATGTGCAATTAAAAGCATCACATGATCGCAATATAAATACAGCTACTCCTGGAAGGAAACAGACCTAACTGGACAGCATCATGACAACTCGGGAGCAAATCCAAGTTCAGAAAAGTATTAATCAGGGTTTGGTTATACATTAAAAATCCCCTGCAGCACCAGAAAATCAATCATCAAAAAACTGAGAAAAAAAAAAAAAAAAAAGACAGTTCTGCCGAGACTAGGTTGTCCACCAACAGCCTGTGACCAGGAACAGAAGGGATTAGCGAGAGAATCAGCCAAGACGTCCACTGCTTTAAGATCATGGGCTATTCATGACATATAATCCGAGTTCAGTTCAGTTCTTTATGCACACTGGCAGTTATTTGTCAAATCTATTTTTTTTAAATTTAATTTGTCAATTGATCAGTTTGAATAAAAATGAATTTCTCTGTCAAGAATTTGTATGAGCAAAACTTAAAAAGAAAAAAAAAACCATGCTATTCATGAAAGTCCTGTAAAGTCGCTAAAACTTTCAGATCCCACTCCTGCTCCTGAGTGCGTGTATACTGACGCAAAAGAAAACCAAATCATGTAAACCTCAAACGGTCGGCTTTGAATCTTATAATTTGTGACAAGTTACTGCATTTTCACCAACAGATGATGCTGTCAAGTGCAAACTGTTTATTTATTATAAATAAACACAAATTAAATGTTTTTGGCCCATTGTTTCAGAGAGACCCAACTGGCATTAAGGAACGACTATGGACATTTAGAGATCAGTATTTTGCTGGTGAGCAAAAAACTGGCTCCATTTTCCACCACACCTTGCAAGTTTTAAAGTCCTGGTCATGGCTTGGCCTCCCTGGTAGCAGAGAAACTCAATTAGCTGTAATTTTTTTTTTTTTTACTTGGCTTGTGTGTCAAACCTTTTTCATTTGACTTGGCTTATACTACGCTGGATGGACAACACCGAAGTCACCACCATAATTTCTCTGCAAATTTTGGCTTTTTCCGGTGTTGCGAGTCTGCTGGATCATCATCATCTTTTGGCTGCTCTCGATTAAGGGTCACCACAGCGGATCTTTCGTCTCCATTGCTCCCGGTCTTCAGCATCCTTCTCTACCACACCTGCCACTTTCACCACATCCATGCATCTCCTCTTTGGCCTTCCTTGTTTTCGTGTGCCTGGCAGCTCCATCCTCAACATTCTCCTTCCAACATGCTCTGCATCTCTTCTCAGGATGTGCCCATACCATCTCAGTCTCCTCTCTCTTAGCTTCATTCCCAAGCTCTCCACATGTGCTGTCCCTCTAATGTGCTCGTTCCTCATCCTGTCCAACCTCGTCACTCCCATCGCAAACCTTAACATCCTCAACTCCGCCACCTCCAACTTTGCCTCCTGTCTCTTCGTTAAGGGTACGGCCTCCAATCCATACATCACAGCTGGTCTCACTACTGTCCTATACATCTTGCCTTTCACTTTTGCTGGGACTTTCTGATCACAAATGACTCCTGAAATTCTTCTCCAACTGCTCCACCCTGCCTGCACTCTCTTTCTCACCTCACTATCGCAGCCCCCATTTTCCTGCACAGTTGACCCCAGGTACTTGAATTCACCAACTTTCTTTACGTCTACTCCTTGCATCTTCACTACACTCTCATCCCCGTTCTCATTGATGCACTGTATTCTGTTTTGCTCCTGCTCACCTTCATTCCTCTTCGTTCCAATGCATACCTCCATCTCTCCAAACCCAGCGCAACCTCCTTTCTACTTTCACCACATATCACAATATCATCCGCAAACATCATGTTCCATGGTGACTCTTGCCTCACTTCATCTGTCAAGCTATCCATCACTATGGCAAACAAGAAAGGACTCAAAGCAGATCCTTGATGGAGTCCCACCTTCACCTTGAACCATTCAGTTGTTCCAACTGCACACCTCACTGCTGTTTCACTGTTCTCATACATGTCTTGCACCACTCTGATATACTTCTCATTCACGCCACTCTTTCTCATCTCTCGGCACTCTATCGTATGCCTTCTCCAGGTCTACAAACACACAATGTAGCTTTCTCTGGCCTTCCCTGTACTTCTCCATTAACATTCTTAAAGCAAAAATTGCATCCGGCGTGCCCTTTCTTGGCATAAACCCGTACTGCTGTTCACAGTACGGGTTTATGCTTATCCAGCGAGTCTGCTGGACAAGCTGCTAAATAATAGTTTTTATTCATGTTGACGCGAGTCAAAAGTGCTTCAGCTTCTGCATCAGAAATTTACAACTTTTTGCTGTTTAGTCACCATTTTGCACTTTCCACTCTTGTCCTTTTTGTGGGCGTCGCCAAACACAAATCAGCTGTGCACAATAATTTACAGGTGATCAACGTGCCATTTAACAACCTACACACGCAAATATAAAGGAAATCAATATTGATGAAACATTTGTAAAACCTGGCTTTCTTTTTTTTTTTTTTTAAGTTTGGTTTTGGGCGAGGTTTAGTTTGGTTTAATTTTACATTTACACAAAACTTGACTAAAAGACTGAGGCTGACTGTTATTATGCATCCGCTGAAAAATGTTTGCAGTCCTTTCAGTCGTACATCCTCAATCACTCACCAGTTCTTTAGGTCTCATGTTGTACAAGATCCGCTCTGCGTTCTCACTGTCATGACGGCTCTCCATGATGGCCAGAAGGAGCTTGGAAGCGTTATTCTGCTCAACAGAGACAGACAGATAGAAGTCTAAGAATTCTGTCAAACCTTCTTTTCCATTCTGGCAAGCTTGGACAGGATACAAACTTGATCTGAGACAACTGGATTCAAGCTACAATTGCAGCAAATAGCTTCTACGGCCATGTTCAAAATGACACAAGTACATGCTTACAACTTGTACTAAACACCAAAGTCAGTATATCATATGCTACTTGCATGTGTGTAGGGGTATTCACACCTTCAGCTCGAGCACAAGGTCCATCCTCTTCTTGCCCAAAGGGTTTATGTCATTTAAAATGAGTGCAATGATTATGTCAATGCCATTGCACTCATGAGTGGCGATGCAGTTCTGAAAAGACACAGTAGAAAGTTGGCGTAGGTCGAGTCTGTCGCTCGTTTCGATTCGATTCATGTACAAATTCACAGAAAAAGCAATAAAGAGAAATTTCAACTAATCTAATTGCACCAATCCACCAACCTCCAAAAAATCCGGAAATTTACAAATGCACGAACAGGCACAACCCCCCCCCATACACACACAGCCATACACTTGCGTATAGATTAGTCAAAGCGTTCCTTTAATGAGAGTGCAATCTGAAAAGCTTGATCCATCAGGTGATTATGCTGTTCTTTTTTTTTTTAAAAGATTTTTTGGGGGCTTTTTGCACCTTTATTGGATAGGACAGTGTAGAGACAGGAAATGAGCGGGAGAGAGAGATGGGGAGGGATCGGGAAATGACCTCGGGCCGGAATCGAACCCGGGTCCCCGGATTTATGGTATGGCGCCTTATCCACCTGAGCCACGACGCCCCCGATTATTCTGTTCTGAAGAAAATAGGAATGACATCATAAGGAAGGAACAAAGCGCCACTGCCATTATGCAATTAAGGGGTGTTCACATGGCAAATTTTACTCCGGTGTAGCACCGGGGCTGCCCCAGTAGAGCGTTCACACGGTACAAAGTTATACCGGTGTCGCCCCTGAAAGCTGCTTAAACCGGTGCAAATCTAACCCTGCTCGGGAGGTGGTTTAAGAAATTTACTCTAATGCTAGTTTGCGGGGCAGCACCGATATAAAATGGGACGTCTGAACGCTACAGGGGTAGACTCGCTACGTGTGAGGAGAGTTGATTACATACAGGCATTGCATAATTTGCATCCTGGTATTTTGCGCTTCCAAAATGGCGTATATCAACAACAACAGAACTGCGTGTCTTCCAGTGTTGCCAGATTGGGCGGTTTTAAGCAGGGCTTTGAACCAGTTCAAGGAACGAAAACGAAAACCGGGAACTTTTTCTATTTCATATGGAACAGAAACGAAACCAGAAACTTTATTATTTTTTATGTTCCGGAACAGAAACGCTTATTAAAAATAATGGTAACCGGTTAATACCGGTTTTTATTTCACTCCTCAAAGTTTCCGTAGCCTACAAATAAAAAAAGTCATTCTTCTCCTGCGCAAGTTTCTATGACCCACTGGGGTTCACTTCCTGTGTGACGTTCGCTGACTGAATGGAGAGAGCGGGAGGGTGGACTACTATCACGTCTCCACATCTTAAATAAGAGGTAAATACTGCAGTCTATCGTTATTCAAAAACGTCAATTTCAAACACGATATCAATATATTTGTCCACGTTAATGAGAGGCTCGCGAACATTAAATGACGTTAACCTCTGTTAGCCTATCAATGCATAGGGCCTGACTAGCCTTTGGTAACACACTAAACGAATTCTCTTTCATTTTTGGCACTTTTTCTGTTTGTGTAGATGGGAAGACATACTGAGAATCCAAATCGCCAGCATTTGAAATAATAATTGTTTTGAATTATTTCTTGTCTTATTTAATGAAGGTTGTAATAGAATTAGCCTACATTTGGCTTAAGCTGGATGAGACAGAGACAATTTTATAGCCATTTGTTAAACAGCTGACAGGGAACGTAATTAACCGTTCCGGGAACGAAATTTTTTTGTTCTAACCGGTTCAGGAACGTCTATTTAATGGTGGAACCCAAAACTGGAAACGTTAAAATTCCGTTTCTGTTTGGAACGAACCAATAGGAAAAAAATTCTGGTTCAAAGCCCTGGTTTTAAGTGCATTTTGGCGGTTTGAACATATTTTGGGCTGGAAAACGTCAGCAGTATCTGGCAACACTGGTGTCTTCATCCACGTTGTTTTCCCGGCGCTTGGTGATGCCATGACAACCGGGAAATGGAAGTACATTTTCACGCATGTGCATATTTCATCTCCGCATTATTACTATCGTATAGCACGGTCGCAAAAACTGCCGTGTGAACGCAAGTGGGGCTGCACCGGTGCTAACACGCTTCTCTCTAGTAAGCAGGTTTGTGACGTGTGAATGCTCCACAAAATTTACACCGGTGTAAGATATATCGCAACAAAATACATCGGTGCAGCATTGATGCAAATATGTGCCGTGTGAACACCCCTTTAGAAGCTTTCGACCCCATAGAAAACCAGAGATTGGAAATAACGTGTACCATTATGCTGCAGTCGAGTCAGATCTACTCTCCTTCGTCAAACTCTACATGTAGGAAACTTGGGTTCTTCATGCAATTGCTGCCTTTTCATGCACATTTTTATATGCGTTTATGTCTATGTACAAAAGGCGGCTTGTGGCAGGATGTGTCAGCATTCACACGCATACTGAACGCAAGTGTGACCGTGCACATGTGCTCAGATGCCCACCTGGTTCTCATGGCAGGGACCCTGGCAGTACTCAGTGAGGCTCTCCACAGTTTGGTTGATGAGAGCCACGTTCTTCTCATTAATGTAGAGCCCCAGCAGACCCAGGCCTCCTGTGGTGCTGCCACAGATGCAGTCAAGGAACTGCAGTGTCTCACACACCAGGTTATAATTGTTCTTGTTGTTCTGACAGCGCAGGAAGTTCTGGAGAGAGAGAGAGAGAGAGAGAGAGAGAGAGAGAGAGAGAGAGAGAGAGAGAGAGAGAGAGAGATACACAGCTCAGTGGAAAATGTGTCAACAGGATATAAAGGATGTGTGCTGGTTCTCATACATTAGAAGGCATGGGCTTCAGGAAGAACACCCACAGAGACTCGAGTTTGTGTCTGTAATGGGCATTAGAACATAAACAAATGTTCCATATTTGGGTTTACTTCATGAATGATAAATTAACTTTCAAAACATGTCCTCAGACTATAAAATAATGAAACCGAGTTCTGACACTCGCTGATTCTGGCCCGAGGGTTTTTCCTTCTTCTTCGTCACACCTCTTTTGGTCTGTGTTCATCATCATGCCATCTGGATGATCTCCAGTTTGCACAGGTTTGGGGCAGGACAGAAATTAGGCCTGAGGCTGACCTGGAGCTCGCGGTTGTGGTTTTCGCAGAGCAGCTGCATCAGACGCAGGATGGGCTGCATGATGGTGATGGTGACGCTCATCTCGTTCTCGTCTTGGTTCTTCTCCCCTGAGCTGGTCGGGACTTCACCCCCACCCAGATGCTCGTCCGAGTCCACCTCCCGTCGGTACGCAGTGAAAGCCTTCTTTGTGGCTGTGGAAGCTTCCAGGAGCTGCTCGCGCACCTCTTCTGTGACCACGGCAACATCCTTTACTGGAGGAGGGGAGACGGGAGAGATAAAGGTGTTTGTTTTTGCTCAAGTATTTCAACGTACTGTCAGTGTCATGGAGAATAAAGTGACCTTCTCTGATGTACTTTCTGTCTAGGAGAGTGGGAATTAATTAAAAATCAAAGAAAGCCAGTTTCAAACTCTTACATTTGTTTCACAACGCCCTTCCATTTAAAAACATTTTGCACAACGCTACACGACAGCCTGTGAGCCCTTTCAATTCCTGGACATTCCCACTCCCTCCCTTCCTCTCCGCTTGATGAGTTTGTTTTGGGGTAGACAGCGTATGCTCTGTGCAGGCCCTGACCTTTCTTTTTGGTCGGTGCCTCCTTGTCGTTTGCGTCCTCGTCTTTACGCTTGCTGCCCAAGTCGCTGGTGTTGACGGTCACGGTGGCTTTGATCTCCTGCTGGGCCAGCTTCATCCGCTCATAAAACACCTTGAAGAACTTCTCCGACTTGTTGTCCCTCGTCAACCTAATAAAGAACGATCTCTGGAGGAAAAAGGGACAGAAAGAAAGAACACTTGAAGGAAGGAGTGCTCTGCTAGCAAACAAACGCTGCTAGAAACTTTATTCGAGTAGCGATTTTGAAACAAGTAGTTTGGAGGCGAATATGGACTTTTTTTTAATATCAGGATACGGTTATTTTTAAAGTGGACTGCAGGAAATGATCACGAGGCAGAGAATATTAATGAAATACCGGTCTCTGGAAAATTCTGATGAGCAATTTCGTTCTTTATCGCTAAACGTACTTTGACTCCTTTAGAACGCTTCAAACTGACCTCAAGTTGCAAATGTTTTTTTGCTTTGACATTTTGAGAGAAAACACGTTTCCTGCAGACGAAGAAGGAGAAGAGGTCAATACCCGTGCTGGAGAACCACTCTGGTTTAACGTGCCTGACTCAGTTTTTCCGTCAGGTGACTCCGGAAAGCAGGAAAAGCCATGGATGCAAACTATGCACGGCAGCAGCTCTCAGCACGGGAATTCTCGACAACTACAGTTACCCAGGTTTCACTCGGAGCTCAGAAAAAAAGGACACTATAATTCGGTCACTGAGTGTGCCTCGTTTGGAATTTGAAGGCCTATCCCTTTAAAGACCTCATGAAGCGTGGCACAGTGCAGCCATGCTCCTGGGTTCCGTTCTCACGTCCCTCCCTCAGCCCTGTTTACTGCCTGCCTAGCTCACACCACCGGAGTTACATAACGTGCACACAAGCGAGCACACACACATTCTCTCTAACACACACACGGAAATAACCTGGAGTGCCTCCCTCAGCTCACCTGATTTATCACCATCTGCCTTTTGGTAGTTTGTGACGACACACACACACACACACACACACACACACACACACACACACAAGACTATTTTTCTCCCAGCAGTGAAACGGTGGTTCCTGTTCATTTCCAGTAATGCATCTGGGAAAAAAAAAATACATATACACACACACACATATATCGACCAATAATAAATGATGCATTTCGATCTTCCTCTTTGTGACGGAACTGAATGTGTAGAACACAGAAAATGGGGTGCGATGGCTCAGGTTGGAGGAATATGTAGTAGTTTTTTTTTTCTTCTCTGGTATATCCTGTCCTACTTTCCTCCTTTTTTACTTTTGTTCCCCCTCCTCAACAATCTCTCCTTACATAAGCACTTAACTCAGCTGAGGGAACAGAGTGCGTGGGGGGGGGGGGGGGGGAATCGCTTGCTTGTGCTCTGGGCCGGGGGGGAAGAAAAAAAAAAAAAAGAGAGAAAGAAAAAAAAAGAAGCGTAGGAAAATCCTGCCCTACTTTCACAAGCCAAACAGGCACGAAACGAGTGTGTGGCATGTTGGAGCTAAAGGGAGAGAAGAGGGAGGGAGGGAAAGTTATCAGCCGGCTTCTGGGGCAGTTTTGAAAGCTTGTTACATAAGCGGCCTTCTATCCAGGTTAAAGTCACTCACGCTCAGGAGACTCAAGAACGCACACTTCGTCTCTCTCTCTCTCTCTCTCTCTCTCTCTGTCTCACACACACACACACACACACACACACAGAGGAACATGTACATTGATTTAAAGACTTGAAGGAGGATGACTACAAAAGTTTATCATTCCACACACCTAATGAATAATGAACAGACACCATTTTTCAAGAAAACAAATATGACCAGTTCTTCAGTTTTATACAGATAAGCCTTTTTTTTTTGGGGTGGGGGGGGGGGGTGGGGGGTGACCACATTAATTCAGCAAGCCCATGAAATCAGAGATCTCATCAGATTGACGTGACTGGGTGGATCAACACAGGTTGCATAAGACAAAACCAGTTTATAACATTAGCAAGCGTGAATGCGAAGGACTCATGACTGCATGTGTAAACAACCCTCCGGAATCAGCCGATGTTGTCGACACGGCAGCACCTGACCGGCATATGACAACAACTCAGGAAAAACAGGACATAAAAAAAAAGGAGGGCAAAAAAGGGGAAAAACAAATTAAAAAAAAAAAAAAGTCCATGGCAAACAGCAGTTCCTGTTTCGTCAGAATCAGTCCAGGCGAATAAGAATCTGAGTGCCATCGTGGAGCAGCTGGTGGAAGAAGAGCTAATGCGCTGACAACTTGACTACTCTGTAGGGTCTGCGATATACGCAACCTTTCTCATGCTGCTTACATGCTGTGCGAGTCTCTATATGTATCAGGTTGACTCATTATGGTTTACGGTGACGAAAAATTCATCTCATGGGTCAGTTAGTTTGCCAATAAATGCAGTTAATCTTTTCATTCCCTGAATTGCAACACAACCGGTGAATTCGGGTTACCTGAGTCAGGACTGAGGGATTGGTGTCAACTTTTACCCCTACAGGACGAAGGCTTTCAGATCGCAAATCTTTATAAGAAAACCATTTCCTGTAACTGGTCACAGAGCACGGACTCAATCAGGAGTGGACACTAAATAGTAGACACTAAAGCTGATTACTGGAAAGCGCTCAGGTCAATACTTGTATTATCGTTATTATAGTGCTTTATGTAATGAGACAAACTCACTCCATCTGTATGCGTTTAGCATCATTTATCATATTACGAGCTACATTCCACTGCATCCTCCTGAAAGCCCTGGAATAACCCAGAAACCTGTGGAGAATAACTTGATCCGCCTCCCGACCCTCAACCCTGAAACATCCACTTCCGACTCAGCGTCAGACCCACAGAACATTCTGGTTAAGGGGAGGGATCACCACCACCTCCTGAGTTCCTCGCCCTCTCTCTCTCTCTCTCTCTCTCTCACACACATACACACACACACACACACACACACACACACACACACACACACACAGCTGCAGTTATTGTCAACCACAACTGTTGCTTAAATTCACAAAAAAGGGTGTTTCTTATTACACATGTGCATGTGTAATCAGGAAAAAAAACCCTCAGATGATGGCCAGCATACCAGAAGGTTTTAAGGCGTATTGTGGGAAGAGTTCTGTTTAATAAAAATAATCACTAAATAGTTGATCCCTGATGCAAGCAGTCATTGTGGTCATTCAGATATACCACATATATTAGGCGGGGGGGGGATGAACTCAGGGCAGGAAATGCACCCTCATGCAAGTTTTCACAAGTTCAAAGAAATTCTTGCGCTCATCCTCTCAAAGAGGTTTAGGTGGAGTTTCTCAGAATCTGCCCTCGGTCACCACCTGTCCGAAACGATGTCCATCTAATCCTGTGCATTTAATCACCGAGTCGGCTTATGAACACAGCGAAATGCTGATCATGAATGACGGACGGTCATGCAGCTGGTTCAAGCAAGCTCTCATTCACGTCACAGTTTGCTGTTTTTAATGAAGTATTCCAGGAGCAGGGCAGCTGGACACCACAGGAAGTGCACCAGCAGGAGGAGCTGTGTGGGTGGTGTCATTAAACAACCGCCTACGTGAACAGAGAAGCAGGTCAGGCTTCCGTTCGCAACCCACTCCCCATACATGCACACGCTCGCTCACTCTCACACACACACAGCATCAACAAGGGGATGTTGCATAAGACCCGCTTATAGGTGCTTGGCTCGCTCGCCACGATCCTGCCAGCTCCGAGCTAACGGCCGTCACTCCATCAGCCCTGTAACCACGGGAACGAGCCATTGCAAGGGAAGCTGAGAGAGTGGGCGGGTGCACGGCAGGTCCTTCGCACCGTAACTGCAGTCTGAATAATAAACCTGTCACCTCGATGCAGCACGCTGATATTCAGATTCGAGACGGGACAGATCAACGCCCCCTCACACATTCACACTGTCAAACCACCACACGTACACACCTCTCTCTCACACACCATGTCTGCTGGTGTTTCCAATATCCTGCAATGCATTGTGCGCTTTAAAGAGGGGGCCTGATATTCAACACTGTGCTTTTGGAGATTATTATAAACGAGCAGATCCTAAACCAGAAGATTTTTTTTAATTAAATACGATCCCTACATCTTTGCCCCAAGAAACACCAGAAAACACTGCAGGGGAAAAAATAACTCTGAGGTCAAAATATCAGCATGGTGTGTGAACTCTTACAGGCTCTTCCAGTTCCTCGACCTGAGCAACATCACTCCCATTCATGTCTGGTCTCTATGATTAAAAAAAAAAAGTGTGTGGGCCTTGCGCACTTATTTTTTCTTGGAGCTGCCCAAGATACATTAATGTCTGTGGACACCTCACCATCATACCCATGTGTTATTGGAACATCCCATTCCAGATTTCAGGAAGGCTTTCCACAAGGTTTTGGGTGTGTGGATTTGTGCTCATTCGGCCACAAGAACATTCGTGAGGTCAGTAACTGATGTTAAGATTACAGCCCTGATGCACACCTCGAGTCTCGAAGAGCTATAAACCTTTCTGACGAGCTTTCTTGCTCATTGGGGATAGATTAGGGATAAAATTAGCTCATGTTTTAAGTCGTTCAAATTCTGTAAAGCTGCTTTGCGACAATGTCTATTGTTAAAAGCGCTATACAAATAAACTTGACTTGACTTCTTGGGGGGAAAAGTGAATTTGTATCTGCTAAGAACATGTTTTCTGTATAGTCAGGATTACGTATTTGAATTTGGTTCCGTCTCTAGGACAAATGCATGCACAGTGAGCACTGGAGGCAGCGTTGATAGTAGAGAAGCTCCACAGGCTTAACACGGACTAATTCAGAGAGAGAGAGGCTGCTCCATGCGTTACAAGCACTGGCAACTAAAGAGTGAAATTTTGACGAGCAAAATCCTCAACTCGATATCATGGGAGTAAATAAGCTGCAGTTGGATGGAAGGAGTTTCTCTCAGTTATTCCCCCCTGACACACAAACTATCTCTTGCCAGTTGAATCTCAGCCCTCACACCTGTTCCCTTTCACTAAGAAGTATAAAAAAAAAAAAGAAGGAGGGAAGGACTGATAAAACCAGGTAATAGCCACACACACTTTTGAGTATGTCTAGAGTCCACACGAGAGGATTACTGTGTGTGCATGCACTTGCTTGTTAATGACCATGAGACACACGTGCATGCAAGCTGATGCCTGTTGTCTGATGTCTGTTTCTGGAGAAGTTATGTAGGTCAGGAGCTAATGTTTAATGGAATGTGTGCACGCGCACGGGGGTGTGTCTGTGTGTGTGTGTGTGTGTGTGGATGGCAGGAACAGGTGCAGCCAGTGACCTGAAACCTCTGTGAAAAGCGGCTCGGCTGCTGACGAGGAAGAGGAGTCTTTCACCCCGGGGCTCATGTCCTCCTCTCCACGTCGTGACACGAAGCTCAAAATTACATAATACAAACACGCACTCACGCATTGGGCAGCGTGCACCTTATAGGAAGGTGCTGACATTTTAGGTTGTTAGAATTGAAGTTAAACTTCATTGATTTTTTTTTTTTTTGCCTCACTAGCTGCCCTGTTTGCTTTAAATGTTTACCATTACTGACCAAGAACCCAAGACCACAAATGAGAATCGCAAAAGAACCCAATAAGTCAACGCATAGATACACACCAAGACCCTGACTGCAACACTGAGGAGACGACTCTTGGCTCCACACACACGCGACTTCCCAGCTGCTCTGTAATAAAATTCTGTTCTATTTATACTTTTCTTAGGAACCTCCAGGCCAACATGTCAACATGCTGCAAGCAAAGAGGTTTGGGTTTTGTGTTCTTTGGCTAGAAAAAAGCTTAACAGCTCAAATAAATAAATACATCAATAAAAAACACACAGATGGATAGAGAAATAAATAGGTACATGTCTAGCTGTTGGATTTCTACTCGTGTGATAATCTGTATTGTGCTCATCATGGGGTGCGTGAAGACTTTTTGAAACAAACCCTGGTCTGGATTGTTGTAAAATGATCCATCTGAACGCCTGCCCAACACTATCTACAATGATCTCCTCACCAGCCAGTGGGAGTACGGCTTTTGACCTTTGCGCAAATTGCAGACAGTGACTAAACCTGGCTTTTCATAGCCCTGGGGAGGGACGCCAGCAAATAAAGCGACAACTAACAGGAAGATGGCACTTCCTTTTTTGGTGATTTGCCTACGTGCATTTACCGTAGTGCATATCCACTCTCTCTGTGTGCCCTTTTCTCTGTGAGGATGGTTTTGTGGTGCATGGGAGACATCATTTCCTCACCTACAATCTAGCATTTGATGTACAAACAGAGGTGACGTATAGGCAACCAAAGAGACTGTGGGACACAGGATAAAATGTGTGTGTGTGTGTATCAGATGAGATGCCTGTGGTTTTGCAGCCCACTCTCGAGCTGCCAGGACAGAGTGGGCGAATGCTTCCGTCATGGGTCATCCAAAAACCAGCTCTCTCACAACTTCTCCAACACCCCCACCCCTCCCTTCCTCATTCTTTCCCTTTCAGTCTTGCTAATTTTAGTCACCGCTGACCATATCCTGTCTGATTTGTGAACAAACCTGCAATGTGTTCGCATTTACTACAGGTTTCATTCTTAAACAGGCTTTCACACTAAAATATCTGACTTTTGGCTGCGTGGAGTACAAATTCAGTCCCTCTTAAGCAAAACTCCATCACCCAATTCAGGTTAAACCTCGGCACTGTATGATTGTAGTTTCTGAAGTTTATTTTGTAAATGGTTATATTTTCAGTCAATAAAAGATCAGGACTTTTGCCTGAATCAAGCACCACAGGTGCAGTCCCAAAGGATCCAGTTCCATAGGTGTCTGGCACTGGTTTATGATTGGAACCGGCAGGACTTAAACATCAACACTGTCGTCACCTCACGACTATATTATATGATGAATCTTGCCAACCTGCACGCATTTTGTTAAGGAGCTCCTCAATTTAACATCGGAATACACTGCAACAAACTATCGCTCAGAAATTCACCCTTTGACTTCCCAAAAAATTAAAAGAGATGAGCCAGCTGACATCTGGCATGGTTTGCTTCTTGTCACGGTAAATAAAGAATGTTTTGAATTAATACGAGTTGAGTTTTGGTCATTCATATGAAATAAAACCAATAAATATACGTTTGATTGCTAACATGAGACAAGTACATGTGTAACATCGGGTGGCACGGTGATTCATTTGCAGTGTCGCAGAAAGAAGGTTCTGGGTTCAAACCTCACAGTCAACTGTGGTCTATTCTTGTACGCTCTCCACGTGCCTGAGTGGGGTTCCTCCGGATGTGCCGGTTTTCTCCCACAGTCCAAAGACATGTGGATTCGGTCAACTGTCTACTCTAAAGAGCTAATCGGTATGAACGCGAGTGTGAATGATTGTTCGTCTCTGCGTTAGCCTTGAGCTAGACTGGCGACGGTGAACCCCACCTCTTGCCTGAAGTCAGCTGGGATTGACTCGAGCTCACCCATGACCCTGACAGATCAGCGGTATAAAGAATGGATGAATGGAAATGGAACAGTGATATTTATTTGGGATGCAACTGAAAATTTTCAGCCAAAAATGATCAAAAACAGCAAAAGGGGGAGGACAAATAATTTGAGTGACAAGGTCATCCCGTCATCCCTCAAGTTTGAGGAAAATGAATCTGAACTAGAAACTCAGTTCATTTAGCGACCGGTTGAGACACGTTTTGAAGATGAAAAGATTTCAGTCTGGGTTTTTAACTTGCAGCACTGGTGATGTTTAACACTTCAGTTTTTTCTGTAGTAAATCAAAAATCAGTTAATTAGCAGGTTTAAATAAAAGCACAAATCTGTATAGAGCTGCAATAAACCTAATCCCAACAGTGTTTAACAGCAGTGTTCTTTTTACCTCAGAGACTTTTGGACAGTGGGGCGGCACGGTGGTGTAGTGGTTAGCGCTGTCGCCTCACAGCAAGAAGGTCCTGGGTTCGAGCCCCGGGGCCGGCGAGGGCCTTTCTGTGCGGAGTTTGCATGTTCTCCCCGTGTCCGCGTGGGTTTCCTCCGGGTGCTCCGGTTTCCCCCACAGTCCAAAGACATGCAGGTTAGGTTAACTGGTGACTCTAAATTGAGCGTAGGTGTGAATGTGAGTGTGAATGGTTGTCTGTGTATGTGTCAGCCCTGTGATGACCTGGCGACTTGTCCAGGGTGTACCCCGCCTTTCGCCCGTAGTCAGCTGGGATAGGCTCCAGCTTGCCTGCGACCCTGTAGAAGGATAAAGCGGCTAGAGATAATGAGATGAGACGAGACTTTTGGACAGTTTTGAACTTGAGTTTAAAAGAACCAGAACAATCAGTAAGCCTGATTTTAGAAGGCCTCTTCTGTTTTGCCTCAAATGAAATAAGTATTATTTTCAATAATACTTCAGGGTGTCCCCATCCCTTCACTAATACTTTGTTAAAGCACATTTTGCTTGTAATACTGTATTCAATCTTTTTGGCTCAGAATCTTCCAACTTGGCTCATCTTGATTTGGTCATTTTATTCCACTCTTCTTTACAAAAATGCTCCAGATGTATTACATTGTGACGGGATCTCCTGTGCACAGCATTCCACAGGGTTTTCATCGGATTTAGACTTGGGCTCTGTCTCGGCTCGTCCAAAAACACCAATCGTCTTTTGAAGCCGTTCCTTTGTCGTCATGGATTTGTGCTTTGGCCGCGTTATCGTAGCGGAAGGTGAAACGTTGTTCATCTTCAGCTGTCTCACAGAGGTTTGCGGGTGGTTCTACACTATAGTTGCAAATTGGTGTCACCTCACTTAACAAGTATTCTGAGACCAGGCCTTTAAATAAAAATCAGGGTGTCTGTGTTCATATGCCTTCCTATTGATTATAAAAATTAATTGATATTAAATTTTATCCACTCAAATACAGTGGGGCAAAAAAGCATTTAGTCAGTCACCAATTGTGCAAGTTCTCCCACTTAAAAAGATGAGAGAGGCCTGTAATTTTCATCATAGGTATACTTCAACTATGAGAGACAAAATGAGAAAAAAAAAAAATCCAGAAAATCACATTGTCTGATTTTTAAAGAATTTATTTGCAAATTATGGTGGAAAATAAGTATTTGGTCAATAACAAAAGTTCATCTCAATACTTTGTTATATACCCTTTGTTGGCAATGACAGAGGTCAAACGTTTTCTGTAAGTCTTCACAAGGTTTTCACACACTGTTGCTGGTATTTTGGCCTATTCCTCCATGCAGATCTCCTCTAGAGCAGTGATGTTTTTGGGGCTGTCGCTGGGCAACACGGACTTTCAACTCCCTCCAAAGATTTTCTATGGGGTTGAGATCTGGAGACTGGCCAGGACCTTGAAATTATTCTTATAAAGCCACTCCTTCGTTGCCCGGGCGGTGTGTTTGGGATCATTGTCATGCTGAAAGACCCAGCCACGTTTCATCTTCAATGCCCTTGCTGATGGAAGGAGGTTTTCACTCAAAATCTCATGATACATGGCCCCATTCATTCTTTCCTTTACACGGATCAGTCGTCCTGGTCCCTTTGCAGAAAAACAGCCCCAGAGCATGATGTTTCCACCCCCATGCTTCACAGTAGGTATGGTGTTCCTTGGATACAACTCAGCATTCTTTCTCCTCCGAACACGACAAGTTGAGTTTTTACCAAAAAGTTCTATTTTGGTTTCATCTGACCATATGACATTCTCCCAATCCTCTTCTGGATCATCCAAATGCTCTCTAGCAAACTTCAGACGGGCCTGGACATGTACTGGCTTAAGCAGGGGGACACGTCTGGCACTGCAGGATTTGAGTCCCTGGCGGCGTAGTGTGTTACTGATGGTAGCCTTTGTTACTTTGGTCCCAGCTCTCTGCAGGTCATTCACTAGGTCCCCCCGTGTGGTTCTGGGATTTTTGCTCACCAATCTTATGATCATTTTGACCCCACGGGGTGAGATCTTGTGTGGAGCCCCAGATCGAGGGAGATCATCAGTGGTCTTGTATGTCTTCCATTTTCTAATAATTGCTCCCACAGCTGATTTCTTCACAACAAGCTGCTTACCTATTGTAGATTCAGTCTTCCCAGCCGGGTGCAGGTCTACAATTTTGTTTCTGGTGTCCTTTGACAGCTCTTTGGTCTTGGCCATAGTGGAGTTTGGAGTGTGACTGTTTGAGGTTGTGGACAGGTGCCTTTTATACTGATGACGAGTTCAAACAGGTGCCATTAATACAGGTAACGAGTGGAGGAGAGAGGAGCCTCTTAAAGAAGAAGTTACAGGTCTGTGAGAGCCAGAAATCTTGCTTGTTTGTAGGTGGCCAAATACTTATTTTACCGAGGAATTTACCAATTAATTCATTAAAAATCCTACAATGTGATTTCCTGGATTCTTTCCCCCCATTTTGTCTCTCATAGTTGAAGTGTACCTATGATGAAAATTACAGGCCTCTCTCATCTTTTTAAGTGGGAGAACTTGCACAATTGGTGACTGACTAAATACTTTTTTGCCCCACTGTATAATAGTGTTGGTAGAATTTTTCATTGCAAGTACCCAAGGGGGTCCAAAATGCATGTCTCATACATCCCAGAAGGAAAATAAACCCTTGCTGAAAAATATTTATTGGTGTTATTATTTTGTGTCACCCATTTAAATATGATCAATATTGTCCAGGCAGCATGAAGAAAAGCACATTTTGAAAATATTTCCAATACTAGTCAGAAATGTTCCCGCCAAGAAATTGATTTTTGGTGTCCCAAGTAATTAAGTCAGTACACTAACAGTACTAACTAGAGACACCTGGGGAAAATGGACAGAACTATTCTAATGAGATGACTGCAGTGCATTGTGGGAATCCCACAAGTTCAAGGGAGGGAAACATTGAATTTCATATTGTGGTAGTTTTCCAGCATTGTTCAGGTTTGTATGGCAATTTTTAACAGAATTTATAATAGCAGTCAATACACTAACACTTCTAGAATGATGTAGGCCCAGCTTTGTCATGAAAACATGTTTGTGCCATGAATGTGAGTTAGAAGACCTTTCAACTAGACTACAATGCACAGGCATCATATACACATCTGCACCCTGGTGACCAGATGATGAACTATTTGTCCATACACTAACACCGGGGTCTGTTTGTGTACTGACTATTGTGTTAGTGTATTGACCAATTTGATAGGATGACAGTTTGATGTCTTTCGATCCCTTTTGTCAACCTACTAGTATATAGGCCTATACCTACTACAGTACATGTATCCTACCAGGATATCTTTAAAGGTTTTCTGATTAGGCCTAGTCAATTTCTGAGAGTGTCCCCGTCACCAGAAATTCCAAGAACTCTAGGCACATGATGATTCCTACATCTACATGGACCCAACTAGTAAAAAAATCACCCAGATTTGGTGTAGTGATTGGGACATTTATCCAGCGCCTGGTGTAGTCATGAATTTGGACATTGTTTGGATTGACTAAAATGTCAAAAGCACGGGCAAATTTAGAAAAGTGAGGAAATGTTAATTAGGCTACTTTATAATTGGTGTCATGAAATGTTGCCTTAGGTTCTTATGTGTTTTGTTCCTAATTTTGTTAACACATGGTTAATGTTGTTGCCATTTTTGAGGTTCAAAAATTAAATCCATTCCTGTTCTGCTCAAATAATCAACTTCGTTGTCTTATTTTTGAACATGTCAGTACACAAACATGCTGTCAGTACACAAACGCTGCACCCTTTTAATACATATATTTATTGTTCTATTGTGATAAATATATATTTTCAAATAGAATTATTTATAATAAGGCCCAGATTTGTAATTGGGGTCAATTACATTTTGATTTTGGTCAGAGATTATGGATTTATTAGGCATTTCAGAGACCTGTTTGTGTACTGACAGAGACAAGGGCAACCTTGACCTTGAAATGACCATGACCTTTGACCTTGAATTTTGCCATATCGAGCAATAAGAAGATACTTTGATAAAACTCCAAAATTGGCTACCAGAATTCTGCCTTATGAACTTATCAGTTTGCTCAAGGTCCATATCCCAATTTGCAACTATAGTGGAGAACCACCCTTGCGTGTTTTGTGTTAAAATCGATTGGTATTTGGAGCTATCCATTATTCCCTAAATCTTGATTAGAGCCCCAGTCCCAAGTGAAGAGAAGCAGATCTACAGCATAATGCTGCCACCAAAATGCTTCACTGTGGGTATGGTGGTCTTTGGGTGATAAGCGGTCTCATTTTAGCGCTAAATAAATCTTTTAGAATCATGCTGAAAAAGTTCTCCCTTGTTCTCACTGGACCAAAACACATTTTGCCACATGGTTTCGGCAGGCTTGGACTCCCCCCCCTCCTCATGAGAAAGGGCTTCCATGTAGCCACTCTACTCCATCACCCAAACACTGAAGAATACAAGAGACTGTTGTCACATGCAGGAAGAAGTGTCCACGACTTGCTTACAGCTCCTTTAATGTTGCTGTAGGTCTCTTGGCAGCCTCCTTGTTAAGTCTTCATATTTTCCTTCCTTTAATTTTGGAGGGACATCCTGTTCTGCCCCTTTTCCACCAAAGCAGTTCCAGGGCTGGTTCGGGGCCAGTACTTAGTTTGGAACCGGGTTTTCTGTTTCCACTGACAAAGAACTGGCTCTGGGGCCAGAAAAACCGGTTCCAGGCTAGCACCAACTCTCTGCTGGGCCAGAGGAAAGAACCGCTTACGTCAGCGGGGGGGGGGGGAGGGGGGGGGGGGGGGGGGGGGAGTTGTTAAGACCAACAACAATAACAAGACCGCAAAAGATCGCCATTTTTAAGTGACGAGAAGCCGCAGCTGTACAAACATGAAGTCATCCATTATTATTATTGTTGTTGCTGCTGCTTCCGTGTTGTTTTTGCTTCGATATTCGCGCCAAGGTTTATGCAAACGTAGCGACGTAACTGATGTATACAGCGACGTAATGACGTGGCTTCCCTTAGCACCGCGAGCGATGGAAAAGCAAACTGGTTCTCAGCTGGCTCGCAAGTTGAACGAGTTGTGAACCAGCACCGGCCCCAAACCAGCCCTGGAACTGATTTGGTGGAAAAGGGGCATTCTTGATCATGCCATTTTCTGAACTTGTTGATGATGGCCATGGTACAGCTCATGTTTTGGAAATGCATTTGTACCCTATTCGGATCAATATCTTTGTAGACCATGGCTTCAGCAGTCAGATGAAACCAAGATCTCAAAAAACAGTTGATTACTTGGGGTTAATCAGAATCACTTCCTTGATGACAGGTCAATGCATGATGATTAGTCGTGAGCATGAGTCGGTCAATTCTGAGCACAGTCACATGCCTCGTTAAAAACATCGTGCACACTTGTGCAAGCAGGTTATTCTAATTCTTGGAAAAGGTTTATTTGTTTTTCACTTGAAGTTTGTTTGTTCCTCTATCATGATAAAGGTGGGAATACATCTGACATGATTTATGTCTGTTTTTTTTTTTTTAAATTACAATTTCAACAGGGGTGTGGAGACTTTTTATAGCCACTGTATGATCTTTGGTTTCCACGACAAAGATGAGCCAGTGTGCACTATAAAATTTCGCTATATACACACACACACACACACAATTCAGAGTTTCTATACTAAGCCTAGGGTCACCTACAGCTGCAAACCAGTGGCCTTTTCCGACCCCGACACCTGCAGTGTTACAGATGTTTCAGGCAAAACTTTAAGCAAATCCATCCCTTCATTTCAAAACAGTTTCAGTATCCTCTCTCTGTTCAAGATCCAGGTTTGAACTGACATCAGAACCACAAACAGATGAGGTCAAAGTTCTTGCTGCATTATTCAAAAACTGCCAATGCAAACATGGCTAAGGGGGAATCGGTTGAGTCTTGCTTAGGAACTTTAGTACAAGCACAGAACAGACACTGAAAGGTTGTGGTAGTGTCAGAGAAGGAGTAGATAAAGAAAATACACAATACTCTCTTGTTCTATCAGTACGTGTCTGGCTTGCATCATCCTCCTGAAATGGGAAAGTCCCAAAGTTTAAACAGAATAACCAATCCAGCCCAGACACAGACACGTTAAGACTGTAAGACTGTTTGTCTACTTCAGCATCGCATACAAACATGGGTTTTGGTGCTGGCAGGGATTTGTGGCCTGTCCCACTTCTCTCTGTGTTGACCAACTCGCTTCCCTTTTTTTTTTTTTTTTTGGCTCAATACTGACAACCTTATGATAGTTCCTTCATTTTCTGTCCTCCATCCTTTTTCTCGATCGCTCTCTATCTTCACCCTCTCCTCTCCATCCACAGGAGCCGTCTCTCAGCTCAGCCCAGCTACCAAGCCAGATTACCTCGAAAACAATCACACAGCCAAAAAACAAAACAAAACACCAAGCCAGGAAGAATGAGTGTTTTTGATCTGCAATATGACGTGTACACTGACATTGTTTAGTCACACACACACACACCCCAAGTGTTTGTCTTGGATTACAGAGGAAGATGGGGAATCAGGTGATGGTCTTAGCAGGCCTGAGGCCCCAGAGCCATCCCTGCTCCTGATTAACTGGGTTTAAGGTCAGCACACATCAGACAGATGAGACAGACATGGGGGTGCTGAGTCACATCACCATGGAAACCAAAAGACACAACCATGAGTCATATTCAGCACAATGTCGAAGGTGTTTGTTTGGAAGACATGAAGGTGCTGCACGATCGTCATCAGAAACCCTTTCGACAAATTGGTCTGCGATAAGGTGATTGTCAGAAAAAAGGAAATAGATCAAAAGGGCAAGACTGAGATAAGAAAAAAAAAAAAAGGAGTGATTCACGATGAAATCAGAAAGAGAAAACCTCAGAGCAGAACCGATAAATGAAAAGCTGTAATTCCCCCACTAACTCTAGAGAAAGGCACCAGGACACACATCTGTCCTAAATCACACCCACAGATGACAACAATCGTTTTAGAGTCTCTCCAGCTGAAGAAGCCGGTCTCACTTATGTCATATTTCAAATTCAAATACGATTTTAACTTTATATTTACATATGGAAAGGCAAAGCGGTTCCTGTTTGAATGTTGAAGATATACGTCTAGATTAAAACACGTTTTTTTTTTTTCTAAACCGCTCGGCTAAATGACCATTGCTGTTGCTCAATCGGAGAAAAAATAACTCTGAATAAATGTCCTGTGGCATATTTCATTCTCACATTTACTGAATCATAATCAATCAATAAGTGAACAAAAATTACACGTAAACAGTTATACAATTTCCAAAAGGGCTTTGTGTTGAGAATTTAGTGCACTCCATAGGCGTTACATCTAGAATACCTCGATAAATGTGTCTAAACGAAACCATCTGCAACTCACATTAACTGATTGTGGGGCTTCAACAAAGAAACTTGTTCCGGTGTGAAAATGAGACAAAGACAACAGATTTTTACACACGCACACCGAGTGATCTAGGAAATGTAAAACGTAGCTTTATATCAGAAGGAAAAAAAAAAAAAAAAAAAACATGACTGGAAGGTGCCTAACTCTGAAAGTTGATTATAATAAAATTATAAACGCCACCACAATCCCCCCCCCCAAACATTATATTATTATAACAATATTATTGTCTATGAGATGCAAATGTCTAATTTAGCTCTGCTGCAATGTTTGGTGAGCTCATTTGTCCATAGCGTAACCCACAACTTCATTGTGTGCCTTTCATACAGGTAAAAGCTTCCTACAGACACTTTTTTTTTTAAGTTCATGTACATTTTAATTTCTCTCTCTCTCTCTCTCTCTCTCTCTCTCCGTCCTCTCTTTTGTTCTCTCACTGTATCCCTTCATCTGGCACTGCGCAGTAGCCCAGTTTAAAGTGTGTGTGTTTATTACATAGCTGGTGTGTGTGTGTGTGTGTGTTTGCTCTGCCAGGCCTGTTTTATGTAACAGACCCTCATGTGAGCAGCTTTGTGTGAGAGCCTGCTGGAAGCTGGGGGGGATTATCAGGTAGAACGACTATGCAAATAACACGCTCATTACGCAACAGGAACTGTTTGTGCAAGGGCGCACACACACAGCCATGGATGTGCGCGTGCACACAAATGTAACACAACAACCAAGTTCAAATGCACTGTGCTATGTGATGAATTGTACCACAGTCTGTCTCTCAGCCCCCCCCCCCCCCCCCCAACCTTGTCTGCCTGCACACCACCTCACTGTGAGGTCAGCGGATTGACAGGTTGCCATGGCAACACACTGAGGTGTGGGTGGGTGTGTGCGCAGGGGGGTGTTTATAGGACACTGACGTGAGGAGATGGAAAAGTGCACCTCTTTCTCTCCTCGCCATCTCCCCCCCCCCAGTCTCAGTCGAAAAGCCGAAGTGGGTTTGTGATTTTTACTGAAATTAACTATCATCTTTCATGCAGTGTCGATGTTATTGTGAAATCCAGATGTAAATAAATCCTGATGAAAAGTCTCAAACTATGTTTAGACACAAATGCGAGCGAGCATTGAATTACGTCTCCTTCTGGTTTATACAAGTTGTAGTGTGCTGAAAAGCACGCACTCTCCTGACTCCACTCAATCAATACCAGTGTTTCAGCCTCTGAGGCAAAGACGTCAGTGGTGTCGGATTTGAACAGTGAGCATGTGCAGTGTGTGTCTGTGGGTGTGAGTCAACATCCTAATTTACTGCAAATGTTTAACAGTCAACATGTAAATGAGCATAAGTGGTCTGATATCTGTAGCACGCAGACACGAGTAAGGGTGGGGAGATGGGGCAAAAATAAGACTTTTTTTTTAAATAATTAATTAACCCTTCTTTGACATTTTTTTAATATCTACAAGAGTTTTCTACATAAACCCCCTCCCAAAAAACAAAACCAGCATTTAAAAAAAAAAAAATTACTTTTATTTTATTAATGAAGTGAAATATTTAACACCAAGTACCAAAATAGAACAAAAATAACGAATGCATTTATAAAGATCACAATAGCCACAATCTTTCAGAAAAGTGTACTGTTGCATATTTATCACACTGTCAACATTATCAACATAATCGCACAGCCAGAAATGTTATTTACACTTACCAGAAAGCTCAGATATTCTTCTTAGCAATATATAAAACGCAAAATAAAGTTCTGAGTCAAAGTGAATCCAGCAATGAAGTCTGTATATTGTTTATTGTAATATAATTACTTAGGATTTTGTAACGGAATTCATTTGAATATTAATTCCACTAATATACACATATAACATTCGCAATAGCGATCAATTATGTTGTGTTTCTTCCTTGAGCAAAGAAAATAAGGAAATCAATGGATATAATAAATTCACAAATTTATAAAAAAAAAAAAGTTTCCATTTTTATTTCATTTTCCCTCCAACACGCAGTTAACCCAAATCCCACACTGTTTCGTTTTCACTATACACACGCACACAGACACGCACACTACGTAGGGGATAAAATAATGGCTCTGTTGAACTGTGATAACAATAGTGTCCCATGTGGGTCCATCTGGGATTCAGAAACGAGAAAGGAACGACTCCAGAAAGTGCATGCTGGTCATCATTATCTACATGTTGTGCCATGTTTAAATTTTTGAGGAAATCTGATACTTAATTTTTAAAAAAATTTTTAAAAAGTGAATACAGTGTGCCAGAAACAGGGCATGCATTTAGTCATCACCGAACCCTCGGGACATTCAACCAAAATGTTTAGGAAAAATTTTTTTCAAAATGTTTAACAACAAGAATATAAAAGTGAAGTGTGAAATGGGTTCTGACATGCCTGGGATATATTCAGAGTAGAGGAGAAGAGGAAATACAGTACCTGTATGACTGGGTTTCCTCCCTCGAGCAGAGCGATGGCCAACAGGATGCTCTCCTGAAAGATACGGTCGCTGGTGGCGTTCATGATGAGGTCGATGACCAGGTCAGATGCTCCCTCTCTGTCCAGATGACACTGGACCTCGGCCAGACTCAGCTCCCCTCGGGCTCCCACCACACATCCAGAGGATGCTAAGTGGGCAAAAAAGATTCCAGGGGGTTAGGATTACATACCAGAGGCACACCCATACGTGCTTGTTGAACATCCCTTTCCATATTTAGTCCCCATATGCCATTAGAATAACTTCCTCTCTTCTGGGAAAGGTCGAGGGTTTGAGTTCTTCCTTTCCGACCATGGCAAACAATGCCTTCACTGAGTGCGCTTTGTGCACAGGGGCCTTGTCCTGCTTTTGTGTCAGTTCTGTGGCAACACTTTAAGGGCCTACATTTTCCTGTGATGGTCAGGTGTCCACATACTTTTGGCCATATAGTGTATGCAAGCAGCCAAGTCCAACTGAGGACCGAGAAGACAGACAGGGGAAGGACAGAGATGTGGTCTATGCTGCCTCGGTCTTGGGACCTAAACGTGTTGAATTATGGGAATTTAGGCGGAGTAACACCCTGGATAACAAAGTGTGCAAACCAAACAGCACAGCATACTGATGTGATTTGTGTTGTTTAGTTTTTCCCTTCAGACACAGATACACAAACACTTCCTGCAGCAGGTGCGTCTGCAGGCGATTCCCACAGGAAGTGTGGGCATCCTGATTCCGTTGCCTGGTAACAGCAGAGATGGCTCTGACTATGTAGGACATGCAGGGAAAAAAAAGGAAAAAAAAAAGCAAGGGTGACAAGGGCAAGGAAGAAAAGAGGGAGGGAGAGAGAGAGAGAAACGAAAAGCTAAACAGAGAAACAGGACTGAAGCAAGGAAGACAGACAGACTTCTGATGAGGGGAACAAAAAGGATGAAGAAATAATGAAAGAGACACACAACTGAAGATCATAATAAATGTGCATCGAGTCCGCTATAAAACGTCTGTATGGCAGAAGCAGTTTACTTTGGCTTTTAGCTAACACGTACACGCAATGACCCAACTTGAGTGCACTGTCTGTGCGTGCGCGCACACACACACACACACACACACACACACGCACTATGAAGACCTTCCACTGACAATTATTACTGCATCATCCTATGCCCCCCCCCCACACCCCCCCCCCACACAACTAACCAAACTCATTCTTAGAAATAGCAGTTTGCCATGTGGGGGACTGGCCAAATGTCTCCACAAGGTAGATATTGTCAGATATTCCTATGCTTGTGGGGGACATTCAATACCAAACTTTTTTTTTTTTTTATAAAGAATGCACCCCCCCCCCCCCCCCCACACACCTTTTGTTGCCGTTCCATTGATGTAATTATTACTGTGCTTATTTAAGGTTTTGCCTGCATCTCAGCAACCAAAAGTGAGCAAGTGTTTGTTTTTAAATCACGCACACACACACAGATCTATATACACTGTACAGCAGGTTTTTTCTGTATTTTGTCTCTTTTCTACATTGTAGAACGATACTGAAGACATCAAAACCATAAAATAACACCTGGAACAAATACGGAATTATATTGTAAACAAAAAAAAAAAAATTGTTCAAAATGTGTTTCATATTTTAGAATCTTCAGCGTATCCAGCGGTTACCTTGATGACACTTTGCACACTATTGGCATCATCTTAACCAGCTTCAAGAGGTCGTCACCAGGAATGCTTTTCAATTAACAGGTGTGCCTCGTCAAAAGGTAATTAGTGGACGAGTTTCTTGCCTTCTTAATGCATTTGAGATCAAACAGTAAATCATAATACAGCAAATAGCCCTACTCCATCCACAAACTGTAGTAATCCATATTATGTCAAGAACCACTCAACTAAGTAAAAAGAAATGACATCCATGACTTAAGACATGAAGTGACTTATTTAATTAAAAAAAACAACAACATTGAACTAGAAGGTGTGTCCAAACCTTTTACTGGTACTGTACACACATTGGGATGACTGTGAATGGAGTCGGTCTACAAATACAGACCTGTTGGAGCTTTACTCTGTACTCCAGGACTCAGGGGTCCCGTTACTGAAGGTGGTCAGGCTGTCCCCGCCGTCCTCCTGGTTTGAAGTTGCCATAGTAACGGTTTACAAGGATTTGCCTTAAAGCTTCTCCCTGGCAATGCAGGAGGAAGCAGAGTCAAACAAGGTCCAGTTTAAAGTTATATCAGCTATGATCCTCAACATGTGACTTTCGGGCTCTTGATTTGGAAAGGATATGAAAAAACACACACACACAAAAAAAAAAAAACCCTGTCAATACCCTCGCTTATATCGGTTAAGATTTAGTGCTGATAAATCTGAATATCTACACAATAAGAAGAAGAAGAAGAAATTATGTTAAAGCTAGTATTAATATTTCAGTAAAGGAGATCAGAGATGAACTCCGATCACACATCTAAAAACTTAAACGGGGTAAGTTTTTCATGTTGAAAGCGCTGTCCACAAAACCTTTGACCTTTTCAATGAGTTCTGAGGACAGGATTATGAAGGAGATTAGAAACCCACTGATCTCCAAACATCTTAGACATCTGAAATCTATGAAGATAAAACAAGCTGTTCCTTGTCGAGTTATGAAGTAGCCTGGAGCACAGGACACCATCTTACATCTCCAAGTCTCAGAATTCACAAATCTGCATCACGAATTTTGTGTTGCTTCAAACATGTCATTCCATCACTGGAAATCTGCACCGCGAGCCATCGATTATTAGTGATCATACACTTGAGTGAGTTAGAACAACTAGTTAATCGTAGCACAAGAGAATGTGCCAAATTATTAGTGGGGAATCAAATATCTTCCCAAAAGTAGTTGCAGTTCCTCAAAACATACTTCCACATTCAAGACGTGTGTTTCAGGCGGGGCATTCAGGGGTTTTCTTCAACTCGCACCTGTCACTCTAGAGGTCACTGAAGATGTATTGATAATTTTTTTCTTTGTCCTTTTAAAATGATCTTGGTGATGCTTTTAGTATCTTATGGCTAGATTTCAAAACTCTGGTTTTAAATAAATAAATAAATAATCGTGAATCCTGGGCAAGCTTGACTTCTCAGAACCATATGAAGATTCATAATTTTACCTTTGCTCTTCATAACCTGCCGGACAACACAAATAAAACTTGCCAAGACTCACCCTACAAAAAAAAATTATAATAATAGATAAATACCTCCCCCCCGCCAATACATGACTGAAAACACGCAACTATATTGGAAAATAGCACCAAACCAGGTGTGCGTTTCCTCTTGAGGAAGCATTAGGCAAGTTAGTAAAGGTAGCAGCCTGTGAGAGAGTGCGAATGGAGACATGCTGCTCGAGCTGGGGGCTGCTGTCTCGGTTTCGAGCCATGCTACGACCTACCCGTTTCTGATCCTCCATTTTGCTTCTGGGGCTGGTTTGGGGATCAAATCCTGAGAGCAAGGCGAGTGAGCAGCAAGCCAAAAGGAGAAACAAGGAGGAGGATGGACAGGGAGGGGAAGGGGCATCCAGGGGAACAAAAAGAAAGGAGGGATTAATTCTATTGACATTAGTCATCATTTTAATGGCATGCTGGGGAACAAAGTGGGCCAGATTTTATCATGCAATGAAGGAAATGAGAGATGTCTGCACCCGTATCTGTGTGTAAGTTGCAGTGAGTTGGCTATGTAAGACATGACAAGCACTGGATTAACTTACAAACCAGAAAACACACATTTTTACCAGAGCACAACATTCCTCCATAATTAGTAAAAAATAAAAAAGATAAAAACAAAACCATTCAAGTGGACATTTGGTCTGGTGACTAGATTTCATTTCTATATAAAAAAAAACTAATCATGAAAGACAAATCAAAAGCTAACATGGTGTCTGGTCCTGGAGGTGTGCATGCGCACGCGTTATTGAATTGGATTGGATTCGCTTTGCTTTCTACAATTAATGTGTTAATTATATCAAAGCAGCAAAGGCAGCCAGGGCGAGAAACACTTGGCAAAGGTGATTAAACGGATTAAAAATGGAAGGGAAAAAAGGTGAACCCTGATGACCTCATAAATTGTGTGAGTTAATGGCACAGAGTTCATGGCGTGAAATGGCACAGACACTAACCTCGAGAAAGAAAAAGGCAGAAATGTGAGCATCACTCGAAAAGTATAAGGATGAATAGATGTGTGAGAGGAGTTTCACTCCGGGGGGGCAAAACAGACCAGTCATGTGCGTCTATGCGTTCAATCTGTTGATGAGGCTCCACCAGAGCTCTGTGTTTGCGTTTCACGGGTCTGTGTGTCTAAATGTGCACGTCGCCTCTGTGTCAACATGAAGAGCTCTGATAAGGGCTGTCTCTGTGCGAGTGTGTGTTGGGGCTGTCGTGGGTAATGAAATGCATCTGGAGAGATGCTGTGGGACAGAACGAGTACTATCTGCAACGACCCATATTCCTTCCAAAATATGGGTGTTGAACACACCTCGGCAAGGTTCTCTGGCTCAGGAGGGGGAACCAGCTAATGGAGACAAAAAAAAAAAATCCACAAGTTAGTTAATATACAGAACAAAAAAAACAACGTGACCATCTCAAACCTGGCATGCAAATGGTGCACCTATGTGCTTCAGGGTGGTGGTGGTTGTTTTTTTTTTTTCTAAATTCATATCATTAACCCAATCAGGCCATGGCTAATTGAACAGATCAGAGATAAAATGCACATGACTACAGACTCGCCCGAGAGGAATCTCAAAGAAGCACAAAACAAGACACAGCAGCAAAATTAACACAGTGCATTAATACTGCATTCCCTCACCCTGCAAGGTGCTATATTTGGAAGCGGAGCGTCACGTGGCTTATATAACGAAGCCTCATCATGTAGGTCATCTGGGAAACCAGACTCGAGGCGCATGGCGTACATAAACACTGCCAACTTACAGGAAACTCACAGACTCTTCTGCATTCTTAACCTGCTTATCCCGTCTGAGACTAATCGGAAGGTCAGGGTGTGAACAGCCTTGGATTTGTGTGTCCCGTTTTTCAGATATCAAACTATTAACATGTATTCTTAACATATAAATTATTTCAGACAAATCGGTGAGCAAGGGGCCGAGCATAACTGCTGATGAGGGGAAGTAGGCGAACCTCAGCTACACTTAACTCGCTTTACATGCCTCTGGAGGGTTTTACTTTAAATGAAGAAACAGCATGTACGCAAAACCACTGCACAAAGAATTACGGGATCTGAATAATTCACGCTCCTGCCAGTACTTGACAACGCCCCTCTGGACAACAGAATAATTGCTTGTCCCTAGGTAATCCTTAATTTCAAGGGAACCATGTTAATTAATAACCAATTTCTCATAGTTTTGCTTCTGAGTCAGTGTCGACATTTATGAAAGATTAACAAAAGGATGATATCATTGTAAAAGTCTGTCAATAAAATCATTATCTCTCCATGGACAAATCAATTGAGCATGTGTTTTCCAAGGTAGTTAGGTGTGTGTGTGTGTGTGTGTGTCATACTTAAGTAGGGTTAAATAATATTCCTTCCCTGATATTTTACATGTATGTATGTATGCATGTATGTATGCATGCATGCATGCTTATGGATGTGTAGACATTAAAAAAGGTTTAAAAAAAAATACATAATTTCCAGTTCATAGAAATCATGTGAGGTGAGTACAGGACAGCAAGGCAGCAAAGTGAGAGCAAGCACTACAGTTTCACGGTCCCAAACTTTCAACACGGCACAAATGACTGCGGACAAGACACGGTCGAGAGAAAGAAAAAACACAGTGAAAACGTGGTACAGGACACATTGAATTACAGCCTGAGATCATGGGCACACACTTTGGCCGCTTGAGGAAGAGGGATAGATGGCTAGTGCACTGCTTATAGCACTGATCTAATCTCTCTCACACACACACACCCCCCTCTGGATACGGCGGGGGGGGATAAAAATGTCGAAAAAAGTGTGTCTCTTAATGCCAGCGGCAGCTTGCAGACACCCAACGAGTGGAAAGGGGTGGGGGGGGTGGGGGGGTAATAAACAACCTGTGACGCACGACGCCACGCAGTTGAGTAATAACACAACCAGCCAGGAATCTCCCTTTGTGCAAGTTCGCAAGAAGGGCTGAAAAGCAGAAACCTTGTGATGTTTAGCAAGGGTGCGACTGACTTTGAAATGTCCCCTTTGCATCCAGCAAAGTACTTATCATGCTGAGCATCAGTTCAGAAGAAACAACATGCGTGGCATCAGACTATTTCTTCATTTCCTCTGCCGTTCAATCAAAATCTGCGGGCAGCAGAAGGTGGGAGATCAAAATGCATGTCACAGAACAACTGGTCCGCAGTCACTGGGGTGATATTTGTTTGCATTACAAAAGAAATCCAGCACAAAGTTGCACTGCATGACCCATCATGAAACAATGACTTTTTTTTTTTTAAATATATTAAAAAAAAAAAAACTGTACATGTAGGGTCCTGCACACACAGTTTACTCAATAATATACTTGTGCTACATTTTAAATACCACAATTTCATTAAAATGTAGAAAGGTGTTGAATCAAACTGATTTGAAATGGCTATCGATGAAGAAGCGCAATAATTAGATGATTAGATAATGATAAACAGGGTTCTTTGACAGCCAGGTGCACAGGATATTTTGTTTCCATGATATGGGGGGGGGGAATATATTATATAAAAAAAAAAAACACACAGGCAGACTCCACAGATTGTTGCCAATTTTGCCTTATTAGGACAGCATTATTGCTGTGAGTCACTCTAAATGATTCCGTAGAATTCATGGAAGGGAAATGGACCGTACTTGTCTGCTGTGTATGTGTGTGTGTGTCTGTCTTAAATAGGTCACAACGCCCAGTGATATGGAAAGCTGTATCCTTGTCTGTGCCACCCAATAAAAATTAACCTTTCCCGAATAAAAGATCGAGACTGAGAGCATGTTTACACCTTTACTCACTGTACTATTGTCCTGCAATCTAAAGCCAGAATTACACCAAGCAGCTTCTTGATGCTGATGCAATTCATAATAATAATAAATTTGATCTAAATGGCAGAGATGGTCCAACGGTAGAACCCAGTGGATATGGTTTACGTGATTCTATGTGGTGTTTTTTTCCATCCTGGAAATCCACCCCAGCACAAAAACGGGACACAATGACCAGGTCAGCCTCTTTATAACATCAGTTACACCAAAGAAGCTTCAGTAAAACTGTGTGTGCTGGAGAGATCCTACCACAACACTGATATTGCATAAGAGAAGGGAAGTGGAAGGGTTAACCGGTGAAAGGAAACGGCTATAAAAATGGACCAGCGCTTCATCATTCCATTTTGAATGCATGTGTGAGTGTGTACACACTGCCCGTGTCTCTCAGTAAAAACAGCCCCTGCCACACGTTTATTGGTAATTACAGTAGAAGGTCAAAACATCAACAGGGAGACTGAATTCCAGGAAGGGGAAGAAAAAAGAAAAAAAAAAAAGCAAACGGATCTTATGTAACCGCTGCCCAAGCACTGGCGGGTACCCAAGAATCGTGCAGCGTACAGGAAGGAAACTGGGACAAGGCCACACACACACATACACGAACATATCTACCCCTACTGGGCATCAATGGCACTACAGAGGCAGAGCTGCACACACAGAGCCAAAAGGTTAGGATAACCCCGACTGAGACAGAGAGAGAAAGAAAGGGGGATGTGATAGTTTCACAATGATTGTAATCAGCTGGCAAAGATCACGCCTAAAACACACCTGCACAATACATGGCCTTGCCATGCTCTGCCTCATTATGTAACGCCCAGTTTCAGAAGTTCAGCGTGGAGACACCCAGATGACCTACATCTGCATTATCCCAATCCACCTTACATCACACACATGCACCCTCCAGTCTGCATGATGAGTGTGTTTGAACAGAGATGAGCAGACAGCCTCAGTGACCGTGTTAGTGGAAAGGAGACATGTTTTGTGTGCGTGCATGTTTTCAAGTTCGAAAAACACAGACACCGATTGAGAGATGATAAGAATAGGGTTGGTCATTTCCCTTGAGACTAATCAGAAGTCAGCTTCTACACAGCATCTTCATACCTCTATTTCATCTCTGTCTATTCTTAAACTTCTTACAGATGAGTTGATTAGCAAGAAATGCTTCAGGGCTAAAAGTGCATTGGAACGAAAGAGGAAGATCGCTGGTTCCTTTCTTCTATTTCTAATTCTCATTTAAGACTGAATGTAAAACGTAAATTTTTCAGATCTTCTCTTTTGAACTTCCAAAACACCCACCCACACACCTGGAATTGTCCAAACAGACCCTTGACTAAAGAGCACGCTGAAACGAGGTGGACCGCCATTTGCTTTTAAAAGGCTTCCAGTCATTGTGTTTTTGGTTTCTCATGCAAGGATTTGGCAAGTCAAATTCCTGGACTCCAAGATCAAACCCATTAGTGACCATTTCCTTTTTGCAAACCACATCGCTTTACGCATGTACAGCAACATAAAGGAAGTGCTTCAGAGAAACACTATCAAATAAGGGGGGAGGGGGGAATAAACAGTTTAATCCATCACTCAAAAAAAAAAAAAAAAAATTGTATTTCCTGATCAGATTGCAGCCCAGGAGACAGGTCAGAACAACGAAGTTCAAGTGTACGGTGCTGGTGGAAAAAATGAATCGTGTACAGCGCGTCCGAATATCTTTCATCTTTCCAACTTTGATTCTAAGTGAAAAAAACAGAATTACTAATTGAGGAAACGTAGCCACACAAATCCAAATGCTTTTTTCTTGAAGTTACTGTACAAACATGTCACATGAGCACTGATTGTGCTGCACAAAACATCCAGAAGATAATTTGAATGCTGCCATGTTCCCTGCAACATGTCCACATCAGTGCTTTCAACAGCAGCTGTGACTGTCTTCAGATTATTGAACTAAGATGAGAAAATGTGTAAAACATGAGATTCAGTGGGGAGGGGGAAAAAAAAAAATCATGCGTTTCTCTGTAAAATGGGACAATTTCAGTATTTCTACTCCTCTTGGTTGACTTGGACAAAAGATGTGTAGATCATATTTTGGACAATTTCTGGCTCTAAAGCCAAAACTCAAGGTGAGCAGCTTCCCGCTACTGAGAATTAAATCCAATTTTTGGAATGAATGCTCGTAATAAGTCGACTTTAGATTCATAGTAGGTACAACTGGTAGAATGCAGTGATAAATCACTTGGGGGGGGGGGGGGGGGGGGGGGGGACAGTACTTCATTTAAAAAAAAAAATGAAAAAAAATAAAACCCTTTTCCAATCCTTCCATGAGAGTAAATCATATTCATCATCATTTCTTTCTTGTTGTCGCTGAAGCCCATTTCTTCTCACATCTCAGCCCCTTACGTACCGTAAACAACTGAGATGGCATGTACACAGTCATCACAACAGGGAGAGATCGAACTGGATTTTTAAGAAAAAACAGTACTTCCATGCCGTCCTGAAACCCAGTAGGAAGTCTCAAACGAAAACTCTGGTTAAGCGTGTTTTACAAAACCCGACCCGTAAGAACTGATCCATGACTTTGCCGGAAAGACTCGCGGAAATGTGCAAACGTGTGAGCACTGCCCTTAACTCTACAACATCATGCACCTAAGGTCATGTACTTTGTCACATTTCACCCAGAAAGTGTCTGCACACTCACGCCCACGTACAACAATCAACTTCCTCTTCAGGGAGACAAAATACACAGTCACAACACACACACAAAATACTACTCAAAAGTTTGGACACATTTTTCTAATTCGATGTTTTTTCTTTATTTTTATTAATTAAAAAACACATTGTTACTGTTATTTTAAAAAGTTTTTTTTTTTCTGACCCTTACTCATATAATCCAACATACAGGAGGCATGGAATGCACTCAGGTTTTTTTTTTTTTTTTTTAATTATTTTTATTTAGATACATAGTGTTGTGTGTTACTAAAAAACTGAGAATTTATCCTCATTCATAATCAACTGTGAAAATTGATTTACACAATCAGATATACCCCTATCATAATTGTCAATCATAATTCTCAGAATCATATCCCGCTCTCATTGTTATTGCCACACACTAATGCGGCCTAAGTACTGGTTTCATACTGTTAATGTCTTCATGGAAAAAAAAAAACAACTTTTAAATTATCTTTCACAGCTCGTGACTGAACATTTTAAAGGGAACAGAGAGCTCACAGACAAACAGACAGACATCGCACTCTGGATGTCATGTACCTTATGAACTCGCACCGAAAGCGTCCAGGTACTGACACCCACAAAAGTCACTTAACTTCCTTTCTGAGTTGACAAAAAATAAATCAATAAAAACACACACACACACGACATTCGACTCACCCGCAAACCCATTCACAGACAGCATGCCAGTAAGTGACATGGATGTATGCAAATACGCGCACACCTTAACGCACCAGCATTCATTCGAAAGTCAGCTTCAAAGGAGTTTACTCCAAACTGTGTATGACTGCAGATGACATTTCTCTGCCTACACATTCATCAAACCATAACCTTTCTAAAATCACTTTTAGTTCTCCACATAAAAGCCACATAAAAAAAAAAAAAATCTGGATGTGTCGTGATTATTTTCACCACATTTTCAACATTTCTGATGTTTTCTCCATCACTGTGGAGAACTGTTACGACAGGACCCCCCCACACACACACGCACCATAAATGCACTCTGGTTATGACTGATTTTCGTTCCCAGAAGTTTAAAAAAATAAACAACTCAAACTCACCAACACAAACACACTCCCATGCTTGCACAGATTTATCTCAGATTAAGTCTGTGTGCATGACAGGCCACAAGTTAAATCGTGTACAAAAGTCAAGTATTGTTTTATATTGGGGGGGGCAGGCGCACTTAAGAGTATCGCAGGGTGTAACCAAGATGCATTTGTAATTTTTATTTTATTTCATGACTGCAAATAGAGATTATTTTAATAGTTACTTCAATGGTCTTGTGGGAAAATCAATACAACAAACATGCACAAATACTGTTTTAGACACACACACACACACACACACACACACACACACACACACACACACACACACACACACACACACACAGGTATTTAGTGGGAACCAAAACAAACAAACAAAAATAAAACCCACGAGACTGAAAGCACTAAACTGGAGGATAGTTACAGCGTGCAAGCAAGAAGCAGAATACAAAGAATGAAGGGGGGGAAAAAGACAAAAAAAAAAATCAACCTCAGCCACATCCAGCTCATCGTCAAAGGCAATCAGCTGCAAGAGAAGAACACAAGCCTGGGGTTAGTGGGGGGAAAGAGAGGCAGAACCAAACCCGAATGTGTGCGCACCCACATGGGAGAAATAATTAGGTTAGTTACGTGATTGAAAAAGCATACAGCAGTAAATCCAAGTACAAGTGCTTGATCTAGAGGAGAGGAGTATACCACGAAGCAAGCTCAAAAGAAAGTGCAAACAATAAACCAGGCTCTCTCACTTCATATCACCAACGCAGGGGTAATTCTCTCAGTTAGCTAAAACTGTGCACTTTTATTTTAGCAACAAATAAATTGGTAAATGCTTGCTCTGTGTCCTCAGCTTCAACCTAGAGCTTTCACAGGCTCCCTCATGCTACTATCACACTTTCACATACTACAGACGTTTATAGGGCATATAAAAAAAAAAAAAACCCGAAGGAAAACATTACAATAGTTTAAATAATTGAATGTGCTGGCTCGCTGCTTTCAACAGCGGTCTCAAAAGTAGCCGGTCACCGGCGGCAAATCGCCGGCTATGGCTTGTTATGCCGCCGGCTATTGTCAGTCGAGTCATAAAATTTAATATTAAATATTTCTGACAGCAAAAAAAGTTGTGAACGTAAATTACATGTATGTCCGTTGCCGCGTCAACTGTGTTTACATCCTCGACACGAGTGCAGCCATTACTGCCGCCTGTGTTGCCAGATTGCGCGTTTTCCCTCCCAATTTGGGCGGTTTTAAGTGCATTTTGGCGGGTTTTGAACATATTTTGGGCTGTAAAACGTCAGCAGTATCTGGCAACATATTTTTTTACTTAATACAAGAAATTAATGGATGCCAACGTTTTTGCCAAAATGGTATTTTATTTTCCATTGTTTAGGCAGCTTCAGCATCATACTGTGAGATTCTGTTCAAATTGTTTTTTTCTTCTATGAAGCCTGAGCCATTTATTTTATTAGTTTATAATTATTGTTTAATTTAGTCTTCAGGGCGGCACGGTGGTGTAGTGGTTAGCGCTGTCGCCTCACAGCAAGAAGGTCCTGGGTTCGAGCCCCGGGGCCGGCGAGGGCCTTTCTGTGTGGAGTTTGCATGTTCTCCCCGTGTCCGCGTGGGTTTCCTCCGGGTGCTCCGGTTTCCCCCACAGTCCAAAGACATGCAGGTTAGGTTAACTGGTGACTCTAAATTGACCGTAGGTGTGAATGTGAGTGTGAATGGTTGTCTGTGTCTATGTGTCAGCCCTGTGATGACCTGGCGACTTGTCCAGGGTGTACCCCGCCTTTCGCCCGTAGTCAGCTGGGATAGGCTCCAGCTTGCCTGCGACCCTGTAGAAGGATAAAGCGGCTAGAGATGAGATGAATTTAGTCTTCAGGAGAGACTGCCTGCACACAGTACTAGTATTAATAGTTTTTTTTTTCTTACATGAAAGCTGAGGCGTTTATATTATATTTTTAAGGTAACTTCATGTTGTGCTGTGAGGTTCTCTGCACTTTAACTTTTGAACCAACAGGTGCATTTGGATAAGTAAAGCCGATTTTTCTGCATTTTTGTAGTCCTGGTAATCTTTTATATTGGTAAAGTTGTTTATAGGACCATTTCTCAGTGTCTGTTTTTTTAATCAATAGTTTTTCAGTAATAACTTAATATTTAACATATCACTCAATTTTAAACAACCCCCGCGCCTCCCCCACAGTCTCCAAAATTTCTGTGGGAAACACTGGCGTGCGTAACAACGCTAATCAAGCTTAAGCTAGACGACCCGCCTCAAATACCCGTCCCGGGTAAATGTTATCCCAATTTTAGATGGCCTGTTCCAAACCATCCCGCCCCATGAAAAATTCGTACTTGCATGCATATCTATCTATCTATCTATCTATCTATCTATCTATCTATCTATCTATCTATCTATCTATCTATCTATCTCCCTGCACGCTTTGCGTGCATTATGTCTGCCGCTGGCAGATATTTTACCATTTTGCACCCTGCTGTAAATTATTTGTACCCTGCTATTCTCCCAAACTTTGAAGCCCCTGTTTCAAATACAGGAATTGCCCAGAAACAAAGCTTACATTTGATCGAGACGGAGTATCCAGTTAATAGTCACTGGATCAGACTACCAGTTGTCAATGTTTCGTAGATAATCTACATACATTCTATACAGAATTGATCATCCCCTTTCTCTTCCACTATATTTGACTGATTTATTGCTCTTGATGTTTCACAGTTACCTTACAGTTCCCTTCAGAATTATTAGTAGCCTTCATAAAAATGAGCAAAATTGAATGAATGAATGATTTAAAAAAAAAAAAAACAAACAAAAAAAAAAAACAACCACCCACACTTTTTTCCCCCTTGCAAAACTGTCAAACCCTGACAATTAACATACACCAGTAGTCCTTTTTTAACTTCAGAAAATTCTGTTTCTCCTTCCATGGAGAGAGATGATAGGTATTTATGTGCTAATTTCTTTCTTTTTTTTTTTAAATGCGTGCAACCTCATGTTTCTAGCACAGGCAAACAGGATAGGGTTACACGCACGTAGGCAAGCATGGCTCACAGCAAAATACAACTGACAGCAAACGAAAAATAATTAACAGTCATGAAAGTACATGAAAACGTTTCAGTGGATAAATATTTCTTTTGGGCGTCACTCTTTTGAGCACATATACATAATATACGTTATTAATTCTTCTGAAGATGATGATGAAAGATTAAAAAAAAAAATCAACAGCTGTGACATCTGCTTGAGTGGAACCTTTGCATGATTTTGCATAAGGTTTTTTTCGACCATCACTTTTGCTCAGTTTTATGAAGGGAACTGGACAGCTTAGCAAAACTAACAATTCTATATCCAGGTCATGTTGAGTCTTGAGGTTTTATCACATGCTGTGGAAAGATACACATCGCTTCACATGTTGCTAGACTGGCCCATGACAGCGTACAAATGGTTTGTAGAGCATGACAGTGATTTAAGAGATACTTTTTACAATTTAGTTTCCATACATCTACATAATACACTTACTGAAGGTGAAAATCAGATTTTTTTTTCAAGAAAAAGAACAAAGATATGATTAAGTTCCTTCAATATTCAGCTACACTGCAAATCATCAGCGATCCTTCTCCAAAGGAGAGGAGAGGAGGCTGCGACAGTGGCAGAGCTGGCCAAATATTAAACTACCATCATTACCCCGAATTTAGTTTGTTAACCACAGAATCTTGCTTGGTGATATAGGCCTCGGGTGTCTGAAACTTGTGTACTGGATGGCTGCAGTGCTGGAGGAGTTAGTGATTTATAGAGATGAGTGTTTAGTGGGTCACCTCAGTAAAAAACATGATCATTAACTTGTGAAATGACTGAGGCAGGTTCAACTCCAGACCCTTGTACTATGTGATGTGAAACTATAGCTTTCCAGTAGCAGAGCTTTGACACACTTTATCTAGACCAAGTCTGGTGATTTGAGTGATATTAGTGTGAGGAGATTTATTCAGCCAAATAGGACAGATTATTAGTGAGAAGAACATGCTGCTGGGGCTCACTGATTGTTAAGAGTCTTAAAAATGGGCTGACCCTGCAAACAATGAATGCTAGTATAGTTTTTGTGCACTGCAGGGAATGGGAACCCACAAACCCACATCAAAGAATAAAACAGACAATGCAAAGCTGTCAGGGAGATAAGAAAAAGGCCAGAATCCAATTGTATTTGTCAGCACCGTGTGCGCGTTTGTGCGCGCTTTCACAGTAAACCTTTTACATAACTCCGGGCAGGCACGGTGACGAGGCCACAGTGGAGTTTTTAAATGAGAACTGGACTCTGCTGTCCTTCACAAAGGTGCCTTCTGTGCCTTTACCTTCTCGCCATAACCCCGGTCTTTGGTCATCATTTCCCTGAGAGTCTGAAGAACCTTAATGCACAAACGCTCTTCATTTTCCTCCAACAGCTGCTTAGTGTGTTTTATTAGCCTGGGGGAGATGGGGAGAGAGAGAGAGAGAGAGAGAGAGAGAGAGAGAGAGAGAGAGAGAGAGAGAGAGAGAGAGAGAAACAAGATCAACTGCGAGCAACTGCTCACTTGCGTTTCCCCCCCACTCTCACTTGTATCAGAATGCAAGCAATTGAAGGAACAGGACACTTATTATGAATGTTGACTTCAACAAATAATTAACCCTGAAACAAGTCAGTAAAGAGCAGTGTTCTCCCCAGGGATTTCAAATAGCATCCTGGTAAAAGGTCATTTTGAAATGGCATTTTGCTTCGTGAAATAGCGTCAAAATCCACCCTGCGTGTTTCATAAATACATTCAGTCGGTAAACAGGAAGTCGATGAGCGACAGACCTGAAAACTGTATCCACGTTATAGAACCCCAAGCTGAAGTTTGGTACCAAGTGGCTATGATTTGTGGTTGCTGAGAAAAAGGGTGTTTCGGACAGACAGAGGGAAACCAGTATACCCCCCCCCCCTCCTTCGGAGCAGGGTTATAAATAATAAATATGTATAAAAATATGATAAATATTATAAAACATAAGTAAATATTAATTGTGACATCCTGATTTTTTGCAACTAATAAAAATGGACATTAAAAACAATCAAATCACTTGTAAAAATTCAGTCTCATCAACAGATTCATCGCAGCTAATGGCTTGTTCATTCTGGATCTAAGATTTCTGTGAAGCCGCTTTGTGATAATTACTTTTCTTAAAAGCACAATTCAAAATGAATGGTGCAGAAAACCAAGATGGATTCTGCTAAATGCATTTTTTTTTCAATGAAATCTGGAAAAATAAGCAAGTTTGTAAGAAGTTAGCGATGATTATCAAAAATTATCATCAAAATCAAATTAAAAACACTACAAAAACATTCATCAATATTTTTTTTTCTGTCTCTCAGCTTTAATTCAGTTTACGTGCAATAAATCTAACTAAACCGAAATGGTACCATGGGTCCTGAGTACGGGCAGGTAGATGCATCTGCCCTGCTCTCATCTCAGTGCGCGCACACGCACACCAGTCCATGCTGTAATCTGGCTCCATTCTACGTGTTCATCCCACATACCACGTAAGCATTTAATCCTGTCTCCAGACACACACAAACATAGACCCTTCATCATTCCAGCAAAACACACCTCTCCAAGAAAACCTCAGCGATGATACGCTCACACACTTGCACTGAGGACAGCTCATGACAGGTAAATGTTATACCTGCCCGTACATCTCCGTAATAGCTCTTGCGTAATGAAAGCAGAAGCCACAAGTATATGGACACAGAGTGAAAACTATTACAACTGCCTTACTTTGAGATGAAGCCTCCGCTCTCGCACTTCTTCCGAGCCTCAGTGTTCTCGGGGAAAAGCAGCTCGGGTCTGTGAAGGACGTCGACGAGCACGGAGAGCTCAGCCTGCACCAGGGGCCTTAAACGGTCCTCCAGCGCAGAGACAATGTCCTGATAAAACACACACACACAGCTGTGTCAGGGGGGCATGTCACTTCCAGAATATAATACACCCACGAGGAGAATGTGGCCACCACTTGACAAACATTACATCCCAAACACCTCATGACATGAAAGTGTGTACAGGTCATTTCCGGGACAAGAAAACCATAAATGTTTTTATGCAATTGAACTGAAGATGTTCCAAAAATACGATTTCAAAGATTTTAGCCAGGAAAGAAATATATTAAAAAAATAAAAAACACCAGCATGAGTCGGACAGATATGATTTGAGGGCACAGCCCACGCTACCTCATCAGCTCATGACAGAAGCGAAACACGATGTGTGTGCGCACACACGTGTGAGAAAGTGAGTGAGTGTTCACTTGTACACATTTCTGCATCCCGGTTCACACTATTCTGAACTCTGTTCCTGGAGATCGAGTTTAACGTCTACCACGTTTGTCTCTGCGACGTGTTAATGTTTCTTAATGTGCTTTTTCAAATAATTATTACAAAATCTGCACAAGGAACTAAAATGCATTAAAATGTAGCCTTTTGTGAATTGGATTACTAGAAAATGGCTCTTTTTAGGCGCAACTGAATCGCTTTGTATTAACAGTAACCACAAAACGAGAAGAACTCGATGCCAACGAAGATGCCTCCACTGCCAACAAGACTCGTCCTTCTTGTTACTAATTTGTTTGCCTCAAATACCTTTAAAAGTATATTTCAAACAGCAAGAAAGCTATTGGAAAAAAAAATATTCATCCATTTGACCTTGCTTTGAACCTGCAAACATAGAACCACTTGCTTTCGACACTGATACACTGACGAGCTATGCAGTAGCGGAGATATGAACCATCTTATCTTTTATCATTTTGTGCAAAAACACTGCTGAAATCTTGTCGCAGAGCTGACACAACTCAAACCTAGCACAACACCCACTGGCCTCGCTGAATGAGAAGTGACCGATGTCATCTGTGACACCTTTGAAAGTCCTGGTATTTCAATTTGAACTTTCTGACTGAGATCATGCTCAAGTAGATGCGAGTTCGCAGTCAAAGGCAGTGAGATCACAGGAAAGGGCTTTGGTCTCGTCTGAGCCCAACGCAGGACACGCCGACTCCTACTTGAAGTGTGTAAAAGGAGACAGGTGTGCTGTAAATGATGTGATTACGTGAAACTACATACAGTATTATTTGATCGACTCCCCCTGTGCACGTACACGCAGACAAGTCTTCCTTCGAGTCTGGAACGAGGGACAAGTTCAGGTACGCACTCAGTCCATTTTCATTTCTTTCACACATACTCATATACGACGACTTCCTGTAAAATAAAAGCAGGTTTATGAGAAGGGAAGTGCTCTGATTGGAAATCTGCTGCTCACCAGTGACACTGGGGGGCTTCACAAGGAAGTGGAAATGAAGTTCAGAATAGCTACAACTACTGACCCGGTACGAGAGAACTTCAGATTCTTTACCTTAAGTGTAAAGGTTGTGTCTGTGAGCAAAGCCCTTCACCCTGAAGTGTTCGAGGATACGCAGAATTTCAACTCATGTCTTGAAAATGGAAATATACCGTACGAGGGTGAGCTGAATAAAAAATCTCTTCCAGCAAATCACAAGTGTCTGTATTCCGCAAGAAAATAAATCAGATAATTGTGGGTACTGGGAATAACAAAAGCACACATTGAGAAGGTTTTTCTTTAGTCGTGGAAGCGAGTCATAATAATAATAATAACAACTAGACCGCATTTCCGCAGAGAAAATGCAAGTGTGCTTGCTGAGCTGTAGCAGAACAGCTATCATGCTAGCATGCTAAAAGTTAGCATGCTAACATGCTAACAACTAGCATGCTAGCAGTTAGCATGTTAACATGTTAATGCTAACATGCTAATAGATAACATGCTAACAGCTAACATTCTAACATACTAATGATTAACATGCTATTTGTTAAAATTCTAACACTTTAAGGCTAATATGCTGACAGCTATCATGCTAACAGCTAACATGCTAATGGCTAGTATGTTAACTTTTAACATGCTAACACGCTGAGGGTGACATGCTAACAGTTAGCATGCTAACATGCTCAGGCGAACTCATTAACAGCAAACATGCGAACTCTGCATGCTACCATGCTAATCCTAACATGTTAACAGCTCTCATAATAACATGCTAATGATGAACATGCTAACAACTCGCGAGCTAACAGCAGGCATGATATTGTAATGGGTAACATGCTGGCTTATATGCTAATTGCTATCGTGTGTGCGCGCGCGTAAGTATTCCTAATAAAGTGGCCATTGAGTTGAAGTTGATTTGCTGTCAAAGTCTCAAATGAGCAGATCCTTGCCAAATGCATCATCACCTATGGGGGAAGGGAGGAACGACTCAGTCAAGCTTCCACTGATTAGTGGCAAAATGGAGAAAAAAATGGACGGACGAAAGGCGAGACAAAGCCGAGTGCGGGTCAGAACCGATATCGTGTGTGTGATGGTGATTTGGCCTGAGGTGCCGTATGAAGTTTGGTGGATGTGTGGTGAAGTGTTACTGAGCAAAACTCCATTCATTTGAATGGGGCCAAAAATCAATGGAAGCCTATGGAGGTAAAAAGAGATGCGTGAAAACCAAGGAAAAGATGAGTGCAGGTCTCAGATGAGAGGATGGATCTGTGCGGGGACTTGGCCTGAGGCATCAAGTGAAGTTTCTTGAAGTTTGGTCACTTGGTTAAAAACACTCAGTGCGTTTACATGCACATAGAGAAAATCGAATTTCTGCCGTAGCTCGTCTGAAATCGAAGCTCTAAATGGCATGTAAACACCTTAGCTCGGCTGAAATTGAATCGAACTTGATTTCTCGCAATCGAGCTACACGACCTAGATTATGCGATTTTTGCCGAGCTACTTAGTGCATGTAAACCCTATCGAGCCACGCAGTCCAGTGATGGAGAGTGAAAGTTTTTCTCCTGAAACTCCATTCATTTTCAATGGGGCCAAAAATCAATGCAAGCCTATGGAGGAAAAAGGGATGAGCAAAAAGAAAGGAAAAATATGAGTGCGGGTCAGAACCGATTGCAAGCATGTGTCGGGGGAGATGGCCTGAAGTATCACATGAGGTTTGGTGCATCTGCGATGGAGCGTGTCCGGGTAGGACGATTCGATTCATGAGCCCTATTCATTCTCTATGGGGAAAAAACCAAAAGAAAAACGACAACAAGAGAACAGGGGCGTTGATCCAAAAGCTGTATACAAGCACACTACACCACTTCGGGCCAGACGTCTCAGAATTGGAACAGTGTCTCCATCTCGAACGCCCTAGGAGGAGTAGTGAATCCAAAAAACGTGTTGGAATAAAGCAGAATAAGTAAACTTAAGAAGAACAATAGTGTGCTTGCCTTTGGCTGCTGTGTGCTTGAGCAAGCACACTAATAATTTAATTACTTACACAGCACCATTTAGCAATGGCAGATCAATAGCGCTTTACAATTCAGTTACAAAGTCAAGAAAAATATTTACATGTTCCATTAAAATATAAGAATAGAAATACGTAAACAATTACAAAATATACATATATGACTCATAAAACCAAACAAAAGATTTATTAAATTAAGTAAAAGCTTGCTTGAATAGATACGTCTTTAACGCTCTCTTAAAATCAGTCAATAATTCTATATTCCTAATTGACATTGGAAGACTGTTCCATAACGTTGGTGCTGCGGCTGTGAAGGAACGTGCACCAAGGGTTGTTCTCACCTTGCCATTGGGATGCTTAAGTAGAATGCCATTGTTCGATCTCAGGCTGTATGACGATTTGTCCTTGATGTTGATAAGCCTACAAATATATGATGGTGCGAAGCCATGGATGGCCTTGAAAAGTACTTTGAATTGGATACGATAGCGTATGGATAGCCAATGCAACTGATACGACGATGAAGTGACATGTGAATATTTGCCGACATCCAGTATTAACCTTGCGGCTGCATTTTGAGTACGCTGTAATTTGGCGATCTGCTCTTTAGGGAGACTGTACAGCAAACTATTGCAATAATCCACCCTACTTGTAATAAAGGCATGGACTAAGGTAACTAGACAGTCTTTGGAGACAAGTGCTTCCTTATGCGTCTTATATTGTGTAGATGAAAAAAAGCTGCTTTACAGATGTTCGTAATGTGTTTTTGACATACCCAAGTTTGAGTCCAGCCAGCAGCCAAGATTCTTTACACTGGAGCTAGACTCAATCAATTCGTTCCCTATAGTTACCTTTACAGAGTTTACTTTCTTTAACTGCTGGTGCATTCCTATAAGTATAAATTCAGTCTTATCATCATTGATCATGAGCCTGTCATGCATCATCCAGCATCTGATATTCTCAATACAGCGCTCCATAGCACTTATAGCTTCTTCTTGTGAGGAACTCGGATCCGGTTTGAAGCTAAGAAACAACTGAGTACCGTCTACATAACAATAAGCTTCAGGTAGATCGTTCTTAATCACTTTAAACAGCTTTGATGCGTACATGACAAAAAGAAGAGGTCCTAAAACACGACAGTAGTCACAGGGTGAGCCGCAGAATAGAGAGTGCGATATACAATAATCATTCTCAGTTTATTAGAGCCATAGTCCAGCATCCACTCAGAAAATTCAAACGATTTCCGTTCTCCGCCATCTAATTTCCTTACATTAATGCTTTCGTTAAACAGCAAAGCTGTTCCACCTCCAATCCCACCAGTTCGTGAATTATCAAGCAACTTGTACCCAGGGAGGGTAATTTCACCTTTGTGCACCATATCCATATCAGTAAACCAGGTCTCAGTTATTGCAAAAACGTCAGCCCCAGTTTGAAGTGCATAGCATGAAAAATCCGCAGACTTGTTTTTCAGTGATCTTGCATTCATAGTACAAAGTCGTAGATTCCGCATTCCACTTTGGCATTGTTCGTTGAGAATAGGAACATTAACAAATTGGTGAGATGTAGGTCTCTTGGGAAATCTTGAATGCAAACTACTGTAGAACGGTCTGAAATCAAAACCGGAATATTTAATGAGTTCTTGCCGCTACCGTTATTAAAATCTCTTGAAGAAATATTAGAATCAGGACCCGGGTTTTGAGCAACATCCCCAGCAAGTAAAGTTAAATACGTTGCGAGTAGTGTCGCATTCAACAGATATCATCGCTGGTTTGTGTCATTATCGTAAAATAGAAACAGTGGTGGTGGTGGTGTGCTGTCCAGCTCCACAGCACACCTTTACTGGACAGAAAGGGGACGGTGGGTGGGCGTGTTTTTCTGTGAAAGTGTGCGTTGCACATACACGGTATGCTTGTTGTATGCGTTTCAGCACGTCACCTGTGCTCATGTTTGTGTGTATTCCTGTGGTGACATTGGAAATAAAACATTCCCATTTTGTACAATGCAGACATTGCTGAGAAGGCAAATATTCATGCTCAATAAAAAGTGATGAGATTCAGGTTCCCTGGCGCTTTAACTGAGCTTTATCTCTGCGCTTAAGCGGAATAAGAACCAAGCAAACATGCTCCCCTGCTGTGATTGCCATTCGAGCGCGTTTGCTTACCTGCAGCCTCTCGATGATGTTTCTGTAGTCTTTAGATGCACTCATTGCAGAGTCTCGTCTGGAGGCATTCCGAGCAGACATCCTCCAGTTCAGGATGGTCTTCTGGACGACGTTGTTAGATTTTACAAAGAGGTTGTTCACCTGGCTGTCCAAGTCAACTGGAATGGCGATCGCCCGACTTTTGGCTGCGTGCAACGCAAAGAGTTTAAAACATGCAGTAAAGCCTCAGAAGAGACAGAGTACATTTTGTGAGCGCACGAGACAGCCATTCTTACCTACGTCAGAGAGGACTTTGATGCAGCTCTCCACTGACGCCTTCTGTGTGGGCGTGAGCCAGCTGCAGTGGTACACCCGGAAAACACCCTGCAAGAGCTGCACAAAGACCGGCTGACGGGTCTGCCGTGGAGAAAAGGGAAAAATAAAAAGTTTAAAAGAAAAATCAGTAGTGAGAAACAAAAACAGGAAACCGCATCACCCTGCATACACTTTTAATCCTGTCTTGATCACATGCAAAAAAGTCAACAGAGAATGAGTAACCTCACAATCCCATGACTACTAAACTTGATCTTTCATGAATGACACAAACAGAAAAACAATATACAGCCAAAATTTTGTGGACACCTCAACATTACAATCAGACACGCTTGTTGAACATCCCCATTCCAAAACCATGGGCGTTCATCAGAATTAGTCCTCCTTTGCGGTTATAATAATCCCTGTTCTTCAGGGAAGTTCGGCCACTAGATTCGAGCGTGGCTGTGAAGTCAGGATTCTGTACAGGCCACTCAATTTCTTCCACTCCAACCTTGGCAAACCACGCCTTGATTGAGCTCGCTTTGTGCACAGGGGCACCGTCGCGCTCGAACAGATTTGAGTCTCTTAATTCCAGTGAAGAGACATCTTCAAGCTACAGCATACAAAGACATTGTAGACAAGGATGTGGAACCACAGATGGATGTGATGGTCAGGTGTCCACATACTTTTGGTCACACTGTGTATGTGAAAGAGTTTGTACAACAAAATAAGTTCTATGGGTTTATATGATGTTTTCATGTGCAGAGATAAAACTTTTCACATTATGTTGAATTCATAACTTGTATGAAATTGACTAAAACTGAAAATCACTGACAAACATGAAACTAATGGAAGGGGGTGGGGGGGATACTGAAGTTTAAAAAAACAAAAAAAACAAAACAGGCATCTTCAAAATTCAATCTCAGAACACACAGACAGCTCAAGAGGGCCTCAAGGCTTACAGCATGAGTAAGACAAAAAACGTAAGGTCCTCAGCTTTGTCTGAGGTCTCCGAACTCCATGCTCTCCAGGCGGGCTTACTAGAAATGTGACTAACCAAGACAAGGCTGTTACCACACTTTAGCATGCAATACCTCTGTTCATTTGCCCAGAAGGGAAGCCTGTAACAACAAAGAGCATACGATGTCATCACACCTCACTTCAGGGAAAGGAGTGACGTCATTCGTTGGGTGAAAGAGTTGTGGGGTCCTTATAGTTGTCAGACATCAACATTTTTTATTAACAACCTTAAACCACATCAGACAGAGCACTGTTCTGGTACAAACCTCGAAGCTGAATAACTGCGGACTTCTGGTTCAGTGAAGAAAGTCAAGGCTTTTGAAACTTGTACGATAGATTTATCAGATTAATGTTTGAATGTCAGTCTATTACTTATTTATTTACTTTTAAAAGTACTTGAGCTAAACATTTTAATCAGTCGTGGTTTCATTCACATCTATTGCTGACATCATTTACGAGAAAGCGAGATATTTTGGGCCATGTTGTCTGGTCTTCACTGGTATCCACTGTAGCACCCTGGGACAAATTACTGCTTTACGTTACAAACCATAACATTTGCATCAAGTCAACATCTTTTAAAAAAAAAAAATCCTGAATGTGTTTCTGCTTAAACGAAACCGTGAACCATGCAAAAATCTAACATTACAAATTTTCGCAGTTATTGCCTTTTTATTAAAGCGCTTTCTACTTTCATACAGAAAGCAAAAACTCTCCTGATGAGAAGCCAAATGGACAAAACAAAAATACTTCCTAGTGAAACTCTCATGAGCAGGAAACAGCTGTCAGCAGCACATATGGATTAAGTTCAATCCGGGGGAGTACCAAGACAAACACAGTGCTGAATGTTAAGTCAAAGGTCACTGTGGGGTCACCAGATAGGAGGAATGGTGGGTGGTGTTTACTAAAGTCAGCATGCTCAGGGGGAGATAAGTACCCATGAAATCCCCAACTAAACTGAATGTTTCCCAAGGACAGTTGAGCCAGTCGATAGTAACATCCACGTAAGCAACCAGCCAAGAGCACAGTGTGTAAGGACACATTTGTATGCGCACTCACACTCACAGACACTAAGGCCATTTGGCTGCCATGCAAGACCTGACCGCAATAGTAATGTTGCGAAACAGATTTGTGGGAAGTCTGGATCTGTAGAATGTGCGCGCGCGCGTGTGTGTGTGTGTGTGTGTGTGTGTGTACACACCAGTAGTTCAAGCAAGTAAAACCACAAGTGGTGTGACTGCTTTTGGAAAACTTTGCAATGCACAGGCTGAGTTCTTGGAAAGCTGTGACTCAATCCAAGTTGTCAGACTTTTTCTAAAGAAACGTGTGCATGTGTGTGGTGCACATGAGTGTGAAGAAATTCAGTGGTGAGTGAGTGAGTGTGTTACATCTGAGATATGTAAAGGAATACCAGGATATGCGGTGGGGCATTTAGGGGAGGACGAGTTACTGGTACTTACATATACGTGACGTGCCACCTAGATTTTCTTTTTTTGGGGGGGGGCAAAATGATAAAACACTCCACCCTTTATTTAAAAAATTTAAGTCTCCAACAAATAAATCATTACATTTGGATATTAACTGTCAAACAGGAACCACACTTGAAGCCTTATGACGAACAAAATCTCGCAAACAAAGTAGAGCCTCAGGTCGATATTGAACCTGCTGGCAATGATACAATGATTACCTGTAAACTAGTGCTCTGATCGGAAAAGGGGGAGCTGAAGAAAGTGGTGACGATGCTCATGACCGTCTCGGTGACATAGCGCTCCAGCATGGAGTCGGCGTGTTTGCGGTCGCTCGTGTTGTTGCAGACCTGCGAGCCGTAAATAACAAAAAAAAAGGGGTGCAGAAATGAATTCAATGCACAGACCAAGCTGAGTAAAGTCAGAAAATAGTTCTGATTCATCCTTCCTGTGTCAGCACTATGTCAACAGCATAATGATGCAAAGACAACACTGAACAACATGCATGACTGTAACTTGCACTTAACAAAAGATGTCTTGCTCAAATGAACATCACGTTATAGGTTTAAAGGAAATAATTTACTTCATTGATCGTATCAGCTAAACCGGTTAGAACGTGCAGCCTTAAGGTTCGAACACAGTTTCTCAGACTAAATGCATTTTACAAAAATCGTTCCTGACAGCATGGTCACGTCTCAACAGGAATTCGACAAACATCCATTCCGAGGGGAGGCTTTCTTCAAATTCCTAACTTCAAAGCTACACTCTAGCTTATTGCCACACAAATGTAAAATACAGAACCCATTAGCAACCACCCTTCCTGTTTTTCTCTTTCACACTTTAAATAACCCATCGAAATCACTTTATCAGATAAAAAAAAAAAAATTATGCAAATTCATCACATCTTGCTCTATTTGCCTGGTGGATCCATTAGTGCTGAAAATATCTCTTGTATCCAACCCCAGTTCCAACAAATTTGAGACGCTGTGTAAAACATAAATATAAAAACAGAATACAATGACTTGCAAATCATAAAAACTCTATATTTCATTGAAAATAGTACAAAGACAACACATCAAATGATGAAACTGAGAAATTATTTTGTTTTGTTTTTTTAAATGTATGCTCATTTTGAATTTAGTGCCAGCAACAGGTTTCAAAAAAGTTGGGACGGGGCAACAAAAGACAGAAAACGTGTAATGTGAAATCAAACTAATTAGATTAATTTGCAACAGGTCAGTAACATGATTGGGTATAAAAAGAGCATCCCAGAGAGGCGGAGTCTCTCAGAAGTAAAGATGGGGAGGGGTTCACTGCCCTGTGAAAGACCGCGTGGACAAACAGCGCAACAATTTAAGAACAACGTTCCTCGATGTAAAATTACAAAGAATGTGGGGATCACATCATTTACAATACAGAACATCATTAAAAGATTCAGAGAATCTGGAGAGATCTCTGGATGCAATGGACAAAGCCAAAAACCAACATTGGATGCCTGTGATCTTCAGGCCCTCAGGCAACTCTGCGTTAAAAACAAACACGATTCTGTCATGGAAATTGTTGTATGGGCTCAGGAACACTTCCCGAAAACCATCGTCTGTGAAAACAGTTCATTAGTGCATCCACAAAGACAAGTTAAAACCAAATATAAACAATATCCAGAAACACTGCCACCTTCTCTGGGACAAAAGCTCATTTATAACAGACTGAGGTGAAGTGGATGACATCTTTTACAGGGAAAGCCTTGTTAGTTCAGCAAGACAATGCCAAACTGCATTCTGCACGTATTACAACTGCATGGCTCCACTGTAAGAGTCCAGGTGCTAAACTGGCCTGCCTGCAGTCCAGACTGGTCTCCCTGTGACGGTAGCTCAAGAAACCCCCCGCCTATACTTCGTTACTCCTCGCTCCACTGACCAAATGTTGCTGAAAAGACAGCTCCACTTCAGCACCAATGTTTTGGACGACAAGAGACAGCCTGGCCATGGGGCAGAGCCATCCAATTGCACACAGCTGCAGCGGTTTCAGCTGCCACACAAACAGGTCAGTTAAGCGTTGTATGCACAACAAAGCTGATGTGTCTTCTCCCTCTACCTGCAAGCTATCTTGCTGCTGCCGAGGACGATGAGAATGACATTCCCTGACTTGAGAAAGCTCTCGCGGTCTGGCTCCCTCACTCTGGCTATCGTATGGAAGATCGTCAAGAGCCGACTCATTCACCTCCCCTCCCGCCCGCGACCCACAGCCCAGCCGACTCCTCCACTTCAACCCTACATGAGTGAGCACCAGAGTCCTGCTGCCCTCCCAACACCACCGCACCTGATCACTCTCTCTCTCTCTCTCTCTCACACAACCTTTGACACTTAAAAATAAAGAGCACTTAAATTCCTCTACTCCTTGGTCCATGCCTGTATTCACATGCTATAGTTTGCTACACTCCCACTGAAAACATTTTGTGCATTATGAAGCACAAAATACGACAAAGGAGATCTCGAACTGTTGAGCAACTGAAATTGTATCTCGGAGAAGAACGGGACATCATTTCTCTCTTAAAACTACAGCATTTGGTCTCCTCAGTTTCCAAACGTTTACAGAGAGTTGTTAAAAGTATAGGTGATGCAACACAGTGGTAAACACGCCCCGTCCCAACTTTTTTGAAACGTGTTGCAGACATCAAATTCAAAATGAGTATATATTTTTCAAAAAACGACAAACTTTCTCAGTTACAACATTTGATATGTTGTCTCTGTACCATCTTCAATGATATATAGGGTTAGGTTAAAGGAACAGTCCACCATACTTCCATAATGAAATATGCTCTTATCTGAATTGAGACGAGCTGCTCCGTACCTCTCCGAGCTTTGCGCGACCTCCCAGTCAGTCAGACGCAGTCCGACGCGCTGTCACTCCTGTTCGCAATGTAGCTAGGCTCAGTATGGCCAATGGTATTTTTTGGGGCTGTAGTTAGATGCGACCAAACTCTTCCGCGTTTTTCCTGTTTACATAGGTTTATATGACCAGTGATATGAAACAAGTTCAGTTACACAAATTGAAACGTAGCGATTTTCTATGCTATGGAAAGTCCGCACTATAATGACAGGCGTACTAACACCTTCTGCGCGCTTCGGCAGCGCATTGATATCTGAGCTCCGTATCAATGCGCTGCCGAAGCGCGCAGAAGGTGTTAGTACGCCTGCCATTATAGTGCGGACTTTCCATAGCATAGAAAATCGCCACGTTTCAATTTGTGTAACTGAACTTGTTTCATATCACTGGTCATATTAACCTATGTAAACAGGAAAAACGCGGAAGAGTTTGGTCGCATCTAACTACAGCCCCAAAAAATACCATTGGCCATACTGAGCCTAGCTACATTGCTAACAGGAGTGACAGCGCGTCTGACTGCGTCTGACTGACTGGGAGGTCGCGCAAAGCTCGGAGAGGTACGGAGCAGCTCGTCTCAATTCAGGTAAGAGCATATTTCATTATGGAAGTACGGTGGACTGTTTCTTTAATATGGGACGGCCTTGGGCCGAGGTGCCCTTGAGCGAGGCGCCTAACTCCCAACTGCTCCCCGGGTGCTGTTAGCATGGCTGCCCACTGCTCTGGGTATGTGTGTGTTCACTGCTTCAGATGGATTAAATGCAGAGAGGAATTTTACAAGCGTGTGATGAATAAAGTTGCTCTTCTTCTCTTCCATGATTCGCACATCACATTGTTATTATTTACGTTTTAGATAGCATCCCAACATTTTTGGAATTGGGGATGTACCTCCAGGTTCTCTCTCTCGTCTCTGACAAAATACAGACTCAAGGTTCATCGGTGATTCATTCAGAGGTTATTACCCTGCATATATCAACCAGGAAGCTCTCAAACAGCTTCCACATGTGGTTGCTTGTGTAGATCTCCTTCATCTCCACTTCTGTGTCTACATAGCAGTGGTTTAGGAAATCAATATATGCGATCTTCACCTGCAGACAAATAAGAAATTTTTGGAAAATGTTGGTGAAAAGAACTTGCAGCACTTGTTCTCAAACCCTAATAATGAATGTATTCAGGAACTCTGTATGAACAAAAAAAAACTAAAAAAATTTTAACTTAAAGGGGAACAGAGGGCAATATATAGAGTAAATATAACAATAAAACACACATTAACGAACCTTTTTCAAGACTTACAAAAGTTTTTTGTTCTAAAGTTGGAAAGTTATAGTGTTTTGAAAGTAGCTCGAGCAAACTATTTCCGCAGTTTGAACAGCCCGCCATGATATTAATTTTATCCAATCAGAATGCACGTTCATTTTCTCTGCGTAACACTCATGACGTATGTATGTGCCCAGTTGTGTTGGCTCATTGAGGTTGGGAATAGCACATGTGAATCGGAAAGTAGGATGAATTGTAAGTGATCGGCTACACAATGCCACAGTGTGTTGCTTTCGGGTGTAATAACAGGACCGATGGAAAGCATAACGATCCTCCAGACGTGTCTTTTCACTCGTTTCCGCTGAAAAATACCAAGCGAGTTCGAGCTTTCTTCTCTTCTTTCATCATCACCGGAGTCGAGAGTACCTCTCCTAGGTTCAAACTGGTACCCTTCTAAGCCATAGCCTGCTTGCAGTATGTCTTGCGGGATCTCTTCGTATGATTCGACAGAGCTGTCGCCTTCACTTGATGCGCCCGACGCCATGATTACACGCTTCTCTCCTAGTGCAGTGGGTAGGGCTGACGTCACGGTCTTTTAAAAATGGTGACTCTTGTGCCGTTTAGCGTACCGACTATTATATTTACAATTACCAAGATATTTCGTTGTTTTCTAGTATATAAACTTGATAGAATACTTAAGAATACGTTACTTTGTCACATCAACAACTGTATATATTTGTGGCAGCGGGGGCGTGGTCAAGTGCCGGTCTGTGACAGGAGGGCGGAGTCAGGGAAGGTAAGTGGCAGAATCACATCACCTGAGAGCAATTAACCTGTGTTTGCATGTCTTCCCAGTGACTGCGCCCTATATCAGGAGGGAGAGCGAGAGCAGAAGGAGCTCATCCCTGGACGAGACGCTGATATATGTGTGTGTCTCTGTGCGTCCGAGATTGTTAGACTGAAAAGTGTGGCAATAAAAGCCTTGTTTCACTTGATCTCTGTCCTGCCGTCCTCTGTGCTCCACCCACCCACAGGGAAAATACCACAGTGGTGCCGAAACCCGGGATCGTGGAGCACCAAACCAGCAGCCCCATGGAATCCTCCCCGTTCGCCAATCTGGTACACGCCCTCGCCACGGCTCAGCAAAGCCAGCACCAGGCACTCGTCATGCTCCAAAAGGAGCAGGAGCGGCGCTTCGAAGCCCTGGTGCTGGCCCAGCAGGAAGATCGCGAGGCGTTCCGGCATCTCCTCGCGTCGGCGGGGTCCACCAGCGCTCCGGCCGCGGGCCCGTCTCCCCTCATTGTCACCAAGATGGGCCCGCAGGACGACCCCGAGGAGTTCATCACGTCGTTTGAACAGGTCGCCGAAGCCTCGGGGTGGCCGATGGAGCAGCGCGCCTCCTCCCCTGCTCACGGGAGAGGCACAGCTGGCCGCGCTACAGCTCCCCGCCGACCGCCGGCTGGCCTACACGGACCTCTGCCGGGCCGTCCTCCAGCGCGTGGGGCGCACACCGGAGCAACAACGCCAGCGCTTCCGCGCGCTGCGACTGGAGGAAGTCAGCCGGCCGTTCACGTTCGGCCAGCAGCTCCGGGACGCCTGCTGGCGGTGGCTGAGGGCCAACAATTGCGACGCCGAGGGAGTCGTCGACCAGGTGGTACTGGAACAGTTCATCGCCCGCTTACCAGCCGGAACCGCGGAGTGGCTCCAGTGCCACCGCCCGGCGTCGCTGGATCAGGCAGTCGAGCTGGCGGAGGATCATCTGGCGGCTGTCCCGGCGGCAGGACAGCAGATGGCATCGTCTCTTCTCTCCTCATCTCTCTCTCTCTCCTTCTGTGTCCCGTCCTCGCCCCATTCCCCCACCGTGGAGGCGGGGGCCGGCACCACCCCAGCCGGCCCGCCGCACCCACGGTGCCCTCCTGTTTCTCCCTTCTGTGTCTGTCTCTCCCCCACCTCAGGTGAGTGAGCCCCAGATCACCGGTGCAGAGGGAAAGCCCGGGCTGGTTTGCTGGCGCTGCGGGGACCCGGGCCACCTTCAACAGCAGTGCACAGCAATGGAAGTGGGCGCGGTGGTTCGGATCCCCGACGCGCCAGAGGCCGCCCTCGATCGGGCCGGAGCGTATCGCATACCGGTGAGTATCCAAGGGGCTATATATCAAGCGTTGGTGGATTCTGGTTGTAATCAGACCTCAATTCGCCAAAGCCTGGTTCAAAACGAGGCATTGGGGGGAGCACAAGGGGTGAAGGTGTTATGTGTGCACGGGGATGTTCACAGCTACCCTTTGGTGTCGGTCCACATTATTTTCAGAGGGGAAAAATTTATAGTGAAGGCGGCGGTTAATCCTCGCCTTACCCACTCTTTAATTTTGGGGACTGATTGGCCGGGATTTCGGGGTTTAATGACACGCCTAGTAGAGAGTGGGTCCTGCCATTTGACAGGGGGAGGTCCCGGTGTCGCTTTGGCGGGAGCAGCTGTCACAGAGCCGTCTACGTCATCTCCGCGTCAGAGTGAGGAGCCGCTGGCTCCTCCTCTCTCTATTGGGGAATCCCTCGCGGATTTCCCATTAGAGCAGTCGCGAGACGAGACTCTGCGGCATGCGTTTGACCAAGTGAGAGTAATCGATGGTCAAACGCTCCCGCCGAACGCCACCCTGTCCTTCCCCTACTTCGCGATTATGAAGGACAGATTATACCGAGTGACGCAGGACACTCAAACTAAAGAGCGAGTCACGCAGCTTTTAATTCCGAAAAGCCGCCGGGAATTGGTATTCCAGGCGGCTCACTTTAATCCCATGGCTGGACACTTGGGGCAGGATAAAACACTAGCCCGAATAATGGCCCGATTCTATTGGCCGGGGATTCGCGGCGATGTCCGTAGGTGGTGTACGGCATGCCGCGAATGCCAGTTAGTAAACCCAGCAGCCATTCCAAAAGCGCCTTTGCGCCCTCTACCGTTAATCGAGACCCCGTTTGAGAGAATTGGGATGGATCTCGTCGGGCCATTAGATCGGTCAGCACGAGGGTACCGCTTTATATTAGTTCTGGTGGACTATGCAACGCGATACCCGGAAGCCGTGCCTCTGCGCAATATCTCAGCACGCAGTATCGCAGAGGTGCTCTTCCGCGTCATCTCCCGAGTTGGAATCCCGAAAGAGATTCTGACTGATCAAGGCACTACGTTTATGTCACGAACACTGCGCGAACTGTATGGGTTATTGGGGATTAAGCCGATCCGCACCAGTGTGTATCACCCACAAACGGACGGTTTAGTAGAACGATTCAACTGCACCCTCAAAAATATTAAGAAATTCGTAAGTGAGGACGCACGTAATTGGGATAAGTGGCTCGAACCCTTGCTGTTCTCAGTGCGAGAGGTCCCCCAACCCTCCACGGGGTTCTCCCCGTTCGAATTATTATATGGGCGTAAGCCGCGCGGCATCCTGGACGTGCTGCGGGAAAATTGGGAGGAGGGACCTTCACAAAGTAAGAATGAAATTCAGTACGTTATGGACCTGCGCGCAAAACTCCACACGCTCACCCACCTAACTCAGGAGAATTTGCGGCAGGCCCAGGAACGGCAAGCCCGCCTGTACAACAAGGGTACGCGCCTTAGAGAGTTCACTCCGGGAGATAAGATACTCGTACTGTTGCCCACGTCGAGCTCCAAATTGATCGCCAAGTGGCAAGGACCCTTTGAGGTCACACGGCGAGTCGGGGATGTCAACTATGAGGTGAGGCGAACGGACAGGGGTGGGGCGCTACAGATTTACCACCTCAATCTGCTTAAACTCTGGAACGAGGAGGTCCCCGTGGCGTTGGTGTCGGTAGTTCCGGAGAAGGCGGAGCTGGGGCCAGAGGTTCAAAAAGGGACATTGGCATCACGTACCTCTCCGGTCCCCTGTGGAGACCACCTCTCCCCGACCCAACTCACGGAGGTCGACCAGTTGCAGACCAAGTTTTCGGATGTGTTCTCGCCCCTGCCCGGTCGCACTAACCTCATAGAGCACCACATAGAGACGCCCCCAGGGGTGGTAGTGCGTAGCCGCCCTTACAGGCTACCCGAACACAAAAAAAAAAAAAGGTGGTTCGGGAAGAACTTCAGACCATGCTCGAAATGGGCATCGTCGAGGAGTCCCACAGTGACTGGAGCAGCCCGGTGGTCTTGGTACCCAAGGCCGACGGGTCGGTCCGGTTCTGTGTGGACTATAGAAAAGTCAACGCGGTGTCTAAATTCGACGCGTACCCAATGCCTCGTATTGATGAGTTGCTCGATCGACTCGGCACTGCTCGCTTTTATTCGACACTGGATTTGACGAAGGGATATTGGCAGATCCCCTTGACTCCACTATCCCGAGAAAAAAACGGCCTTTTCCACACCGTTTGGTTTACACCAATTCGTCACCCTTCCGTTTGGGCTGTTTGGGGCGCCCGCGACGTTTCAGCGGCTGATGGACAGAGTCCTCCGCCCTCACGCCACGTATGCGGCAGCGTATTTAGATGACATAATCATCTATAGCAATGACTGGCAGCGGCACCTCGAACATCTGAGGGCCGTCCTTAAGTCGCTGAGGCGAGCGGGGCTCACAGCCAACCCAAAGAAGTGTGCGATTGGGCGGGTGGAAGTACGGTATCTGGGCTTCCACTTGGGCAACGGGCAGGTGCGTCCCCAAATTAATAAGACGGCAGCAATTGCGGCCTGCCCGAGGCCCAAGACCAAAAAGGGGGTGAGACAGTTCCTGGGGCTGGCTGGCTATTATCGCAGGTTTATACCTAATTATTCGGACGTCACCAGCCTGCTGACTGATCTCACTAAAAAGGGGGCACCAGATCCGGTCCAGTGGACGGAGCAGTGCCAGCGGGCTTTCTCAGAGGTAAAGGCTGCACTGTGTGGGGGGCCACTTCTACACTCCCCTGACTTTTCTCTCCCTTTTATGTTGCAGACCGATGCGTCGGACAGAGGGCTGGGGGCGGTTTTGTCCCAGGAGGTGGAGGACCGCCCTGTCCTGTATATCAGCAGGAAGCTGTCGGTGCGTGAGGGGCGCTACAGCACCATAGAGAAAGAGTGTCTGGCCATCAAGTGGGCGGTTCTCGCCCTCCGGTACTACCTGCTGGGGCGCCCTTTCACCCTCTGTTCGGACCACGCGCCCCTCCAGTGGCTCCACCGCATGAAAGATGCCAACGCGCGGATCACCCGTTGGTATCCAGCGCTCCAAACCTTTAATTTCAAGGTGGTCCACAGGCCGGGGGCGCAGATGGTCGTGGCGGACTTCCTCTCCCGTCAAGGGGGGGGGGGGACGGCCGCCCGGCCTGAGTCGGGTGGTGGGGGTATGTGGCAGCGGGGGCGTAGTCAAGTGCCGGTCTGTGACAGGAGGGCGGAGTCAGGGAAGGTAAGTGGCAGAATCACGTCACCTGAGAGCAATTAACCCGTGTTTGTGTGTCTTCCCAGTGACTGCGCCCTATATCAGGAGGGAGAGCGAGAGCAGAAGGAGCTCATCCCTGGACGAGACGCTGATATATGTGTGTGTCTCTGTGCGTCCGAGATTGTTAGACTGAAAAGTGTGGCAATAAAAGCCTTGTTTCACCTGATCTCTGTCCTGCCGTCCTCTGTGCTCCACCCACCCACAGGGAAAATACCACAATATTATATTTGGTACCCCTTTAATAAATAAATACGTTATGATGAGAGGGGGGTAAAAGAATCCTCTAGTGGTGATACAAATATGGCTTCTTGAGATAAGTACATATGCACAACACTATTAAAAATAGTCTTATACCACTTTATATTTTATGTGCCATTCTAAAATGTATTGCCAACAATCACCTTATAAGGGTCTTACAATACCCTGGAAAGTTTCCAGGGTAAGTGGAAAGTTTCATGATAAGCCATTCACAAAAAGATCAAACCTGTGGTGTAGCTCTTAAATAAAGGATGACACGTGTGAATTACTTTAATTTTTTCCACTCTCACTCACTATCCGTTTAGGTCATTATGTTCCACCTGGGGGCGGGTATGACGTTGCATGCGAGTATTCACAGCCTTCTTCCAGGCAACCCGGTCAGCGGCCACTTCCGGGGACAGATGGAATGTCTTCAGGTCGTCAGCGACCACCTCGGCCCACGTCTTCCTGGGTCTGCCTCTTCTCCTGGTGCCAGCGACCTCCAACTTCTCAATGGCTGATATTGGGCCAGATGCTCTTTTGGTGTGGCCAAACCACCGAAGCCGTCCACGGCGAAGTGCGGCTTCAAGGGGGACAATTTCAAGTTTGTCCCAGATATCACTTAGGCTGGTTTCATCATTGGGATTCAGGCCACACATCCACCTCAACATAGCCCGCTCATTCCTTTCAAGTCTTGACAGGTCAACCTTTTTAGGGGCCCAGCACTCACTTGCGTAGAAATTAAATTTTCAATGAGCAGAATTCCCTGCTTTTAGTATCAAAACTAATATAAAGTTAAAATCTGATCAAATCATTTTTACACAGAAAGTAGGTTTGGCCTCTTAATAATGAAGCTGGATGCCAACTACAATTTGAGTCATATTTATATTATTACATCAAAAGTAGCATTTCCACTGCTTGCTCAATATGTCAAAATCAGTGGGATTGCTCCAGTGTCTCAAACAGACCACACCCTGCGGAGTACACTGAAAACAAGGTAGGCGGTCTGACCTCGGGGATGCAGTCCTCATGGGTGACAACACGGACGATGTCATCCAGGGGCAGCAGTGAGTTGCACTTGATCTCCGTGTAGACGTTCTTGCCCTCTGTGCACACGGCTAGCAGCTCCACCAAGTGGATGTGATACATAAGCGGGCTGTTTTCGTCCATCCGGTCTCTTTCCGAACGCATCATCTGCACCAGAGTCTGGAATGAGGCTCGGTCGTTGTAGAACACCAAAACGTCCTCTCCGGCATTCACGAGCTACGACGAGGAGGAGATGGGCAAATAGAGATAAAGAAGGGGAGAATGAAATGAAATAAGCATTCAAGTCCACAAAGTTTAAAAAGATTTGCCTAATTAAGTACCAATAACCCACCTCTGCCATCACGATATCCTGGCACTTCTTGATGAACTTGTTCTCGGCCTTGACAATGGTCTGCAGGAACTTGAGGTACTGAACGTGGCGGCCGTGCGTCTCGATGCAGTGCACAAAGTGCTGCACCACGCGGTCGTTGATCTCGCTGCACAGCTGGAAGTTATTCATGAAGATGTGCTGCATGGTGACGGCCTCCAGGATCTACAGAGGGAGAACCGGGTCGCGGCTAAACAGAGCTGAGCACCAGCACGCAGTACAGCAGACTAAATCAATTTTCTGACAGACAGGAACGTAGTGTCGAGCTTAAATGCCCAATATGGAGGACGTATAGTGCCAAATTTGTGAGACGCAAGATCATGAGACATCTCGGGGTTAAATATGAATGTTGTATATTCAATAAATTCTCATCTCATCTCATTATCTCTAGCCGCTTTATCCTGTTCTACAGGGTCGCAGGCAAGCTGGAGCCTATCCCAGCTGACTACGGGCGAAAGGCGGGGTACACCCTGGACAAGTCGCCAGGTCATCACAGGGCTGACACAGACAACCATTCACACCCACATTCACACCTACGGTCAATTTAGAGTCACCAGTTAACCTAACCTGCATGTCTTTGGACCGTGGGGAAACCGGAGCACCCGGAGGAAACCCACGCGGACACGGGGAGAACATGCAAACTCCGCACAGAAAGGCCCTTGCCGGCCACAGGGTTTGAACCCGGACCTTCTTGCTGTGAGGCGACAGCGCTAGCCACTACACCACCGTGCCGCCTATTCAATAAATTGTCTGTGAATTCGCTTCTCGAGACTACAGGTAATACACTCTCGGTATTTCCCAATAAGTCATGCTACACTTCTATTTATTCCTCATCACTATAGCCTTTTTGCACAGGTATTTTGTAGATTCACTTGCCATGGAAAAGTATTCCGCTGCAGATTACCAAGAAGGTCTTATCTACCTTATCCGGCCGATTAGTACATGCCCTAGATGTTAGATAACCCATACGAGTTCCCCATGAAGGCCAACCAGGACTTTTTTTTTTTCCATCCAGCACAGATGTTAATGTACATGAACTCACGCCAGGATTGAGGAAGAGGTTAATGTGCTTGTGTAGCAGGGCTTGGTTCTGCTGGTTCCCAGCACAGAAGTTCTGGAGGAACTCGTGAGCCAGTTTCATGATCTCCTGCATTCGAACATCCTCGCCCTGCCGGACCAAAAACACACCTCATTACTACATTGAGTTGTTTTTGCGTTTTTTTTTTTAATAAACTCTCCCCAAACTACAGTCCTGACAGGCCCCTTCATTTTCAAGAGCAAAACTTGAAAATATTATCTCACTACATCTGCTCAGCAGCAGATCTGACCACATCCTGATACTCATGAGATTCACCAGACACTTCTGACAGCAGAACTTTCTCATAAGAAATCTCACCTTCTCATAGGGGATCTGAAGTAGCTCAAGCACGACTGCATGAGCACCCATGTTCCTCAGCAGCCTTTGCTGCTGTTTCTTACTTTTCTTGCCTGATGCTCCCTCCTGAACACACAACTTGCTGAGCCTTAACAGGATCTTCACATCACAAGCGTGAAAAAGAAAAGGAGAGTTTTTCTTTAATGATAAAAGTGCTAGTTTGAATTGAACAAAATATCAACAGAAAGGCAAACTAAAGTATGAGTAAGAGAGAATGAGTAGGAATGAAAGAAAGAGCATGAGAGGCAACAATTGACAAGTACATTGTTCTCAAAAACACGCCTTCACTCCAACTTATTACCTTTGGTTTTGAATGAAGGAGTTTAACTGGTATTCGTAGGGCCATCATAGCATGCAACAACTATTTCACCAGTACATAATGGCACTGCCTTACGTGTGTGTGTGTGTGTGTGTGTGTGTGTGTGTGTGTGTGTGTGTGTGGACTATAGTAGTAAGGCACATTTACCTCCTTGACAACCCTGTAATTATAGCTGCTAGTACTCTCCGTTTTATTTTTCTCCATGCCACTTGCGTCGCCCTGCATAAACAGTGAACACAAATCAGTCCACTTTCAAACACAGTAATTATTCAACAGCAATTCAAACATGGGTTGGCAGTGCCAAAATCAGCTCCGTGTTGATCCAAAAAAAAGTAAAGAAAAGAAGGGGGGGGAGGTGAGGGGGGCTGGTGGGTTGACCCACACTGAATAAACTAATTTAAATTTACCGGGCTCAAACCCTAACCCTTCCGAAGCCGAAATACTGCTCCTGGATAAATATTTTATAGCTTGTTACCCTGAGAAGTGTGAACATGATTCGAAACTAATCAATAATGCAAAACACATGTGATGAGATCTATTCACGGTTAACCAATTTATATTTCCTGAGAATGAATTCAATATGATGATCTGAGCGTTTATGCTCCTCAGTACAATTCACATTAAAGTAGGTGTCGATATCTTAAGGTGGGTTTCAGGGAGGAAATAATGGGATTATTTGTTTTGTGCATGATGTTCAAACTCTTCAAACCTTCTTTTTGTGGTCAGCTTCAGCTGGCCCATCACCTCCGTCCAGCGTGTCGTCCCCCTGGCGCTTGTACACCCACAACTCGGACTTCTCCACAATGGAGCGGAGCTGGTCGAGGTCAGACTTTATCTGTTTGTAATTATCTACATCCTGACTAGTCACTAAGAGCTGGACCTGAAGATACAATGAGTGAGAGACAGAGAGAGAGCGTGAGTTTGGGCTTGGGGGATAAGGTTAGATTTCACAGGTCATGCAAGGCGACTGAAAAGGAAATTTTCTTTTCTGAAATGAAGAAAAAGGGAAAGTGCTCTGTGGGAGTGTTTTATTTACACACTTACCAAGCCAACAGTAACTCTAAACCTCTCTGAAAGCAGAGTATGTGTGTGTACCTGTTTGAAAGCCATGAGCACTTCTTGTCTCTGGCTGAAGTGTCTGAAGAGGAGGTGTAAAGCCCCAGACACCAGCGGAGGGTAGTCATGCATGGTGAGGTGCAGAAGAACTCTCAGGAACGTTCTGCCTCCATGGTCATCGAGGTCTAGTGGTGTGTTCTCCTCGCTGAATGGATAACAACAAAGAATCTTTAAAAGTACCAGGACAAAAAACGCCACGTTGCTTTGGACATGTAAAAATACTGACATACCTTGCACCAAAGATCCCCTCAGCCTGCTCTTCGATTTTCTCAAAATCAAGTGCTGGGGAAGGCAAAATGGTGAAGCATGTAAAAAAAAAAAAATAAGGAAAAACAAAACCACCACCAAAAATATAAATAAAACACCCTTAAGAGTCAAGCATGCGGTTCATGCTTTCACCTGGTATACTATTAGGACCATCCCCATTAGCAGTAGCTGTAGTAGTAGCAGCATTAGCACTAGTGTTACCATTAGCATTAGGATTAGGCAGAGTGTCAGTCTGAGTGTTGGTTCCATCAAACTCTTTTTTAAAAATGCACAGCAGGCAGGAAATCCTGTAGTCCAGACGCACGTTCAGGATAAACTAGAGTGGAAAAAGACAAGAACAAGATTTACAATGGTCCATCGAAGATTTTTAAGTCGACTTACTCAAGTACCTTTTCCCAGTTAACAACTTGCACCCATACACAGGACTCTGGTCACCTGGAGAATCTCAATGATCTTCAGCTTCGTGTCCATCACCAGGATGTCCTCTTTCTCGGGCTCCGTCTGGGTCTTGCCCACCTCTCCATCCGGGGGTGCTGTCGGGGTGGAGGGCAGAAAGCCGCCCCCCCTTAGCACAACCTGGGTCATCAGTTCCCCGACACCATGGATAGACCGCATAACATTACTCCCTGCAGAGATGAAGAGAAAGGACACGCCTCTTTTTACACTACACCCAAATATATATATATATATATATATATATATATATATATATATATATATATATATATATATATATAAAAAAACAACATTTGCACAGATGACCTAAAACAACACCTTTGTTCTCATCGCCTTTCTCCATTTTATTGATGGGATATATCGTGCTGACATGCACGCAGTCTAATATGGCTAGCAGGATCTTGGTCAGTCGCAGCAAGTCACTGAAGCTGTAGAAGCCGAAATAGATGAGGTTCCTCGCCAAGTTCACAACCTGAACGGGACAAAATAACAGATTCAGACAGTCAGGTACACTCTGGGGGGAGTGACAGCTGGTTGTATTGAAATGGGAAGCGTGTAGAAACTCACCTCGAATGTGAGTTTATTTTTCTCCTTGTCTGAGAAGGGAACATTTTGACAGACCACAATTCTCAGATAATTCTCCACAAACTCCATAGTGAGAGCGAAACGTTCCTTAATTTCATCTCTGGTGGTGCCGTCATTATCATAACTGAAAGATTTTTTTTTAATGATAAAATCATCCAAAAGCGCAAAAATAAACCTTATTTTTAAAAACTGATTCCATTTTTTTCAATAGCAGCAAACAGTTGTATATTTTCAATACGAAATACAAGAAACAAAACATAAAGCAAAATATTCAGTTGAGAAAAAAATACATATGTGGCGATGAGAAATTCTACATTAATTGTGCTTATCTGGAAGCTCAGTGGGGGGAAAAAATCCTCAAGGTCAACATACTCATCGATAGCGATCTTAGAGGGGATCTCTGACCACAGGCGGGCGTATTTCACAGGTGTCACAGGTTCTTGGGGGTCACGATCCACATGCATGTGCAGCATGAGACGACAGAAGGAAGCGCGCAGGTCATAGGGTAGGTCCTCGTCTGACATGCAGCGCAGAATCAAGTCCACGTCCAGCTGACCTGAGATTTTGTTGATAGCCAGATACTGGCGGTCGAGGCACATGCGAGCAAACAGGTTCAGCTGGTATCTGATGAAAAGGGGTAAGGACCGGATTTGACACTCAAGCCAGGTGCTGTTGAAAGTTTTATTAAAATTTGTCTTGTCGTTCTTAGCATTCTATTATTATTATTATTATTATTACTGCTCACTTTCTTTCTTGATTTATTGCATGTGATAATGCGTTATTCTGAGAACACGTTTGTTTACTCGTCCTTGTGCACCACTCAAGCAGGTATTACCTGTAGTAACTGACAACCTCCTGGTCTTCCTTCTGGCCTTCCTTGGCATCCTGCGCCAACTCCCTGATGCTCTTGCTCCGGATTTCCTTCCCGCTGTCTTTCCAAAACAACCAGACCTCTTCCACATCTTCCTCCGACTCCAGTGGAGGCTCTCCAATGTTCAGAGTATCAATCTCAAACCGTGATAACACAAGTCTAAGAGAAAGTGAGAGAAGGGAGGGGGGGGGATTAATTTTATATTAAACTGGACACACAATACATAAGCCAGCATGTACAGGGCCGATGGATACATTCTGTAATCATTAGCTGTATTCGAAGAACATGTTTTCAGAAGCAGTACAAATCCACAAGCTCCATTAAACTGTTAACGTGGACAGGTGGGTAAATGGTGCATGGACACAGACACTACATATCTTTAGGTGCAGTTATCTATTGGTATGGAGGTAGTGATGTGCGCTGAGCTTACACGTTTATTAATGTGTGTCGTGAAGAGAATTTACAGATATACTAGTGCATCTCAAAAAAATTAGAATATTGTGAAAAAGTTCAATATTTTCCATCAGTTATTTAAGAAAGTGAAAATGTTATATATTGGACTCATTACACAAACAAATGTTTCAAGCATTTTTCTATTTCAATTTTAATCAGTATGGCATACAGTACAAAAACATTAAAAAAAACCCCATCTCAAAATATTAGAATATTTCATTTTGAGTTTGAGTAAAACAGTATGAACAGTGTATCTCTCGGTCTAGTTCAGTACACACAACCACAATCATGGGGAAGACTGCTGACTTGACTGTTGTCCAGAAGATGATCACTGATGCCCTCCACAAGGAGGGTAAGCCACAAAAGGTCATTGCTGAAAAGGCTGGCTGGAAAAGGTGCACAAGCAACAGGGATGGCCGCAGTCTTGAGAGGATTGTCAAGAAAAGTTGATTCAAGAACTTGGGAGAGCTTCACAAGGAGTGGACTGAGGCTGGTGTCAGTGTATCAAGACCCATCACGAACAGACATCTTCAAGAAAGGGGATACAACTTTCGCATTCCTAATATCAAGCTACTCCTGAGCCAGAGACAATGTCAGAAGTGTCTTATCTGGGCTAAGGAGAGAAAGAAATGGACTGTTGCTCAGTGGTCCAAAGCCCTCTTTTCAGATGAAAGTACATTTTGCATTTAATTTGGAAATCACGGTTCTAGAGTCTGGAGGAAGCGTGGAGAGGCACAGAATCCAAGGTGTTTGAAGCCCAGTGTGAAGTTTCCACAGTCTGTGATGATTTGGGGTGCCATGTCATCTGCTGGTGTTGGTCCACTGTATTTTACCAAGTCCAAAGTCAACACAGCCATCTACCAGGAGATTTTAGAGCACTTCATGCTTCCATCTGCTGACGAGCTTTTTGGAGATGCTGATTTCCTTTTCCAGTAGGACTTAGCACCTACCCACAGTGCCAAAACTACTACCAAATGGTTTGCTGACCATGATATTACTGTGTTTGATTGGCCAGCCAACTTGTCTGACCTGAACCCCATAGAGAATCTATGGGGTATTGTCAAGAGGAAGATGAGAAACACCCGACCCAAAAATACAGATACGCTGAAGGCCGCTATCAAAGCAACCTGGGCTTCAATAACACCTCAGCAGTGCCACATACTGATCACCTCCATGCCACACCGCATTGATACAGTAATTCATGGTAAAGGAGCCCCAACCAAGTATTGAGTGTATAAATGAATATACTTTTCAGAAGTTGGACATTTCTGTATTGTAAATCCTTTTTTTGATTGATCTTAGGGAATATTCTAATAATTTGAGATACTGGAATTCTGATTTTCATGAGCTATAAACCATAATCATCAAAATTAAAACAAAAAAGGCTTTAAATATTTCACTTTACATGTAATGAATATAGAATATATTAAAGTTTACCTTTTTGAATTAAATTATGAAAAAAGGAACGTTTTCATGGTATTCTAATTTTTTGAGATGCACTAGTAGATGTAAAATTTCAGGGAGTTTCACACACAAAAGCTCACTTGGTTTCGATGAGGATGTCAGCATTCGCTGGGTCCAGCACTGCATTACAAATCAGCTCCTGTGTGACCGGGATGGACTTGTTCATTGACACACACAGATCAGAGAGGTAATCCAGAAACCTGTGTGTACACACAAAAATTAACTCAAAAGAGCGCGCTCTTATTCTAGTAAAACGCTATTAACGTGGGTCCTGCTGTGCTGGTGGAGGTTCTTTGGCTCAGTATCGTATCTATTACTCAGTGCTCGACCTTACTGGCATTATTTTTCTCAAAGTATTTTATTAAATTTGCTTTGTTTGGACAAGAAATAAAAACAGACGCTCATCATTATGTCTGATTTTCAACACTTTTGACACACCCTGACCTTTCCCCCGATATCCCTTTTGGCTCAGTGCTTATTCTTTTTCTCTCCTTCCTCTTTTTAAAAAAAAAACGAAAAAAAACCCGCTTCTGTCCATGCATGGAGTGCAAACTAGCTCTGCCCCTTTCCCTCTCACCTCGGCTCACGGTTCTTTCTCACAAGGCTGACAAAGGTGTCAATCTCAGCTGCAGTGATGTGCTTCTCAAGCAGCTTGCGGTTGTTGTGTAGGAGCGCCGTGATGGTGTCCTCGGCCAGCACGTCGTAGCCGATCTGCTTCTGCATGAACCGGAACTGCTTGGCAATGTACTCCTGGACCAAGGGAGGTGAGAAGTCAAGCAGGTTAGCGGCAATAAGACACCAGCACACTTACAAGGGAAAAAAAACACACAAAAAAACACACACACACACACACAGCAATACTAATCCGATATTACTCCTGATTGGTCAATGTGTCCAGGTCTGTGATAAGCAAAGGGAGCGATTGGGACTGCTACCTGTCCTGATCCAGCTCAGAGAGAGACTTTTTTGGTGCTGGTGGCATATTTGTGCCAATAATACAAAGCTTACCAGAACTGCTTGGCAATGTACTCCTGGACCAAGGGAGGTGAGAAAACAGACGCTAAGACACGTCCTAACAAGGTCTATCTGCAGGTTTGCTTTCTCTTTTTGTGTTGCTCTCATCAAAGAAAAGGACATTCATTCTGCCCTGGTCCTTCAACACTTTATTTGCGCTGTGTGGTGCTGTGATTCTCTGTGGTGTGGCAATGCAGACTCTGCACGATGTGGTAGTATGAGTGGCCACAAGTAGTTACAGGTAAATGCTAAGATGAGTCAAACAGTGAGCTCTCTGCCTTGTATGGCCTTGAAAGCAAAAACCAGTGCACGTATATAATTTCTCTTTCTTGGGAGACAGCTACTACTGCATACACCTGCAGACTATAAAACTATTCTTTATAATATTCGACAGCACCAGACAGGAGGTTATGACAGACCACCAGATGCAGTCAGACTCAGGAACCCATGCTTACCCTTCAGGCAGAGATAAGGTCTAAAAGCTTCGTCTGGACAAAACACAAGACAGAGTCTTAAATCCAATAACCTTGGCATTGTTCAGAGAGCTACCATGTCAGAACCTAATGATCCAAGCTCATAAAATCCTCTCAAATACGCATCGATTCGACAGTGTATCAATCTCTGTGGAGGTAAAGTTCACAAAACAGCACTGCTGTGCGATACAGAATAAAATAATGCTGTGACAGAACAATGACATTCTGCAAATGAGACACAGGAAGTATTTCGGTCCTCAGAGTCTGACTTGGAGTCTATTTTTTGCTTTTTCGATACAGTTTTTCCATGATGAGTGTCTGGAGTACATGCCGTAAAAGCGTGATGGTGTACCATCAGGGCCATCAAAATAAATCCTGACAACATGATGGTGCTTTAAATAGAGTATTTATGGAAAGTAAAACCACCCCTGATCAAAGTAAACTCCAAATTAGTATTTTAAATGACTAATTCCATCAGACATGTTAGCTATAATCGTTTTGTGAGATCTTACCCCCCCCCAAATAATAATTTGTATTTCAATAAGCAAATACTTAAGAGCCTTTAATCAGATAATTTCTGCAGTGATTAACATGTTTAAGCTGGCAACAATTATTTTAAGCCTAACTGATTCAGTGAGGGGCGGCACGGTGGTGTAGTGGTTAGCGCCGTCGCCTCACAGCAAGAAGGTCCGGGTTCGAGCCCCATGGCCGGCGAGGGCCTTTCTGTGCGGAGTTTGCATGTTCTCCCCGTGTCCGCGTGGGTTTCCTCCGGGTGCTCCGGTTTCCCCCACAGTCCAAAGACATCCAGGTTAGGTTAACTGGTGACTCTAAATTGAGCGTAGGTGTGAATGTGAGTGTGAATGGTTGTCTGTGTCTATGTGTCAGCCCTGTGATGACCTGGCGACTTGTCCAGGGTGTACCCCGCCTTTCGCCCGTAGTCAGCTGGGATAGGCTCCAGCTTGCCTGCGACCCTGTAGAACAGGATAAAGCGTCTAGAGATAATGAGATGAGATGATTCAGTGAGTAGCTTCTCGTTTCTTAAATGACCATGTAGGAAGACGTATCCGGCGGTTGTAGAAAAGAGGTTACTGTGTTTCAGAAAGGTCAAAGTACTGGCCTGCATCAAGCAAAGAAAACAACTAAGGAGATTACTGAAATGAAGAACTGGGTTCGGAACTATCCAACACAGTATTAAACCCTGAAAGGATAATGCTGTTCCGTCAACTTCACGGAAGAAACGCGGTTAGAAAAAATCCTGACTGTGATTGGAGAGCAGTTAAATGTTCAGTGAAGTTGAATCGTTAAAAATAAACGAACAAACTAACGAACCCACTCGACTGTACAACTCACGGCTATGTTTAATAGTGAAATTCGGAGCATTTCCACATGCACAATGTGAAGAGAACTCACAGGATTGGGACGAAACAGCTGTGTGGCCATTGGACTCTGAGCAATGGGAAAAGGTCATGTGGTCTGATGAGTCCAGACTGACCCTATTCCAGAGCAATGGGTGTGTCAGGGTAAGAAGGGAAGTTCATGAAGCAACGCGTCATGCATTGTGACCACTGTACAAGCCTCTTGAGGCAGTGATATGATTTGGGGTTGATTCAGTTGGAGGCTCAGCAATGTTATGGAGCAACAAAACGAAGTCAGCTGATGACCTGAAGGTACCGAATGACCAGATCACCACATCAATGGATTTTTTTTTCTTCCCCGATGGCACCGGCATAAAATTAGGGCTCTAACTTGTCAAAGAGTGTTTCAGGAAGCACGAGTAATCATTTTCACAAATCAACTGGCCACCACAGTTTCCTGACCTTAACCCTGTTGAGAATCTTTGGGATGCTGGAGAAGACTTTACAGAGTGGTTAAACTCTCCCAGAGTCGAGGCAAGATCCTGGTGAAAAATTAACTCTGGATGGAAATTAATGTTGTAATGTTGCACAAGGTTGTCAAAACAATGGCACAACAAATGTGCGCTGCAATCAAAGCAAAAGGCAGTCTAACTAAATATGGGCATGTACAACTTTTTTTTTTTTTGGCCAGGCAGCGTATGTGTCAATGATTCTTATCACATTTCCGAGTAAGCAGCATCTCACACCTTCAGCGGTGTTTTATTAAAAATAAATAAATAAATAAAACTGAACATTTCACCCCCACCAACAGAAACCAATCAAAGCAGCATTCGCTTAAACTCATGTGCATGCAGGATATATTACCAAATAAGAGCTCAACTGGCTCAACTCATGAGTTCTGTCAGAGATGAATTCATGCTTGATCTGCTAAGTCAAATGTGTGAGGTTTGGAAGGAAGTGCACATGCTTGGGATCATCTCATCTCATCTCATCATCTCTAGCCGCTTTATCCTGTTCTACAGGGTCGCAGGCAAGCTGGAGCCTATCCCAGCTGACTACGGGCGAAAGGCGGGGTACACCCTGGACAAGTCGCCAGGTCATCACAGGGCTGACACATAGACACAGACAACCATTCACACTCACATTCACACCTACGGTCAATTTAGAGTCACCAGTTAACCTAACCTGCATGTCTTTGGACTGTGGGGGAAACCGGAGCACCCGGAGGAAACCCACGCGGACACGGGGAGAACATGCAAACTCCACACAGAAAGGCCCTCGCCGGCCACGGGGCTCGAACCCGGACCTTCTTGCTGTAAGGCGACAGCGCTAACCACTACACCACCGTGCCGCCCTGCTTGGGATCAGTTGCACAAAATATTACTTTGTGAAACTTCTTATCTTAAATAAAATCGAAGGCCGTACTCTTTCAGTGTTGCTGTATTTCATCCATTGGCTCCCTGTCGGTGCCCACATCATATTTAAAACATTGACGCTTGTCTACTAAGCCACAACCTAAGCAGCCCCCGAGCTACCCTGAAATCCTCATCAACCTCTTCTACCAATTCTATGGGCCTTTGTTTTGATAAAGAATAAAAAGGGCCTTTGTAAGTCACTCTGGATGAGGGTGTAAATGTTAATATCTCTCATACACTATCGTACAGCACAAGTCACAGGTGTAATTAAAACCGAGCTGATCGTGTCAGCCACCTGGTTCTTCCTGTAGTCCTGCTGGGAATGGCGGAGCACTCGGTAACACAGCCGACAAATGTGCCGAAAAGGTGCGTGTCTCTGATCGCCAAGCTCCTCCAATCGGAGCATGGGCCCGTCACCACTGTCTGTGAACGGAGCCTGCAGGAGCTTAAAGATCTACGGTGAGAAGAAATGACAACATGGGCAAACACATCAAGGCTAAAAAAACAAACACGATCATGCACACAATTAACGGTCAAGTGGAATCATTGGCACAGTGATGTGTCGACATCTCACTGTGCAAAAATGCAACTAAGAAGTGAAAAAGTGTAATATATAACAGCTCCACCTGTTTGAGGATGTTCTGTTCCCGCATAAGTTTCTGGCGTTCGCGGTTCGGCTTGTTTACCATAATCTCCAGCACATCTTGCCCACTGTTGGGGATGTCCACCACAAAGAACACCAAATCCTCCAGCAGCTTGGTCACAAACCTGCACAAACACCCAGGGAACACAAGAGGCACAAGCCCATCAACTCATCCACTTAGGGTCTAACTTATTTTTAGTCCGCTTGTTTGCAAACCTATCTGTAAAACTGCAACAAGACGTCATGTCATTTATCAAGAATCTTAAATTAGATTTTGTAAAAATATGTCTATACAACTAGTTTTGCAGATAATATTGACTGGATTTCATCCAACATTATGAACAAGATCAAAATTTCCACTTGTGGTATCAGGTAAGAGATCATCTCCTCACATGTTGCGCAAAAAAAAGCAGATATTCAATTATCTATGCATTCCAAAAACGAATTATGCGTTTTACAGATAAAATCAATTAGAAATCGCGTTATTTACTAGTTATCTCAGAATTTTTCTTCAACTAAATATCATTACGAAGGGTCTTGAATACAAGTTTAAAGTTAAGGTTCATTGTAACACTTTATAAACCAATTACTGAGCCTACATGTCCTAACTTATTTCTAAATTCCGATGAGCGGATTTTCATGCCTGTACGAGTTTAAGGTCCTGCACTTGGGCAAGGTTACAATAACTTTTCTTCCCCCCTCAGCATGCATGTTTTGTTTAGAAACTCTATTCTCGTGTAGTTGCTCCCCAATGATCGACCTCTCTCCAATGCAGGTTCCAATTTGGAATAATTCCAACATGGTGGCTCTCAGGATTTGAAAATGGCTTGTAAGCCAGTCATCCTGTGTCAAAAAAGATTACTACTCTCATTTCAGACACATGCCTGTTATTGGCAATATTCTATATTAATCATTATATGACACGAAGACAGCAATTTTTAAATCGCACAAAACACACTCGCTCACTGTTTTACTGACAGAGATTCATTCATAGGTGCTGAAGAGGAATTACACGTTTGTTTTCGTGACGTATGAAGAAAACGATGCACACAGCTAGCTATCCTCGCCATTTATACAATACACAGCACAGCAAGCCCAAGGCGAACCAGGTGCTACAAATATGGAAAAAAAAATTACAAACTTAACTGAATGTGATTCATTGCATTATCACACTAAAATTCTTTCAGTTTGCTCTTATAATGATAGAGAGATTTAACTTCTCGGAGCAGTCGAATATGGTGTTTAACCCTTCAAAAATAAAAAATCTGGGCCCTCTGAGTATACTGTATAACACTTGATGACTGCTATAAATACATAACCTATTGCATCAATGCTCATTTAACCTTTCCCCACTCAAGACAAACATGCCTTCGGGTCCTACCTCCTTTCATTCTGTGTAATAGTGCCCTTCTCCAGTTTACCAGCAATAGACGCCAACACTTTACTCGCATCATTGGCAAAGTCCAAGTCCCTGACCTCAGCGGGGGGGACGGGCACGATAGCAAAGGCCTCCTTGTCTTCTTTGACAGCAGATGTGCCAATCTAGATAGAGCAGCAACAGATTTTATTCTGAAAACGTGGTTTACGATTAATCTCTTTTTAACCATCTAATCACAGTTGATCGAATGCACTTTGATACACAAACACCACTGGATCATCTTAGTTATCCAAGCAATAAGGGATAAAGTTACCCGAAGCATGACAGGTTTTTCTTCCTCTTTGTCGATGGGGTTGTTGGTGCTGTGGACCCACGTGTTTGTGCACAGGTGCCGCAATCGCACATACGAGTTCCTAAAGAAAACACGTGCACTCAATCACAGACTCAAGACCACAAGAAATACATCTGATAATTTCAAGTGCTTTAATTACAATTGTTTTATGTCCTCTAAACACAGATCATTACAACTTATTCACAAAAGTGACCCAACTTAAATTGCCAGACAAATATCTAAACAAAGGGAGTTATGACCGACGAGAAACGAACATGACTGGATGACAAAATACACCACAAAACACAACAACTCCAATAAAGATCATGTAAAGTGAGCCAAGCAGCAGCACAGCGAGTTACCGCTTGAACAAGCAAAACACAGATACGCTCAGTGCTTCTATCCTCAAGGCAGGCGGTCATGACCGAACAGAAAAACATTGGTAAACATGTTGAAGATTTTCCCATCGTGTAATTAACCAGGTGACACAGTGCTTTTCGTAACACGCTATTCATAAACATTTATTTACTTGAGGCGATATTTTAAAGTGAAAGTGCTTTATAAAGAGAAAAATTTTCAGTTTTGATAAACAGCGCAGTCTGTGCGACATACTGAGACGTTTATTTTCCAGAGTGCAGACACTCTTCACACAGAGAGACAGCTGGGGTATAAGAAGATATATTTCAGCAAACGCTCAGATTAATTTCAACCGTTTGGTGTACTTCAGATTTGCTTGAAGGAAAGCCACCCAGTGTAGACAAGGCAGTCATGTGAGTCTCTGAGCATCATGAAGTCAAGGAGCAAAAAGCCCTTGCAGATGCCTGCATCCCCAGGGCGACACATGTGACTCAGATTAAATTTCTGGTGTGAAGACAAGACACTTAAGGCAGAAAATTCAGGGTGTCTTTCAGAGAGAGATAAGCACTGCTGTGTGGTGTGACCAACAGGCTGGTCACACTCACTGAGGAAACAGGGTTTTCTAAAACAGTCATCAAGGTCAGCCATGGGAGAGAACTAATTTGCTATTTTAACCCATCCTTGACACTGCTCCTGAACTTTCCTGTGATTTCAGGATAAACTTCAGGATCAGCCTTGTGCTTTTCAAGTCCATCTCATCTAAAATGGTTTATTGTGAAATTCTTCAGAAGCTGAATTAACAGTCAAGATGAGTTCAGACAAGCCCCAGATCACCAAACGTGTGTATTTAGGCAAATGTTAGTTGCACAATCCTTATGTAAACTCTAAGAATTTATGGCACTTGCTCAAAAACACACACCTGCCAGTTATCAAAGACTGTATTGTTCTGATCCTGCACCTCTGCGTCAGTGTGCAAACACATCCTCTTGGGGAACTACAGCGCCTCCCACCACTGACTGACCTCCTGATATTTTTTTCTGCTTCATGAAGTTGGCAGTTAAACAGTCACACATACAGAGAGTGACCCGAAACAACCTTCCGCCTCATCTTTCATTCATGCAAGAATAAATTATTTCTTTTATTTATACACACACACACACACACATTCTCTCTCTCATATATATATATATATATATATATATATATATATATATATATATATACATACACACGCACACATTTTATATACACACACACACAAACGGAGTATTGGGCTACCAGCATGGACAGACACTGACTGTATTTAGGCCAGGTTGCGTAATGACCCATCTCATCAACAGGCTTACCTTTGTGTGTGTGTGTGCGCGCACACGCGCACTCTGGGCACTCACATTAATTAGTCATGCTTAAAGCTCTCTTTGTGCCAAGAGGCGTTCATGTGTTTGAGTGGCCATTTTGCAAGACGGACAGCATGCAGATTACAACTTGATAAACACACAACACTTCTTCGTTATCTTGTGAACTCAGACCACACTGATCTCTCTCCCACACACAAACACACACAGAATCACAACTAAGTTTATCAAAAGCATCTACTAGCCACAGTAGATCATAAAATCTAGTGCTCAAAGCATAAACGGAAGGATGAGAGGAACTATAGCAGTATTAATAGTCTGGTACGCTGAGCTCTCAAGCGAGTAGAGATACAAGCTTAGTTTTCTTCATGGAACACACACACACACTCATTTATGATTAACACAGAATGCACTTACACATACCCCAAAAGTAACATTCCTAACCTCCCATGAGATGTTCAGAAATTATTAATAGATGATGAAAAGTTTAGGTTCTATTCGTAGTTGATTCTTTGCACCCAATTCTGATCCTGAAAATGTGGTTTGTTTAACTCTAACTTAAACAATTTAAAAAAAAAAAAAAACACCCATTCGAACAGGACACCCAGGTGGGATAGATTCGATAAAAATCCCCACTCATCTGTGGATAATGAAAGCCAGGTTGAAATTCAGCAGGGGAGCAGACACTCATGAGTGGGACATGGAGGCCGGGCCCTGAATCCTGATCGGCCATGCTCAGAGTCGGAATCTGGTTCAAATTCAATAGTGAGATTGCAACAAAAGGCCGAGTTCATCATAACAGGGATGCTTTCCAGATAACAGGCTGTATAACTACACCATGTTGCGCAACATCTGGTCTACGCTTGCCATCAGGAGAGGAGACGAAATTAAACGGGATGAAACACAGCGGAATGGTGACCACGGATTCTGGCCTTCTCTGAAGGTGGGGCTTTCCTGTCTATTTTTCACATGATGAGGTCAGAATTCAGTGGAAGCCTTTATGAGGGTATGTGCTAGTAAATGCACACTCATGCGCGTACATGCACGCACGCGCACACACTCCCTCCCTCTCTCCCACACACATTCCCACAAGCAGAACACCACATGTAGACCGCAACTTGGATAAGTTGGAATTTTGTGAAGGCACATACCAGTAAAAGTGTGTGTGTGTGTGTGTGTGTGTGTGTGTGTGTGTGTGTGTGTGTGTGTGTGTGTGAGTGAGAGAGAGAGTGAGAAAGTCTGTGCGTGTCTACGTGCAGCTTTCTGACGTTAAGTAAAACATGAGTCACTAGCATTCAGAACACAATATAACTCATGGTACAAGGTAACTGGACTCAGATCACAACTGTATCATGCAACACACGCACACAGATAAATAAACCCTAAATAATGCCTCAAAATTTCCAAAATGATCCACATATGAATTTAGACTCAAAACAAAGCTGTAGAAGAAAAAGAACAAAAATCACAATAATGCTCAGTATTTTCATATTAAAAGCTCTATTAGTGTAATAAAACCATGACACACTACTGACCATAATTTAACCAACCATTCTGACCATAAAATAATATCCCATAAACAATAATAATAATAATAATAATAATAATGAGGAAGAAGAAGAATCATCATTAATACTGTCTTTCATAGCCATGGCTGTATTTTTTAAACTGTTCAAACAGCCATAGCAAAGATGATCATATCTCAGTTTGTTAACTCAAAGCAAAAATGAAAATGCTGGTCAGCCATCCATCCCCCCTCCCTCCATCCATCCATCCATCCATCCATCCATCCATCCATCCATCCCCAAATCTCTCCCACCCCCCTTTTCTCCTGGTGTGCCACTTTACCCAACACAGATTGGAGGTCCAAGGTTTTGTCAAGAGACTTAAAACAGAAGCGAATCAGCTCAAACGAGTGCCACAGACAATTACAAATCTTTGTGTGGAAAAATTTAAGGTTATGCGAAGCAGTACCCTTTCCCAGGGGTCCCATGGAGCAGGAGAGAAAAATCAGTGCTATTGGCTTTGTTGCACTGACAACACTCTTGCATTACAGAGCCCTCGCTTGGGTTCCGTTGCTCACACTGGAACCCAGATTAACCCCCGACACCTCAACAACTGTTTCCTGCCTTGGGATTCCAGACAACCGATACAGGCCGGGGATTTTTTTTTTTAATTGACATATGAGTGATTCCACGCTTATGGGTACTGAAATGGGGACATGAACTTATTCACCTAAAACCATTTTTTTTTTACCATCAGGTCACAAAACATGTAATCTTTAATGAACGATATGTTAAAAGATAACTTTAATTTTCTGACATGTAATAAAAACATTTATATGCCAAAGTCAAGCCTATGAGTTCCAAAATGATGTCTGTTACATTACTTCTGTTACGATTGTCCATCTCGCGTCTGTTACAAATTAATTACAATCTAGCTATATACCATGTTAATCTTATTGAAAGAATGTGTATGTTTATTCTACTACACATGTTTAATTATATTTGCTAAAACATCACCTTCCTATGTTTCAAAAAGTAATTCTACATTGTTAAAATTGAGAATATGTCCACAACACTTCTGTTACGTTCTGACTTTGGCATATCTCATCTCATTATCTGTAGCCGCTTTATTCTTCTACAGGGTCGCAGGCAAGCTGGAGCCTATCCCAGCTGACTACGGGCGAAAGGCGGGGTTCACCCTGGACAAGTCACCAGGTCATCACAGGGCTGACACATAGACACAGACAACCATTCACACTCACATTCACACCTACAGTCAATTTAGAGTCACCAGTTAACCTAACCTGCATGTCTTTGGACTGTGGGGGAAACCGGAGCACCCGGAGGAAACCCACGCGGACACGGGGAGAACATGCAAACTCCACACAGAAAGGCCCTCGCCGGCCCCGGGGCTCGAACCCAGGACCTTCTTGCTGTGAGGCGACAGCGCTAACCACTACACCACCGTGCCGCCATACTTTGGCATATAAATATGTTTTTATTACATCTCAGAAAATTAAAGTTATCTTTTAACATATCATTCATTAAAGATTACATGTTTTGTGACCTGATGGTAAAAAAAAAGAAATGGTTTTAGGTGAATTTTTAAAAATAAGTTCATGTCCCCATTTCAGTACCCATAAGCGTGGAATCACTCATATCACAAACTAGTCCCAATGTATTCATTATTACCAATGCTTTCAAAGGGATAATTAACAAAGCGAGTGAGTGTGGGAATGACGGTGCTGGCCGTTTTGGAAATATTTAGTGTATAAAAATAAAAACTTTTGATTTTACATGATACATCATCACATATTTTAAAGTTTAGTGAAAAACTATGGTGAGATACCTGGGTACCAGGGAATCCCCTCCTCTAAGGGTGGTAGGGTCCAGCTCAAAGATGGAGGAGATGTCATTGCCGTCAGGGACAGAAATGAGGGTGTACATGACCTTCTCGTTGGGCGTGCGCAGACGAGCTCGTAAAGCCTCATGCTCCAAGTCCAGCTGAGACAGAAGACACTTCATTACCATGGAAACTCAGCAACCAAGAGGTCAGCAAGCAGTACTAACGTCAGACACGCACACAAAAGCCTTTCACATGAATGACGCCACTGTGCCAAATATTGAGTACAGTGATATTCATCTTTACATTAAAAAAAGACCATGCGCCACCTTCCTAAACATTCTGAACCTTGACTATGACACGAGATATTCAGTAAAACTCAGTTTTGTATAAAATGTAATGTGTCTGAGGGAAAAGGGGGAAAAAAAAAATACATAAGTCAGTCAAGGGTGCAGATACAAAACTAACATCTACAGCTTGGTAGCCTTGACGAGGAAAAAACCATTTGCCGTCACCCTGGTCAGAGCCACTCAAGGAAGGGAAGAGCTTTGTTGAGTGGTGTCATACTGCCATCTGCAGGTTGGCCTTGGTATTGCAGGCATTTTTTGTCAGCTGAACACCTTGTGTTTATCGTAATGTGCATTAATCCAACCAGTGCACTATTGAACAACTGACTAAAAAATAAATAAATAAATTTCAGACACTTTATACAAAGTGCTTTTCAGTGAAACGTAATGTAAACAAAAACAAATTGTTATCTTGCTCTTGCACCTTCAGCACTTGTTTGACTCATGGGCAATTCTAACCAACGTTAAGAACCAACACCACCGTTTTCACTTGTCTGAACACTCTAAGAGACAGACATTCTTAACCACGAAGGAATGTTTTTAACCTAATAACAAAAGTTCATGACTCACACAAACACTCTACACAAGGACATGATTTTACATAAAGCTTAAAATGTACAAAAATAAAGAATGGCACATACAGCGAATGTACAGAGCTACAACTGCATCAAATGCACAAAAGAATATGTACGACACTTAGCTACGTACTAAGAATACTGAGCTTTGTACAGTGCACTGAGATCCCGAGTTATGCGTACAAGCATAATGAGAACAAAAAAAAAAAATGGGGGAAATTTCATTGCAAATGGATTCTAACTGACTTATGGAAAGTACCTGGAAGTTAAAGGGGATAAAATCACCCACCTGGAGCAGAAAACAAGATCCAGTACACAATTTAGATCAGGACTCAAAGCAAATAAGACACAAACTGTAGAGACAAAATGAGACAGGATTTTAAAAATACGACATGCAAGTACTTACTGAGGAACGAGACTCTTGAGACTCCTCCTCATCGTCCGGATTCACCTGAAAACATATGCACAATGAGATGCAATGCAACACATTCAGATGCCTGAGTGTTAAGTAACCGAAAACGATGTGGGCTCAAAATGGGCGCAAGGCAAATAATGTTTCCTTTCTTTCCTGTCTGTGAATATAAATGCATAGTTTTGCAATTCTCTGCTCGACCATACCTCATAATTCATACAATGTGCTAAATCTCATCTCATTATCTCTAGCCGCTTTATCCTGTTCTACAGGGTCACAGGCGAGCTGGAGCCTATCCCAGCTGACTACGGGCGAAAGGCGGGGTACACCCTGGACAAGTCGCCAGGTCATCACAGGGCTGACACATAGACACAGACAACCATTCACACTCACATTCACACCTACGCTCAATTTAGAGTCACCAGTTAACCTAACCTGCATGTCTTTGGACTGTGGAGGAAACCGGAGCACCCGGAGGAAACCCACGCGGACACGGGGAGAACATGCAAACTCCACACAGAAAGGCCCTCGCCGGCCACGGGGCTCGAACCTGGACCTTCTTGCTTTGAGGCGACAGCGCTAACCACTACACCACCGTGCCGCCCCAATGTGCTAAATGATTCAGGAAAAATATCTAATTTGTGAGCTTAACAGCAGAATCAACTGATATACATATTCGAGATTGACATTGGGTTTTTTCCTTGAGGCATCATATGTAGGTTTTATTTTCTCTGACATTTTTTCCTTCCGAGTCTCGACTAAAATAAACAGCACCAAAATCTTGTCGAGCCACAGCAGTCTGACATGAGCTGATGTCTGCAGAAGAAATGAGACAGCTAACTTGAGATGCACTCAACATTTAATTTGGTCATTTTCTGATAGCTGCAGTTTTTGAAGGAACGTTTACATCTCCTCCACAGCCCACTATTCATTTTTACAGAGCAGAAATTAACTCCAAGCAGCTTCACATCACCTCGTATCGAATTAAATTATCAGACACATCTCTGGGGGTGGCGGCACGGTGGTGTAGTGGTTAGCGCTGTTACCTCACAGCAAGAAGGTCCGGGTTCGAGCCCTGTGGCCGGCGAGGGCCTTTCTGTGCGGAGTTTGCATGTTCTCCCCGTGTCCGCGTGGGTTTCCTCCGGGTGCTTCGGTTTCCCCCACAGTCCAAAGACATGCAGGTTAGGTTAACTGGTGACTCTAAATTGAGCGTAGGTGTGAATGTGAGTGTGAATGGTTGTCTGTGTCTATGTGTCGGCCCTGTGATGACCTGGCGACTTGTCCAGGGTGTACCCCGCCTTTCGCCCGTAGTCAGCTGGGATAGGCTCCAGCTCGCCTGCGACCCTGTAGAACAGGATAAAGCGGCTAGAGATAATGAGATGAGATCTCTGGGGGTCAAGGCTGAATCACTGGTGGAGAGAGGAGAGAGAAAGGAGAGATTGAGCATCCAGAAGCAGAACACACCTCGCTACTCGCCTCTGCAGCCAGGTAGTGTCCTGTGGCCAAGTGCTTAAACCTGAACAAGCTGTTCCAGTAACCAGCACCACCTCGACATGGGTCATGCTGAACCACCTGAGCATGTACAAACATGAGAAACTGAAAATCTGATCGCTGCATAGAAACGAAATTCAGCGTATTCAAATGTAAAATCGAAATGCTCTCCAGTTAAGCAGTTTGAAATAATGAATATCGAATAGTAAAGGTAATGTGCGTCCATTACACACCTCCACTTCCCACAGTGCCTTGCTGCTGGTGGCTGAAGTAGCAGACTGACGCCCGGTGGTTCTAAGAAAGACATAGTGTTTCTTCCTGTAGTCATCACACGTTAGGAACTTCTCCTGTTCGGCATGAAACAGCCGCACCACATCACCCTGGGTGACAAAAGAAAACCCTATGAGAGAAGCAAGTCCAGTGGAACAAGACAATTTTTAGCTCCTACTCATTATGTGGAAAGTAGAGCTGGTATATATCACTTTCTATTTACATCTTCAAACAGCTAATATTTCCATTCAGGTTTCAATCCAGAGTTTCTTGTGCTTTGAACTACATACCCCTTTCAGAATGACCTCCTTGTTGTCACTCCATTTCATAAAGAGGACTATTTTCCAGCTAGTGTTGCAGTTTACTGAATTCACCTGGACAGCATAAGACGTGATTTAATAACTTTTATGAGTCCGAAGATAGAAAAAAAAAAAAATCACAAAACTGACAAACATTATTATTAAGAGCACAAAGAGAATTATTATCTCTCACACAAACAAACGGAGACAAATAAATGCCTCCAAAAGACTCCCAGTCCTTATTTAGTGAAGCGACTGAAAGGAAATGAAAGGTCAGTGGCGACACACGAGCAGGGGGAGGAAGAACAAATCTGCTGCATTCTTATGAAGCCTCTGATCGAACCAACGAGCCCAATATCTGAGTAACTATGAAAGCATGACGAGGCCAGTGGAGATTATCGTGGTATAACTTGTAATGACATTTCTTTGCCATGTCCTAGATCGCAACAGATTGTGTGAGAATAATAAATCTCAGATATAAACTTGTTTTTTTTTTTTTTTTTAAATAGCCTTGATTGTGTTTCCTAATTTATGTCAGGCTGAGAGGAAGACCGGACCTCGTTGCACCCTGGATTGTCCACCAGCTGATGGCTGCTGGCGTGAAGAGGCTGTCCAGCATTTACAGGGTTCAACACCACTTTGTCTCCAATCACCACCTGCAGGGAAATTTACACACAATTTCATCACAGTTTCACAAAACCAACTCCTATAGAATTGTATAAGAACAGGAAGATGTCATCTGATCTCCTGCAAAATCTATGGTATAACTAAATTTAAATTTAAAAAAAAAAAGTTCCTTTTAGCCTTCCCCTCCCTCTTTTCAATAAAAATTTGACAAAACACGAGATGCATTAAAACATGAAGGAAACACATCGCTATTTAACTGCAATAAACTTTCCACCATGTGGTTCTCATGCGATCCGAGTAACCAAGGGCTGTATTGTGTCACTTGCCTGGAACAGGTGTGGAGTTGCTGTTTACAAAAATATGAGCCAAGACATTGAGGGGGGAAGGGGGGGAAAAAAAAAAAAAAGACTGGATTGGCTCAGTAGAATTGGCCTGACAAAATTACATGCTCTCCAAAACTATTTATGGGGAGAATTAGCAATTCATGGCTGCATGCTTTGTCCCTGGAAAACGTCCATCTGAAGACAAGGACGGGAAGCGTGTGCTGGATCTGCCAGCTGAGGTGTAAAGTCAGAAGCACAGAGGCTAATCTGAGGACAGCTCGAAGACAGCCGGAAGCTCATTGATAAACCTTCTGAATTACCTCTTAACCCGACGTACTGGATATATTTTGAGCAGTTTTACTCGGTCTTGCTTTTGAAATCCTCCTGTAGTGTGTATGTGCTTTCTCTGCTACAAACAAAAACAGTGTGTAATTAGCTCGAGATTTGTCTCTGGTCTGTTTACGCAGGGAAATCATTCGCGCGCAGAGTGACCTGAGGACGAAGACTGCAAAATGTTAATATAAAGCGGCTGTGTTCATCAAACGCAAGTACTTCAACTGATGTAACTGCTATGCATGGACTCAAGCTTAATAAGGGTTGTTTTACAATCAGGGTACAAAGTTTGTGTCACAGGGGTCCAAAATTCAAATCGATTCAAACTGGTTCTTGTACCAGTTTTTAAGTGAAGGACAAGTTAAAGAACAGATTTCAGGTAATTTTTTGACATGTGTGTATGGTAGTTTTGTGTAATCTGCTATAAGATAAAGAAGATTAAGTGCAGCTTTAAGCAGGGCTGGGAGAAACAAATGAAGTGATTCTCGGAGAGGACTTTTTTTTTTGACAATTCAGAATCCACTACTTCCATAGTGCTTTTAAATACAAGGCTGTAAGCTTTGTGTTAGTTGTCTCTAATATTTATGTCCCAATATCTTGACCACATTTTAGGATGAAAATAATCATTTTAGATATGTTATTTTATATTGAAAAATTAGCTGTCTCGGAGAGGACTTTTTTTTGACACAATTACATACTAATTTGATCAAAATAGTCTGAAAACTTACTGGCATTCAACATTAAAACTTAACTATGTTTCCAATGATATGGAACCAAATATTTGTTTTATGGTATAAAGAATGATTTAAGTGCATCCCTTTCAGAGCTACCTGTGGTCAAAAAAGCATTTTTTCTAAATGACACGAGTAATTTTGCTAAATATGACATACTGCCATACATTCACCAAAAATAACGTTATCACCAATTTTTTTTTTTCATGGTAAATAGAGCTATCACAGGGCTACAATAAACAACCAAGTTTATTTAGTCAAGCCTTTTGATATTGAAGATAATAAGTGTTAAATGTGATTTTTAGCTTGCGTACCCTGATTGTAAAACAACCCATAAATGAGCTAACTCTGGCCAGAATCCACATTCATATTTGACTTGACTCATACAGCCTACACAGGAATATGTGAAATGCGCAAATCCATTATCTACACAACAGACACTATTATCCCCATTACACTCTCCCCTTGTATCTTATTTCCTGTTTAACCAGCATGAATGATCAACCGATAGCCCTGATGACAGAGGTCCTCAATCTGTTCCAACTCTCAACACACGTCACATGGGTAAACAGGAGTGGGCAGTCAGAATCCGGACTAGACGAGCATCTCCGAAAACCCGACCACATATAGGATGTGTGGTCAAAAACAGCTGCCCAAGCTCAGAAAAACTCGCCAAGTTGACTCGTGCGTTTAAACAGAGTGCGGGATCTCACAGGAGTCAAGGAAGACTGCTGTCCCTGCTATCATGCTATTAGATCATTCTCGCTCTCTGTTGAATCAAGCAGTACAAGACGACATGTCAGGGAAGCCAAAATCAGTGCTCGACTGAAGCCTCTTATATCTACATGTGGTCACAGAGAAATACAGACAGTGTTCTCCTCATTTGTCAGAAAATATATTCTGCAGTAGAATTCTCTGCTTCAATCCTGGAAGCTAGTCAGATCGTCAAATCATAAGGAAAAGAAATGTCGCTACCATTAAACCACTTGCATTTATTAAACCAGTCAGCGCAACAGGTCAACGGGTTGTCAGTGCAAAACGGAAACCGAGGATGCACAGATGATGGTTCTGCATGCTCAGAACTTTGCGCACTGTTACTAAAAACTGTTCCAGTCCCGGAACTTTTTGATCATGCTTCATACTTCTGATTCAATTTATTCTACCCACAGTCATTGGATATGAGCAATTGCACGCTCTGATTGGCTACTCTACTACTAGGCTATCAGCTCCGATACCGTGAGTGGAGAAAAACAAAATGGCGGAGCGTGTCACTGAACCAACCAAGGACGAAATAAAAACTCAAAAGGCAATACAATATGGAATAAAAGTATTTGATGGTAAGAACTTTTTTTTATTTTTCAAGAATTATTATTGTAGCATTTTTTCCACAAACTGCTCCTGTCATTTTGCAGGCTTGTTTACATTCTAAGCGGAAATGATCATCGGACGTTTTGTAAAAAAAAAAAGAAAGTTTTTATTTATCGAATTTGCAGAAAAAATAAAATTGCTCCATTTCTCAAAATCCAGTGAATACGGATGGAATAATAATAATAAAAAAAACAAAAAACAGTTACTCCATTCACTGATCGTACGTGGCTCATAGCAGACTCGGTGCTACGCGCCTCGTCGGCTATCAGTTCATGTACGACTCGATTTCATGGAATAACTTAAATATTTCACATTAGGACATTTTAACAATTAGATAAATGAAAAGTAGACTCAATACAACAGGATAATTTTCGTCTTGAGCTGAATATTTGTTCACACTACTGCAAATGGCTGAAATTGACTGAGCAAGCACTCAGACTGAACCCTACAGTGAAGCTTTGCAGTCCCTTGTGGAGGTCTAAAGAACTTTTTTGATTGAATTAAGACCTGTCTGAAGAACCGAGACTGTCTCCAGCTGAGTCAAGCACACAATGATACAATGGAGTACACTTACACCGTTCCCTGTGGTTTAGAATGGACAAAGTGTTTCCTAGAGAATAAAGCAGACAGTGGAGTTCACGTACACTGTCTCCAATAGATCGGAGTTTGTAGAAAGGCTGGATGTAGAACCAGGAGCCCTCGTTTCCAGCAGAGTCCAGAGTGACACGCATGGCGTTTTTCTCCAACAGGGCAGGTAGGCGCTTATTTACCGTCAAGTATTTATTGCTTTTCAGATGCAACAACTGCAGAACAGAAGCAACAACTTGTTACACACATGCACACACAAAATTCACAGGTTTCGAAGATATTTACGATCAGCGGTCGTTCAGCGTCTCACTGACGGGTTCACCTGAATAACGTTGCCGTACTGAATCACCGTCCCCAGCAGCTTCCTGTTCTCAGATTCATTCTGCTTCTTCTCCAGATCAGCTGCATGCTGTGAGACATGCACATGTTTAATTTCAACATCACCTTCACCCTGTTGGCCTGAATGAACTAATCTACACATCACACTCATGAGAAACAAATGGGCTAAAATCTCATCCCCCGCCCAGAGTTTTCCCTAAAATCAGTATTCCAAGTACATTCGCATACCTCACTGCTGTTGTTTTTGACAAACTGAGAAATTTCTTTCTAACCATTTGCTGTATGGCAATCTGGAAGGCCAAAGACAAAAACACAAAACTCAAAGACAAAAACTCCTTTGTTGTATGCGAGACCTGGAATCGTATTTTCTTGGTCTCAATGGAGTAATCCTCTGCAATGTTGCTCAAATGAACACTAAGAACACCCCTAGACACGGCATATCACACTGTGGTTCGGAAAATGGACGTCTCCTCACTTACTGTATCAGAATTTGGCTAAAAGGGTCACCCTGAACAGTGACGTACAGTACAGTTCCAGCTCTCGACTTCAAATATCTGCGGTTCTAAGGAGTTCACGCTCATTTTGAATGTGTGTGTACACATGTGTAACTCACATGTAGTTTGTTGAGAAGTACTGTGTCAGTTGTGCTGTTGCCGCCAGGTTTTGCTGCTTTCCAGAACTGTTTCTGTGCTGAGTATCGATTCATAGGACACAGCTTGAAGAGACAGTCTGTACATAGAAGGGGGAAAGGGGAAAAAAAAAAAAAAACAACTCATGTGGTACAACACACATACAATGGATGCACAAACAGAGGAAAAAAAACCTGCAGATTTACCAATAGACCCCTTTCACTGACGTCACCCGAAACCGGAAGTAAACAGACCCTGCGCCATTTTGGAAGACCAACAAACTCGTGATTAGGGGGAAATAACGGCAGCGGTATGTGAATACGAGAATAAAGTGGAGCGGCAAACAACTTAAACAAATCTGAGCTGTTTTATTTATGATTTATTGGCCCAACAGTAGACTTGAAAGAAACCTGTGTGAGACTCGGCAAAAAACTGTGGATATAATGGATAAGTCTGTGCATGATCTGTGGACACTTTGAGGTAAGCAAACGCAAGAAATTGAATGAATGAATGAATGAATGAATTTATTTATTTCGAACATGTATAAAAATTTAACTATTTGTACATACAAAAGAAAGAAAATGAAAAAATTCAGATTTAAAACATGCTAAATTGGCCCCAAGTTGATAACTGTATGAGGAGCAAGCCTCCCAGACTTCTACAATTTAATAATAATAATAATAATTTAGGATGGTTTGGGGCTTGCTCTCCCTCCTATTATATAAATAAAGCATAGTTGTTGTGTAGGCATATATCATAAATACATATGTATAATTTGGATAAATTAACCTAAATTATGGATACCTTAATAGTAACAAAAAGTATTAATTTTTCAACTGAAAAGATATATTATTAAAAGATAAATATCAACAAGATTACCTTGGCCATAACTATGTATAGGTTATTCTTAATAACAGCTGTAATATCACGACCCAAGCCACTAACAACATAATTGTAAGCCTGTAGCCCTTTGTAGGCTTTCAAGTCATCAGCAGTGTAGGCACTGGGTGTAAACAACAAATAGTTTACAATGTCTGGGTAGCAAACAGATGGCAGAATTGGTGTCAGGTCCTTCTTATGTTTCCATTCTCCCTTGCCGCGAGTCTTATCATATGGGTCAAACCCATCAATCACAGCCAGTTTCTCCACATACCGTGCCCTTTCTGCAGCTGGTAATGTACTCACATAACCAGAATTATCATCCATTGTGTCATTTTACTCTCGCTCGTACTTTGTTTTATATTGTGAGTGCATCACTTGGTCTTCCAATATGGCGCCTAACAAAATCTCGCGGCGCGGGGACGTCATGCAGTAGCCCTCTATAGCAGTCGCTTAACTCAGTGGTTCGATTGATCAATCAATCGATATTCATCCCAAAGAAAATTAAGGCATCCAGTAGCTGATATGATGCATGTACATACAAATGCTAAAAAAAAAAAAAAAATCCTCATAGAAGACAATTTTGAGAAGGTGACAGAGTCTAGGCAGCACGCATAGTGAAAGTGGTGCAGTACGATGCTATCATAGAATACAATGTGTACCATGGCGGTTGTGCAAAAAGTGAACAAAGCAGTGCAAACCGGTGCAACTACTCTTCTACAAAATACAAATCCACAATATACCAAGACAAGAATGTAAACAGCAATAGAAATTAACTATTCAAATCCTTTAATACTCTGTACACAAATACAAGACAAAAAACAGCTTAAAGCAGGGTCCGAGAAGTGCGATTTTCCATTGACGTGCTAAAGCGGGATTTGGGGTTGAGGTGTGCTTCGGAAGGGACCTCTCTCTAGGTTAAAGATTGTATAGTGTGAGCATCTTATCTGTGAGCGATCATGTACAGTAGCGTGCGCTCAAACAACTGATCACAAACGGTTAGTCATGTCGTGTGAAGGGTCAGTCATGATGAGATCGCTGCAAGTCATGTCGTATGAAATTTCAGAAATACAGAGCTCAACAGCTGCAATAAATCGTCAGAATATTACTGTCACAATATCACTAATTACCCAACACGTGGATCGTTTTATGTTCCATAAGGTTCTATGATATTTTTTCCTTTAAATAAGTTAAAAGGGTTTCAATCTGCAAAAAGAAAAACCTTTGAGCACTCCTGTTGTCTGCATTATTTTAAACGACAAGGATTCACTAAATCACAGGTGCTTGGTTTACTTCTTTGAAGAGAAAGACCACATTAAACACAATGCTACAAAAGAAATAATACATTATACATAATGTAGTCAAGTACACACGAGCTTCATTATAGCTAGAAAGCCGAGAAGAGCTTGGGAGTTTCCAGAGAAAACCACCAGAGCAAATTGGGATAGATTGTACACATAACTGAATTACCTCAATCCATTACTCATGTTAAATGGCATGTAGCCGTTCTGCCCTTTCTACCCTTCCATCATTCTAAAGGCTGCATACAGGGCCTCCTCTTCTGCATTCTGCCTGTTGAGTGTTTCAGCCAGGTTCGGTCTCTTAAACAAGGGCATGACCTTATTACTTTCAGAAAGCTAACGCAGAGAGAATGCAGAGAGGTACCCGAGAGTAGAAGTGAGCTGAGCAAAGAGGAAAAGAGAGAAATGAGCATAAGTGAGATGGGGATAAAAATAGCTGCTGCTTCACAATAGCACTCCTGGTGTACTGATATAGGCAAGGGAAAGAGAGTGTGGTAGGAGCGAGGGATGTGTGTGGAAAATAAGCAGAACATGAAAGAAAGGAGGGCATGGACTTTTTTGCTCAAGTGGAAAGTTAAGCTGCAAGGTAAGCACAAGGAATAATCAGAGACCAAAAAAAAAAAAAAAGAATCCAGGTCCACGAGAGAAGGAGGAAGGAAGAGTGAAAAAATGAAATGATTAGGTCTTCGTGCTACACCATGTTCATTCATCTTGTGTTGGATCTGGAACCTAACACTGGTTGGAAGACAGGAACACACCCTGGATACAATGCTACACCACAATAATTACAACAAAGCCCATAACATCTCCCATAACTGTGCAATATAAAACAGTAGTGACCATTTGGGTCAGGTCGTGCAACTCTGGGTCTGCAGCAAAAGCAAAAATAGTCTTTTCAATGACCCTTTCCTTTCTCCTCAATGGACTGTTTCAGTTCAACATTTTTGGGAAGCGTCTTGACAGACTGCTGTTATCCAACATGACGAAAGTTCATGTTACACTCACGTCACGGGGGGAAAAAAAAAAAAAAAACTAGATAGAACTCGACGCCAATGGCGTCGATGGGGATGCCTCCGCCCGGTAGACTACACACCTTATTAAGTTGTGATTTGGGGATGGACATTTGACCTCACAGTAATCCTGACCTGGTGAAATTACTTGTATTAGCCTTGGAGATATTGTGTTCACAAGGTCTTCAGACAGACATTTGGCCTCACAGTGACCTTGACCTTAGACCTTTTGATCTCAAAATCTAATCAGTTTATCTTTGTCCCCAAATGCACAAATGGTGAAAGTTTGGTGAAATTCCTTTGATCTGCCTTGGAGATATTGTGTTCACAAGGTTTTCGGACAGACATTTGACCTCACAGTGACCTTGACCTTAGACCTTTTCATCTCAAAATTTAATCAGTTCATGTTTGTCCCAAAGCACACAAATGGTGAAAGTTTGGTGAAATTCCTTTCATCAGCCTTTGAGATATCGCGTTCACAAGGTTTCGGGACGGACGCACGCACGCACGCACGGACGGACAACCTGAAAACAATGCCTCCTGCACCTTACGGTGGCGGAGGCATAAAAAGATAAAACATGACAATTAAGCTGGAGATTATATGTAATCTCTGGCTGATGCTGGTACACTAGCACCACCTGGCTGTAGTCCAGTTAACCAGTTGTTTCCTGTCCTTTGTCTGCAGCATGACAATTTCCCCCTCCCCAAAAAAAGAATGCAGATTAGATGGCATCCCTTCTGCTGAATTGACCAGTTGGATAGTGTTATTAAATAAACAAGAGATAGGATTGAGGAAATCTAGATAGTAAACATCTGAACATCAGGGTTTGAGACTGACTCGATTCATCACAAACCCATTCATGCTCTTGCGAGAACTTAATCACTACGTTTCTTGGGATGTCGTGTTCTCACTTGTCTGACAAGTGTTTCCTTGTGCATACGCACTGGCTCGTATTCCACATGTTCATCCTGTGATAAAACCAGAGTGATTTTTTTTTTTAACTGAAAACGTCAGAGCATTAGCTCATAGACTGGGTAAAAGTACTCTTGCTGAACCGCTAATAGTTAATGATCAACCATAATAGGTAGATGAAGTGATTTGTCGCCAGTCTGATGGAAGAAAAAAGTGAGAGGGCAGTCAGGAATAAAATTGGACAATATTTTTGCTGACATCAATCAAGAATAAGCAGTTACACAATCCAGGAGGAAGAGAGTGCTTGAGCAGGAGATAGAGGCTCCCTGAGAAACCAGACCCTTAAAAGTGACATAAGTGGCCGATTAATGCTGTGAGTGATCTGAAAATTTAGCACAAAACACAGTTCCTGCTGCTTGAGCAAAACAGTCATGGATGAAAGCCAAGCAACATCTCAAGAGTATACATGAGCTACGAGGAAGAAAGGGAAAGGGATTGTGTGTGTGTGTGTGTGTGTGGGGGGGGGGGGGGGGGGGGGGGGAGTGTGCACATGGCTGGGATGTTCTTTATTTAGACTCGTAGCACTGAGGTACTGTATGTAATTCCTGCATCTGACATGTCAGCATTTTCATTCAGCAGTTCTGACAGCTTCGACAACTCTCATCTTTGCTGAAGCAGGTGTTCATTTCATACACCAGACGCAAATGTAAAGCATCAAGGGAATATGCTATGATGAAATTTCCTGTGTGTTTTTTCTTTTCAGGAGTTGTTGCATTGCTGCAGCTTCTTTTCCAGTGCACCTCGTGTTATTTTACTGATCTAGTCTCAATAAAAAAAATAAATAAATAAATAAATAAAATGAACGTAACTAATCAGGATCTCTGTGCATCTCTAACACACTGATACGCACAGCACCTGATGCATCATGAAAGAGCCATTTTTAAAAACATCTCAACCTCAGCTCACGACCTCCAGCCTACACCATCACACCTCAGTGACCAAACAGGAAATGCATCAACTACAAAGATCCTTCAAACTCTGATGGTGTGCTGTGACGGCAGTAAACACGTTGAGAGAAGTGCACTGAAAAATGGTCTGCATGTGCACCAAATCTTCAAACTGTCAGTTAAGTTGACGAAAATAGTGTAAATAAATCATTGAGTCGAAAAGGAAAAAAAAATGCAAATGGCTAAGTGCACCTCACATCACTCACTCAATATTCCAGCACTGTTCATGCACACCTCGCACACCATCTGTGAACGTGAAACTGAAAGCATGACAACATTGCTTATGGCTTACATATACGAAAATTTCATGTTAGGTCACTTAAAAAAATTATAATGACAATCAGAATAGTAAAAATAATTCAATTTATATGCACATACTAAATTGGTATTGTGCTTTTATTCAAAATCAACAGCATTTGATATACTGTAATTTCCATGTTCAACCAGAGCAAATGAGCAATGATATTCCACCTCACATCACTCACTCAATATTCCAGCACTGTTCATGCACACCTCGCACACCATCTGTGAACGTGAAACTGAAAGCAGTCTTCAGAAATATGAATACATCGATCAGTAACGTAACTTTTTCCCCTCTTTGATTGATTTTCAATGTTCAGCCTTTTTAAACGCTCATTGTTCGCTAGTGGGCACACTGGAAAATAAAAGTTGTGTCGCATTCGGGTGAAAAAACCGCACGAGTTAATGAAAGAAGCGAACAATGTTTTCAGGAGATCAAAAATACTTAAGTGTCTCAACACGTTCATTCATAAAACATGCAGCCAGTAGTCATGCGTTTCCTGCTCTGAGGACTTTTGTTGCGTAGAAGTGTGTGGAAGTGTGAGAAGGGCCAAAAAGTGGATAAAATTGTCTGCAAAATGAAAGGCTGAATTCAAATGTCAAACGATCCTCCAGAGTTCGATCTTGTGGTTGCTAAAGGTCTACTCCTCTCACCCTCAGGCCAGCCGAGCATAGCGCGTCAGTGTTGTCAGAGCACAAGACCAGCATTGTTCGAGATACAGTATCTCTAACAGGCCTGATCCTCCAGTTCCTCATTTGGAGACCCAGTGGGCCATTCAGTAGCAGAGGCAAAAAAAAAAAAAAAAAAAAAAAAAAGGGGGGGGGGGGGGAGGGGGGGGCAATCACTCCAGAAGCTGGTCAACACGTGGTTTAGAATTTACTCCTTTATTTACTGTCTTAGAGACTCTGGGAGGAACTGGCGTCCTATCCAGGATATATTTCTGACCAGACCCACAGTGACCTTTGACAATGGTTAACCAGCTAACCTGACACACTTGAGTCATGGTCTGATAAAGCCTGTGACGATCGAGCACTGAGCATCCTGAACTGTTTAGCCTTTCAGATGCCGCAGTGCTACTTTTAATGCATGGTTTTCAGAGATCTCTTAGTGCCCGAGTCAAGTGACAGCAGCACTCAGCGCTAGGCCGTACGCCCAGACTCACTTAACAAAAGAGGAACTTTTCCTGCCATTTGCATTGTGGATCCGTTACATTCGTACAGGCTGTCGCTGACTTTCAACAGCTCACCACAGTTTGAAAGCACGCAGAGAAGCAGAAGCACAGTTGCAGAACTGGTCAGAATAAAGGTTGTGTAAGAGTTGATTTGCTTGTGTATGGACTTCTATTTAGCCCTCATTTTCATACTCCCTGCTGGGTAATGCTTTGCCTTTAAACTAGGCACGAGTCCACATTTTGAAAATCCAATATTCTAGACAGAGTTGTAGGAAAGCGTGGCATCGGGGAAGTGGTGTTTGTGCAGGTTGTGCTCATTTTTGCACTCTGTTTATGTCATCAAGACTGTGTATTAGGTGAAAATCTGAAAGCTATTCAACAGTTGCAAAAGCCATATAAGACCAAAAACAAAATCAGTGTATTCTCGTCACTCCAAACGCATCACTAGAGTATTTTAGACTTGCGACACGATAAAACGTACCAATGACTACTGCTAAATAACCAGTGAGTCAAACGCTCTTCAATCTTTGAATGTTAACCTGAGCAAACAAGGTCAAATTTGATTTTGATTCGACGTTATCGCTATAAATAGCACTACGGACAGCTCTGTCTGTCTCTCTAAACTTGTGTAGCTGGTGTGACATGATTTCGTATCTAAATCAAATAATGCTTTGCAAAATTCAAGAGAGTAAATTTGTCAGAAATGCCCATGCTCAGATTCAAGCATCATTTCCTGCTTCAATATTTTCCCCACAGTTCACATGGGCTTTGAAAAACCACATCCCAGCGCTCATGTGTGAGAGAAGTTGAATGACACTGTGGTCAATTCAGAATATATGGTTACAGGAAGTGTCGTTCACGTCTGACAAAACCTTACACAAGGTTTGACACAAATTCTTTCGGTTCACGTTGAAGTTCAGCAATACGTTGAAAGTGAAGTATGATGCAGTATACAGCCGTTCCTTCAACAGAAGTCCTTCATTGGCTGAAAAACCTGCTGCGTTGATGCGCATTCAGTAACGGGCTGAATATCCAAAACGTATTTCGTGCACTAAGGCAACTCATTTTTGATTTTTCAGATCACGGATCCGCCGACGGCAGTTAAATACTACTGCTAGAAAAATAAAAAGTCTGTGCGTATTTTTACCGCCGAAACGTACAAAAAGAAATGTAAAAAAAAAAAAAAGTTACATATTTTTCTTGTAACAGCACTGTATCCCTGGTACTAGGTCATATTTCTTTAAGTAAAAAGTATTAGAATCGCAAATACAAAAGACAATGTGTGTTGTACATATCCACTTCAGCCACGTCCGAAAATGAAACTATTTACGACATTGAGCATTCACTTGAATGTTTTTATGGTATTTACGACCACTTTACGACAGTGTCAACCTCGTGCTGACCATGGCTGACGCTGACAGCATGGATTCCGAGCTATCACCTCAACTGTACGTAAGCATAAAGTGTGGTAAAGTCTTTTCACTGTCTCACTAACCAAAACGTGGGCGATTTTGTCTCTCAAGCGTTGAAAGTAAATAATGAAAAGATCAAAACGATCTTTGGTTCTCAGAAAGAAGGTGATGTAATGAGCGCGATGCCGAATATGCCTGCCATAACGTTAGTTCGCGATTTTGGCTGCAAGTATCTGACTGTGGAATTAGAAGAGGATGGTGCTGCAGAGAGTCCTATCGAATCAAGTAGCACGAACGTATCAGCCTTCGATGTGCTCATGAGAGCTCAACGGTCATATGACCACATACCTTCAGAGAAGTAAGTACTGGAATGCTAGTCCGTGTTATAAACTTATACACAAGAACACACGCAATGTATGTATGTATGTATGTATGTATGTATGTATGTATGTATGTATGTGTGTGTCTCTTGAATTTAAATTATTTTATCATCTTAATCCGACATTGAAATTTTGCCATGCAAACAAACAAAAAAAAAAAAATTAGACAAGGACACTTATTTTTATTTCGACCGACATCAAAAATATGTTGAAAAAAAAATCCGTGAACCTAAAGATAAAAAAATGGGTGGCCTAATGAACCAAAATCCAGACACACCACTTTAGATTGACCATTGAATATCAAAGTGCTTGCATGGAGAATCTTAATATGCTGCTAGTGTTTCAGCAGTTTTCCTTTTTCACCATCATTTGTGTCATGAAAATACATGACAAGTATTGTTCCATCATGTTACTGGTTGCTGGTCTTATGACTCGCTGTATGAGAGAAGAACCTGCACTGCCTCCTCCTACACTGCAGCAGAGACATCATTCCTCCAGCTCAAGCAGCTCACAAAGGCTCAACTTTTTATCTCTCTGAAACTCTCCAGGTGTACTGACACCAAGTAGAATTATTCTTAAAGCGTCACATCGCTTTGCAAAAAAGTGTATTTATTGGCCCATTAGGTTTAATCATCTGTTTTTGCCCATATAAGATTTGGTTACGGCTGAGAAGCCGTTTGAACTCGTACACCGACTGATGCAGAGAGATGCAGGTCTCTGGACATCGAAGCCCTCAGTGGTGCACCAGTGGAGGTTTCTCCATCTCAGCTCCTGAGCTCAATTAGCCTAAAATCTTCAAATTAACAATGAAAGCCTGCGAGTTGAGGAAATCCAGTGTGGTGAGCATACATCACTTGTCCTCCTGTTGGTTTTCCAGAAAGAACTCCCAGGTTGCAGCAAAGATTAATACTTGGATGCAGAAACCTTCTCATATCTAGATATCCCTTAAAAAAAAAAAAAAAAAAAAACACCACACATCACATTCACACATACTTATTCACTATGTAGTGCACTTTTTAGGCCATTTTATAATCCATGTCTGAACACATAAGGTGGTATATCCAGTGCACGACAGCAGGCTGGTTTAAAAAGTTCAGTTTATAGGGATTTGGGAAGCAGACACTATTTCAAAACATGGCGTACGTTTTGTGATCATTTCAACATTTTTTTTTAGCTCTGCCTTTCGTCAGCACTGGTTTCAAACTGGCAGTGCTGATAAAGCTCGGGTTTGTAAAACTAACGACGCAAAATTTCACACAACTTTTGTTTCTGACTACTCTCTCTTCCGTCTTGTCAGATTTTAAACTCATGCTCTAAGTGGCAGTGAATGCTGTCCATGTGCTAATTGCTCATTTTGACAATTTTTCAATGTGAGCACACAATCTTGGAAAACAATCACACTGTGTGAATTATACATGCGTACTGTAATTCCTGTTATTTTTCTTCAAATATTCTTGAAATCTCGAAGTTCTTGAAAGGTTGTGAAATGTATTTAAAAAGTACTTGAGTATATTTTCATGTTTTTACATCTTCACATCAGTAAAGTAGATCTACGGGCTCCTGAATGGTGCAACAAAAATGTGTTCGCCATATTGATGGCTCTGGACCCTTGCGGTTTTGCTATTATGGCTGAGGACTACAATCACCATGATAACTTTAGAACTGCAGTTGTCATGAACAGTTTTGCACTCAAGTCTCCATCAATGAACAGTTGATCACTTCAACAAAACAGACTTCATGCTAAAACTATAATGAATTTCCTGGTTACACAATTACAGAAGCAAATTATTTATAATAATTTTTCCCCCCTTCCCACACTATGTGGCGCATAGGGTGCCGCCGATCTCAGTTTCCGTACCTCTTGGCCTCTCGCCTATTATACAGCTAGGGTTATCATCCAGATGAGGATGGGGGTTCCCTTTTGAGTCTGGTTCCTCTCAAGGTTTCTTCCTCATGTCATCTGAGGGAGGTTTTCCTCGACACAGTCGCCATGGGCTTGCTCATCAGGGATAAAATTAGCTCATGTTTAAAGTCTTGAAATTTCTGTAAAACTGCTTTGCGACAATGTCTGTTGTTAAAAGCGCTATACAAATTAACTTGACTATTGTCAAGAGGATATCGCGAGTTTGAACGCCACAGCCGGGAGACGAAGAGATCAAAATCAGCCATGCTCTCCGAGGGGGACGAAGGGGTGGTATACGCTCTCCATCCCCCTTATCAATCCTTGTAACGCACGCAATCATGAGCATTTGTGAGCTCATGCATGCAGAAGAGGGCAGATAAAGCTTTCCTCAGAGTGCCTTATACCGACCTGTGACACTGCCTGAGCAGCAGTTTAAAAAGATTCAGTTGACTGGCTTCACGTGACACGGAGGAAGCATTCAGCATGACTGCTTTGACCCTTTCGGATTGGTAGCCATCTTTCATCAGAGAGGCTAAACAAATGGGTGGGAGTTGGCCCAAAATTTGGGTAAAAATCCCCAAAAATAAAAAGAGATTTGTTTATTTTTATATGTCATGTTAGTACTATACTGTATGGCATTACAACCTAGAAAAAAATTGAAATATGAGCTTTATGTAAATCTGGGCTTTTCACTGGTTTGTAAAAAAGTGTTACACATCTCCAGTGGCCAGTCATTTTGATATATTTTCCCCTTTTGCACACAAAATGAAGGGCATGAAGGACAGCAAAATTAAGGACACAGAAAAACAAGTTTAGCTCCCAGGATAGTCTTTTTAAACAGAATTGATCTCTCTCTCTCTCACACACACACACACACACACACACACACACACACACACACACACACACCTTTCAAATGTAAAATGAGTGATGTTAAAATTGAAACATTTGGACTTAGGTTTCTGTTCTTGTCCAGTTCGGCTTCTGAGTATTTCTTCAGTTTGTGTTTCAAAAGTTCACGTATTTGAATCGCGATACACTGAAATCAAAGAAAGTCGTGTTAACACACAAGACCCCACGACGCCTGCCTCATAACTGGAATTTCTCTTCATCTGATGTCACTGCTGCACCACTTTGCTATGTGGCCAAATAAGGTGTGAAAGACCGAGTGAAATGGGGACATCCTTTCAAGAGTGGTGAAAAACTAAATCCCAGACTAAAATTCTCTCTCTCTCACACACTCACCTCAGACACGTTCAAATACTTGTCCTGCTGGTGCCTACATCAACCCACACACCCCCACACAAGGCACAGTCGATCCTCATCAAATGTCAGTGTGTGTAGTTTTTCCTGTTTCTCACACCACACACACAGACCATCATCCAAAACACACACACACACACACAACACCAGTCTGGCCAACTATAAATCATCCAGCTTCTTCCACACCCACGAGGCATGGCGCCCCAGAGCCATTTCCGTTAATGAACGGCCTTGGCTCTCAATACATCAACATCAAGAACAGAATTAGGTCTTATGGAGCATGCACCACAACATGTGCACATACGTCACTCAAGTCACCAAAATTCAGGAGAAATCACCATGTGGTACACACGAGATACCATGAGATTCGCAGGTAGAATTTCATCAGTTCAATTCACTATAAAATGCTGCCTGAAAATCACTGGAAAACAGCCAATTTAGGTATTTGGGCATAACAAAAGGGAACGTTATTGTTGGACCAGTTTCCAAGTCCTTTGGATCTCTCAGGACTGAAAAACCCACACAGATGTTCTCGTCTTCCCAGTTGCTCCTTTCTGGACGTCTTTCAGCTGTGCCATTTAATTTATTCTGCCGTTTTGTAGCTGAAGCAGTTGTCAGCAACAATGGACCTAAAACTTCTACTAGCCCAAGGTCATCCAAAGATTGTAAAGGCAGCCTGTGAATAACAGACACACACGGTAACTCAAAGCCATCCTTCCTAATTGATAGACCCTGTAAGAAAATGCTGAAATTTAGCTTCTCATAACTGCCTAACACAGCTGCAACATGGACATTTGTATTTCAGGATGAAGCAGGCATTTGCTTAAAAGGATGGCCGCAGATTTCCAGCAGGGGGTGGTCAGATCATCATGGAAAGGTCAATGACATGTCGAGCTAAATTTGAACAAGACGCAGTACCAGTCAAAAGTTGGGACACACCTAATTCAATGGGTTTTTCTTTATTTTTATTAATTAAAAAGACACTTCATGTCTTACAGGAATGATGGATGTCGTTTCTTTTTACTTATTCGTTCGGTTCTTGATGTAATATGGATTATGACAGTTGTGGATGAAATAGGACTATTTATTATAGGGTATGTTTATTATTTACCAGTTCCCATTTAAGCTCGAATACATTAAGAAGGCAAGAAACTCGTCCACTAATTAACTTTTAACGAGGCACGCCTGTTAAATGAAAAACATCCCAGGCGACTACCTCTTGAAGCTGGTTAAGATAATGTCAATAGTGTGCAAAGCGTCATCACGGTAAACGCTGGATATGCTGAAGAACCTAAAATATCACACTTTTTTTTTTTTATTATACACGGTTTTGTTTACCACATACTGTAATTCCATCCATGTTCCACGTTATTTCATAGTTTTAATGTCTTCAGTCTCGTTCTACAATGTAGAAAATACAAAATACAGAAAAGCCTATGAATGAGTGTAGTGGGGTGGACAAACTTTTGACTGGCACTATATACTTTTACAAATAAAATAAACTTTCCTGTATAAAGTAAAAAAGTGATAAATGACTGAATTAATCATGGGTCATGTCATGAGATGATAGCTCGTAGCATGTTAGAATTGAATATAAATCAGTGTCTTCATCTTTAAAATGCCTTAAAAACACAAAGCGAACAGACACACGGTCAGAAAATCACAAGAGGAAGAACATCTAAGATTAAGTTAGACGACAAAATCTCCGAAGCAGGAAACGTTCTCCAAGTACAGCGAGGAATATTTAATTTGTAATATTTAGATTAATATATGTATGGACAGTGACAAAGCAGCGTTCTTCGGAAGACGCTGAGGAGCAAAGTATGAAAACCTGGCCATAAAGACCAAACAAGGCAAGGGTGCATCGATTAAAACATCAACACGAGCTGCAAAAGAGGACAACACACTTTCCACCTGCAAAAGATTCACTTAACGTCAACCTGCTTAACAGCTTCAGGGGTACTTTTGGCAGATAATATAGATAGAAACAGTGCAGCTAAGAAAAGTTCAGAACCCCTGCCATCGTTCATTATTTTATTAATTCACGTTTGGTCACATGGACAGAACTGAGCAGTGTGTCTTTAATCGCCCTTAGCCAGCGACCAGTGTTCTGACAACTAGTTACTATTATAAGACATCAAACAAACAAACAAACAAACAAACAATCAACAGGAAACATTCGTTTACATGACAGTCTGGAGTTAGTGCTACATTGAGCAAGGTGGTTTTCATTTCTCCATTCCTTAGTAAAGTGCTCTCAGGCACAATCACTTGCCATTTTGCATGCTACGTATGCCGTTCCAACAACCTGCTGGTTCACATGCTTGACATTTAAAATGTGGTAGGCTTGTTCCTGATCAAAAACATGAAAAAGCACACACACGCACACTTCTACATCTTCTAGAATAGGACAGGATCAAACCTTACTGAAAAACAGAAATGAAATGACACTGAAGAAAATGTGCCATTCCTGTGATAAAGCAGCACATGCATTCTCTTATTTGTTTTCCAAAGAAAAAACTAAACAAATAGAACACTAGTGAGTTATGCCGGAATCAGACTACATGATATTTGTCTTTCATGAGGGTCACCATGTCAGATCAGGCAACCGTGGTGCCATAAATTCTTGCCATGTCTTGGTTGGGAGACTGCTTACAGTACATCCTTGCGTGTTGGGCGGGCAAGGTGGTGTAGTGGTTAGCACTGTCGCCTCACAGTAAGAATGTTCTGGGTTCGAGCCCAGTGGCTGACAGGGGCCTTTCTGTGTGGAGTTTGCATGTTCTCTCCGTGTCTGCGTGGGTTTCCTTCGGGTGCTCCGGTTTCCCCCACAGTCCAAAGACATGCGGTTAGGTTAACATGGGGCAGCCATGGCCTGAGGTCCAGCTCAAGTGCCCTTGAGCAAGGCACTCAACTCCCAACTGCTCCCCGGGTGCTGTAGCATAGCTGCCTGCTGCTCAGCGTGTGTATGTGTGCGCGCTCACTACTCACTTGTGTGTTCACTGCTTCAGATGCAGCAGAGGAGGAATTTCAATGTGCTTCAGTGTGCGTGTGACAAATAAAGGCTTCTTCTTCTGATGGAAAAGATAACGCTGCTCTCTTTTGTCGGGGAGGAGGGTCAAGAAATTGTCAATCATGGCTATCAGGGAACACGTGGTACAAGTTATCAAACTAGTTGAGGGAAAAAAAAACAAAAATTCTGACATGATAGACTTTTTGTCAGGATCTCATTGGGCATCCCAGACACTGTTCTTCCATTATGTCACACTATAAGGCCAGTTTGTTGTTCCCCACGTTCATATTGGAGCCTTGACGCTGGAAATCTGTCGCCCAACAAAATCATGAGTTCATGTCGTCTGATCCCAGTATAAGGTCTGTTTCAGGAGATCCTCCAGCGTGTACCATTCTGCACCATCAGCTAGCCAACTGAACTAGTTCACTGAAACTTTCACTATAACACACATACAGTACTCTGTTGCTCACACTCTGGCCTTACTGATTTCCTGCAAAGTAAGTGACACAGTCCAACAATCTTGCATTACTGAAAAACAACTACATGGTGTGAAAAACACCCATTTTTGTTTCATCAGTGCATCTTTACTCCCAGTACACGACAAAAATCACTACTCCTGGGTTTCAGCAGACTCCATGAAAGCTTAACGAGGTTTAATGCCCAGGTAATAATGCAGAGATGATGCCACAGTTACAGGTCATTAGGAAAATAAAGGTAAAAGGTCATTCTCATTCACGCATCTGCAGAACCCAAACCATCATCTTTTGATATGTGGCACTAATCAGAAGGGACGAATCATGATGAATCCATGAGCAGAGAGGCAGAAAAGGGGCTGCAGGATAACAGCAGAGAGGAGGGGTTGGCCTACTCATATTCACAAGCCTACAGGGGGCCTAGGTGAGCGGAAGGTTAATGAGCTGCTCGCTGGCTTCATTTTTTACTCAGCACATTAACTCACATCTTGGCTGTATAAGCCAGGAGCCACTGGGAGCTGCACACCGAGTCAGCGCTCAGCTTTACATACATCATAACTATCCTAACTAAAACATTTAATGCATAAGGAATAACACACAACAGACTGTGCTGCAATACAAAAACAACACGTCTGGTGGGTTTTCACATAACCACACTGTCTGAAGCGTGTTATTCAGCTTTCCCACAGCAATTTGCCAACAATGTTACAATGCTTAATTTATTAATGTCCCAAATGTTGCACATTTTAAAAGGTTTAGAGGTCAGAACACAGCATCCGAGAGACAAGTTAGTCCCGGTTGTCACTTCTGTCATAGCTGTTCTCACCATTATTCTCTCACCAACCTCACTCATTCAATCGCTCTTTCTTTCTGAAAAAGCAGCTTGTCATTTTAGAGAAATCAGAAAGCATAAAGACTTTCCTGAGCGGACAAATTTCACAAAGCGCAAACACTCAAGACTCCCTCAATATTAAATTAATGTCTCCAAACCAAAAAAAGTCACCACATCCAATGATTTTTTTGGTTTACTTTTCTAAACATGTTTTTTTAAAGCCATTTATTATTTCATATTATTTGTGGAGTGTCTGCTGTACAAGTCATTGTGTTATAGAACTGTTACTATAGAAACGACAACAATATATTAGAACAAGTGCCTTCGTCTCTTAGTAAACATGTTGTTTGTATTAAAGCTGGAACTACCCATGCTGCTATCCAAAAAAAATAACGCACACCTTCTGACAAATCAGATTCGAGCACTCAATTTCTATCTCATGACATCATTGAATTTAATCTGGATACGCCTCCATGGCAATCAACACGGCTCACGTAATTAGACTAATTCCATCCATCCACTATCTGTAGCCACTTATCCTGTTCTACAGGGTCGCAGGAAAGCTGGAGCCTATCCCAGCTGACTATGGGTGAGAGGCGGGGTACACCCTGGACAAGTAGTCATCGCAGGGCTGACACAGAGACAAACAATCACTCACACCTACGGTCAATTTAAAGCCACCAGTTAACCTAACCTGCATGTCTTTGGACTGTGGGGGAAACCGGAGCACCCGGAGGAAACCCACGCGGACACGGGGAGAACATGCAAACTCCACACAGAAAGGCCCTCGCCGGCCACGGGGCTCGAACCCGGACCTTCTTGCTGTGAGGCGACAGTGTTAACCACTACACCACCGTGCCACCTAGACTAATCCTCTTTTTTTCAAAATAAAGATCAGAATAGTAAGGAATTTCCTGATAAATTTAAGATGCAAGATCGATGGAAAGGAGTTCTGGGAGCTGTGAATGGACCAAAGCAAACACGATACCTGGACCGGAATCCCAGGTCACTCGGACCTCATCCAGGCCACAGAATGGTTTGTAAACACCATCCGTGTTCTCTACAAATATGAAGGCTCATAAGCTGTCAGCTGTAGATCAGACTGTGTTTTTATGTTATTCTCTAATCTACAGTGGTACTTTAAAGTTTGTGAACCCTTTAGAATTTTCTATATTTCTGCATAAATATGACCTAAAACATTATCAGATTTTCACACAAGTCCTAAAAGTAGATAAAGAGAACCCAGTTAAACAAATGAGACAAAGATATTAGACTTGATCATTTATTTATTGAGGAAAATGATCCAATATTACATATCTGTGAGTGGCAAAAGTATGTGAACCTTTGCTTTCAGTATCTGGTGTGACTCCCTTGTGCAGCAATAACTGCAACTAAACGTTTGCGGTAACTGTTGATCAGTCCTGCACACCGGCTTGGAGGAATTTTAGCCCATTCCTCCATACAGAACGGCTTCAACTCTGGGATGGTGGTGGGTTTCCTCACATGAACTGCTCGCTTCAGGTCCTTCCACAACATGTTGATTGGATTAAGGTCAGGACTTTGACTTGGCCATTCCAAACTTCCAACTTTAATTCCAACTTAATTCTTCTTTAACCATTCTTTGGTAGAACGACTTGTGTGCTTAGGGTCATTGTCTTGCTGCATGACCCACCTTCTCTTGAGATTCAGTTCATGGACAGATGTCCTGACATTTTCCTTTAGAATTTGCTGGTGTAATTCAGAATTCATTGCTCCATCAATGATGGCAAGCCGTCCTGGCCCAGATGCAGCAAAACAGGCCCAAACCATGATACTACCACCACCATGTTTCACAGATGGGATAAGGTTCTTATGCTGGAATGCAGTGTTTTCCTTTCTCCAAACATAACACTTCTCATTTAAAACAAAAAGTTCTATTTTGGTCTCATCCGTCCACAAAACATTTTTCCAATACCCTTCTGGTTTGTCAATGTGATCTTCAGCAAACTACAGATGAGTAGCAATGTTCTTTTTGGAGAGCAGTGGCTTTCTCCTTGCAATCCTGCCATGCACACCATTCTTGTTCAGTGTTCTCCTGATGGTGGATTCATGAACATTAACATTAGCCAATGTGAGAGAGGCCTTCAGTTGCTTAGAAGTTACCCTGGGGTCCTTTGTGACCTCACCGACTATTACACGTCTTGCTCTTGGAGTGATCTTTGTTGGTCGACCACTCCTGGGGAGGGTAACAATGGTCTTGAATTTCCTCCATTTGTACACAATCTCTCTGACTGTGGATTGGTGGAGTCCAAACTCTTTAGAGATGGTTTTGTAACCTTTTCCAGCCTGATGAGCATCAACAACGCTTTTTCTGAGGTCCTCAGAAATCTCCTTTGTTTGTGCTATGATGCACTTCCACAAACATGTGTTGTGAAGATCAGACTTTGACAGATCCCTGTTCTTTAAATAAAACAGGGTGCCCACTCACACCTGATTGTCATCCCATTGATTGAAAACACCTGACTAATTTCACCTTGAAATTAACTGTTAATCCTAGAGGTTCACATACTTTTGCCACTCACAGATATGTAATATTGGATTATTTTCCTCAATAAATAAATGACCAAGTATAATATTTTTGTCTCATTTGTTTAACTGGGTTCTTTTTATCTACTTTTAGGACGTGCGAAATTCTGATGTTTTAGGTCATATTTATGCAGAAATATAGAAAATTCTAAAGGGTTCACAAACTTTCAAGCACCACTGTACAACGCTGAAGAAGACTATCAGGCATATCTATACAAGTCTTTTGATTTACACCCTGCCCAACAGAAGCATGAAAAAATCTGTCAGTCCAAAACAAAGTGTTTTATACACCCAGTACCAAATGCATCCTGCAGACGCTATGAGACTAATGAGGTAACAGCAGCAGATGGGTATAAGCAAGCTGTCGCTGTAAATCTCCAGCTCCAACACTTTCATAAACCTTTTGTTGTGATGTACTTCTTGGGCACCGTGAAGAACAATCCTTTTTCTATGGAGCGTCAAAGAAAGAAATTGGCTCCTTGGAGAGATGGAGGAGAGGAATTAGAAAATTAAGAAAGAGAGGATGGTCTTACCGCGAAACTTCTTCGGAGGGCTGTTCAGATCTCCAGCTTCTGGTTGAACAACACAGCGATCGTCCACTAGGCTGCAATCAGAGAAAAATAAATAAACAAAACACACAAAAAGTTTGGGCACCGTTGCTGAAAATGTCTGTTACTATGAATAGTTAAGTGAGCAGAAGATGAACTGATCACCAAAAGGCATACTGTAAGGGTAAAGACAAGACATTTCTTTTCAATGTTTTATGCAGGATTTGTGTATTATTTTTGTTTTGTACACCTGGAGAGTGAAAAAAGAAAAGGAACACCATGCAAAAGTTTGGGCACCCCAGTACATACGAGTTCTCAGGTAACTTTTACCATGGTTCCAGACCTTAATTAGCTTATTGAGCTGTGGCTTGTTCAAATTCTTCATTAGGAAAGGTCAGATGATGCAGATTTCAAAGCTGTATAAATTCTCTGACTCCTCAAACTTGTCCCTAAAATCAACAGGCTCCTCTAAGCAACTCCCTCGCATTTTGAATAATAAAATAATCGATGCTCACAAAGCAGGAGAAGGCTACAAGAACGTAGCAAAGTGTTTTCAGGTAGCTGTTTCCTCAGATTGTAATGTTAAGAAATGGCAGTTAACAGAAACAGTGGAGATTCAAGGTGAGGTCTGGAAGATGAAGAAAACTTTCTGAAAGAACTGCTTGTTGGATCGCTAGACGGGTCAGCCAAGATCAGATGGACCTTATAGGTTCCAAAATAACAAAAAACCCAAGGTTACCCAAAATGGTCAAAACTGTGATATTATGGGCTTGAACATATTGGGGTCCCATACCTAAAATTTCATGTAGCATTTTCTTTCCGTTTTGAAAATATACCTCATTTTATACATGCCCCATTCTGCTAGGTTGTTGACGTTACGGACACTACATTAAAAGATATAACGGGATAGATCCACTTAAAACACCTCAAAAGCAAATGTTGATGGGGCAACGAACTGTTATGCATAAAGTGCCCTGTGGGTCTTCTAGTTATGTGACACGTTATCAGGGACCCCGATATTAGACAGAGAAAAACAAAATTTCACAACACTTTATTAAAACTCCAATTATTGGGCTCACAAAACATCATTTTATGCATAGTATCGGCTTATTATACTAGTTCCTTAATTAATTGACAGTTGGTTGTCCTTTCCAACAAAGATTACATACCTTATATACTTGTTGAACAATGTTACACATAACGTTACGGACACCACACAATGTGTCTTGGGTTATTCCCAAAGTCACAACATGGGACGTGTTTCAGAGAAATGTTTTGTTTACAAAAGTTACCTTTTTTTTGCCGTTCTGCCACATCTTTCTGTGATTGCCCCTCTTTCCCACGGTAGTATGCTGTGGGTGTGGCATTAGGTGGGAAAAGTGCTTTTAAGGGATTCATCAGATCATTCAACTGACAGATAACAGAGCTGGTTCGGATCGAGCGGAGAAATATATTCGCTATGCAGAGAATAACGGCGTTTTTTAAAAGCAATGATGGTGGAAACAAGAATAAAAGAACGGATGAGGAAGAAAGTGTAGTGAAGAAAGCTAGAACGATGGGAGAAGGTGCGGGAAAATTATATGAGATGGAAAGCATACACCCCAGTGCAAACATTTAGATGGGAACATACCGTACAACACAGCAGAAAAACAAATAATATACAGTATGTACAAATGGTGCATGTCACAACACAGCAGAAAAACAAAGAATATATAAACAACTGGGCGTGTTGAGTTGCAGATGTTAATTGCACATTAGTTATAGAAACTCAGTTCAGCTACAAAACTCAGGATATTGCACTGTATTTGGTATTGCATTGTATTGGGTATGGATGTAAAAGTGTAGAAATATAAATATAAAATATACAAAAACTATAAAAACTAAAAAGTTGCTCTGTGAGGTTGCACTGTAATAAGTATTGCACTGTATCAGGTAAGTGTGAGAATATTGTCCTTTTAGGTCCTTGTTGGTGCATTGTTGCATCTGCCAGAAGTGGCATCAGTCAGTGCATGTAATTAGCCTTTTTCACATTACGTCACTTGCAGAAGAACCTCACATCCGTTTTCAGCCTTTTGAATGGAAGAAGAGGCGGCATGCTAATCTGCTGGCTAACAAGTAGCAACCATAGAAAGTCAGTAAACTTCCTTTCCAAAACAAGGCAGATAGGTGACTGGAATGGTCACTAACAATACGTAATGATAAACAACAATGCGCAATATTATCATCAATCTTATCTGTGAATGACACAGTTCTGTTAACATATGTTGCCGCCGTATACCTCTTCTTCCATTCAAAAGGCTGAAAACGGATACGAGTTCCCCTGCAAGTGACGTAATGTGAAAAAGGCTAATTGTTCAAGGTGGTTATGGCCTGTGGGAAAAAACTGTTTTTGAGTCTGTTGGTCCTTGCTTTGATGCACCTGTAACGCCTGCCTGAGGGCAGCAAGTCAAAGAACTCGGAGCCAGGGTGGGAGCTGTCCTTGATGATGTTGTTAGCTCTGCTGAGCTCTGCTCTCTGTTTAGCTACTGTTTGCTCATTCATTCAGTTGTTCGTTATTCATTTGTTTGTTCATTCATTCATTCGTTCATTCTCAATTGAATTTTGCGTTTTATGTGTTGGTGTGTCTAAGGTTTGTGCTGCAATAAACCTTTAAAATGAAAACCTACTTGTGCCCCCATTTTTTTCCCTGTGCTCCTAAAATTTTTAACTTAGGAGCACGTGTGCTCCTGAAAAAAAAAAAAAAAGTTAGTGTACAGCCCTGGTCGAGGGAAGCATGGATTTGAATAAATACCAGCAAATTCTGGAAGCAAAGCATCACACGATCTGTAAAAAAGTTGAAGTTAAAAAAAAGAGGATGGTCCTACAATAAGACGATGATCCAAAACACACCTCAAAATCTACAATGGAATACCTCAAGAGGCACAAGCTGAAGGTTGTGCCCTGGCCCTCACAGTCCCCTGACCTAAACATCATTGAAAATCTGTGGATAGATCTCAAAAGCGCAGTGCATGCAAGACAGCCCAAGAAACTTGTAGAACTTGAAGCCTTTTGCAAGGACGAAGGTGTGAAATTCCCCAGGTAAGAACTGAATGATTATTAGCTGGCTACTAAAAAAGTGTTTACAAGCTGTGATACTTGCCAAAGGGGGTGTGACTAAGTTCTGACCATGTCAGGTGCCCAAATTTTTGCTTCAAGTCCTTTTCATTTTTTGGTATTTTACACCTGTAAATGATGGAAATAAAAATGTAATCTTGTGGAAAATAAAGAAACGTGTCATCTTTACCCTTATGCCTTTTGGTAATCAGTTCATCTTCTGCTCACATAACTATTCACAGTAACAGACATTTTCAGCAAGGGTGCCCAAACTTTTGCATGCCACTGTACACACAGGTTACAGACATGCAAACGTTGCAGACAGAATTACGATTAATCCATTTCCTGGACAATGTGCTACTAAGGACTGACATGAAATCTGCAGCCTCCAGCTAGATATGCGGACAAACAAAATAAAGATCTGGCACTTATTACTTTGGAAAATGTAACATGGATGAGACAATGTACAGGGTGACACAAAGTGGAGGGGTCTTCAATCACCCTGAAGGGGTTTATTTTGCAAGAATGACCGGCTTGCTGTGCATTATCCTGCTTCTTACACAGCTACTTTTTTTTAAATCAATAATTTGGCATAAAAATACTGATTTAAAACTTGTTTCATTGCTTCTGCCAATTATGTGGCCCACAGCAACAATCTGTTATACAGATAAGAGACCACATATCAGCACTAACATTTCCATAACAATGCCTTTGTTACACCATTCGTTGTTTGTTTTGTTCCCTTAGCTTACTTCAACATGGACACAAACATAGCGGGAGCCAATTTATTAACAGTGATAGTCACCATTGTTATAAACAGGTGACCGGCGTCGCGTGAACCAAGTATTTCTGACACTGACTGAATTTTTTTTTAACCATTGACAGAAAAATCTGAAGGCCGTCCGTCATTTGGGTGATCTACCTTAACGTTAAGTAATTCAAAGACAACACTGTCAATAACAGTTGCAGGTCAAATGAGAACAATTCAGATCTTTTCTTGTCAATGGTTTATTCATATTTTAATTGTTTAATTTTGTAAAACTGCATTGTTCACATTTGCCTGCTTCGTCACAATGGCCATGGTGTTGAGTGCTCTCCGCTGTCATGGTGTAGAAAAAAAATTTGTGACCCTTCTGTTCATCTTTTCTCTCCATCCCCTCATAAATGCACACATTTACAATCTCTAAGTTTGTTCTTTTGGCCGATATTAATTTTTTTTACGAGAAAGTTGTGTTTGAAAATTAAATGGTTTTTAATGTCTCATTATCATGAAACAATGAAAATTAAAAATGACGGCTAGTAATAGATTATGAGGGAATTTTTACGACCCTGTCCGTCAAAATGGCAGACAAAGTCTAAAGGGGCATACACACAGGAAGCAATTTGCTTCTCAGCCATCTCACGATAAACCATTAAAATGCCCAATATGTCATTTATGAATAAATTAAACATTGTAATTTTGGCAAATTGCTGTGGTACAAACGGAATAACACAATCCACACCATGCCTGCCATCATACAAAAATAAGGCACTCTGACTGCGTGTTGTACTGCAGCACACCCCTCAGTGTGCACTGTTTTCATATAAGAGCATGGACTATCTTGGCACTTTTACACTGCCATGTCTGTGAGATGATGTAAGGATAAGCTTGAGGTTGACGGATCCTGGCGAGTTTGATCCATAAGAGAAAACAACGACTCACGTCAATTATTTGGTGATTAAACTGTCCAGCAGGACAAATGGTGCGTCTGCATATTTCATTAATATGCAGTCACCCTCTGCACACCGTCATCAGCAACCAGAGGAGCCTGTTCAGTGACAATGCTCCTTCCCAAGTGCAGGACGAACAGACTTAAAAAACTCCTTTGTCCCTCACGCCATCAGACTGTACAACTCCTCTCTGGGGGGGAGGAGGGGTAACAGGAGGACAGAGGACGGGAAGGAGCAGTAGCCTAGCCTAACAATAAGCAATACAATGTGCAATATAAAGTGCAATATCTTTCCTGCTTCCCCACACACACACACAAACCCCACTTCTCCCCCTTTCCCCCCCTTCCTCTCTTCCCCATATCTTATTCTTTTATATGTAAATACTTCATTTATTTTAATTTATCTAGAAGTTTCTCTCCATTTCTTTTCTCTGTTTATCTGTAATGATGCTGCTGGAATCTTAATTTCCCTGAGGGAACCCTCCCAAAGCAGGGTTCTCGCCAGCGCTTTATATGGTTGCGGCCCGCTACGCTAAAATTTCAGACCGCAACGGTAATTTCCCCCCGCTACGCTAAATTTTTAATATAGCGTAACGGTTGTTTTCAGTTGTTCATCACCATCGCCAAAAGTTTTTTTTTTCCTGCGCACTTGAGCAGTTTTCAAGGTGTCAAAATCAGCCTACGTTTGTTAGGAAACCCATGCCTGGAAATCAGTTCCGAGAGAGAGAGAGAGAGAGAGAGAGAGAGAGAGAGAGAGAGAGAGAGAGAGAGAGATCCTGGCGATAACTTTCTCTTGAGCTGGACTTCGGTGAATGACAATGGATGACGGACCCCCTCGCAAAAAAAGAGACATTCGCTCTTTCTTCACAGTTAGAAATGTAAGTGCACCACTTCTACAGGTTTTCCATCACGCTTGAAAACTTAACCCAAAGCCCTTTGATGAATGAAAACGTCTACTTTGTAAGCAGGTTTAGCAATATGACAGGGCGCACGTATCGGATGATTAGCGCTAATTTACTGGATCCCACTGTGGCTAACATTAACACACTGGTAATCTGCCTGCATGCCATCCATCGTTATATTTCTATAAGGAGACAGGCACAAGAGAGGTTGGAGGAGATGAAGGAAAGGACATAGGAGGCATTTAATAGTTTTAGATTATATATTAATTATTTATTAAGGGGGCTGGGTGTATGTTATGCCTGAATGAAAATGCAATTTGTTTTTTTTTTATTTTTATGTGCTCAGGCATTTCTTAATTTCTTAATACAATAAAACATTCATTATCTCTTTGGTTGTGTCTGAGTTTACATATCTTTTGACAACACCCTTTGTAGTTCAGTGAAATACAACAGTAGGTAACACATTGCCAAGATCCAAAGATGTAACAATTTTCCATCAAGGATATACAACATAAAAAATGCAATTTATCCCCTCCAGGAACGTCAAATATGGCCAATTTTGGGCATGATTTTTCAAAATCTCCGCACCATCCCCCCGCTCGGTCGCTACGCTCCCTCGCCATAACCCATTACGCTAAAAAAAAATCCTGGTGAGAACCCTGCAAAGGGATCAATAAAGTTTTATCTAATCTAATCTAATCTAATCTAAATCTAATAGTAGTGGTGGAATAAAACAAATGCTGATTTTGTTGTAGCCTACAGTCAAAATATTGTCTGAATGTACTTGTTTATTTATTAAAGAATCCATATGTCTGTGAAATGGGTTATTTACCTCGCAAGTCATCGATAACTGTACTTGACAAATGATAACCTAATACTAAAAATGTTGATTCTACATAACCAGCTGTCCTCGCTTATTGTGCGATTTTCTTGTAGCTACCAATACGTCAGCCATCTGCCATCAGTGCATTATGTGATGCTGTCACTATGGCAACATTTACATGAGGCACATAACACCAAACAGCACAGTGAAAGCCAGGACCTAGGCTTCTAATCAACACAAATGACAGTTTCATGGTGTGAACATGACACTGAGGGGTTAGTGCTAAACAATGAAAACACACACGCACTCCTGAATTTACTCTGGTCACTTCATCATCTGGTGAAGGCAGCTGAAGCTACAGTTCCCTGAGCTACTCGCTCTGGCTGTTGTGTGGATTCAATACCACCCATCGTGTAAATCACAAAAACAAGAGGAGTTGTTGTTGTGTGTGTGTGTCTCCCTCTCTTCCCACTGCAATCACACATGGATGACCAACACAATCACGGACACCCATGTACACCTACACACACCCACGTTCCGTTTTACTGGCAGAATCGCAGGCCAGGTGGCTCATTACTTCCTGTCTTGTGTGAGGTCACTCAATGGCACACAGACAGAGCCACAAAGCTCTAAATATAGCTCCAGTTTGTCTCTCTCTCGCTCTCTCACGCACAAAAAAAAAAGGGAGAAAATTGATTACTGGACACAATTCCAAGGCATGTCGTCTTGACGAACGGGTGCTGTTAAGCCGTAGTTCTTCAAATCCACACACACAGTTTTGTTATCATTGAGGAGTGACATGAGGCAGTGCTGTGTCAATGAGCACGCGCATGTGTGTGCGTGCGTGTGCACGCCAGAGGGGTCATTCAGACAAGCCTCAGATTGGTAACGGGGTGGATTTGAGCAACATGACATGGCAGGGTGTGATTAAGCCCAATAGGAAGGTGTCTTCGGCTTGGAAGGGAAAAATAAATAAATAAATAAATAAATGCAGTGAAGCAGAGATTTCAGTTCAGTCAAGAAGGCAAGTGCAAACACCAGGGCAGGCCTCTTCCAGTCACACAATTAACCATCAGTCTCTCATCTCATGAATCATGTTTTCCCTAGATGCTCGTGATATGGTCATAAAAATCAAAGATTCTGGAAAGCACAACAGATATACTGTTAGCCTGGATAAGTGTATTGGCACACATCCCTGAAATAATTTTTCAGTGTAATATGAAAAAGTCCTTGTAATCCTAAAATACCCATAAATTTAGTCTTCAGACCTTCGGGCTACACAATGATGACTCCTTCACTCAATATTGTAATAATGATAAATTATCATATGTGGAACAAAAGATTTTTCAGCAGATTTGAAATAACCTGAATGAAAAGTCCATACTCCACCAGATGAATGAGAAATGAGAGGATTCTTCTTTTTAAATTAACACATACACACACATCATATATTCATATTATATATGACCACAGTTTGCAATTCTTGTTGATCCAGCCTACTTTGCCTTGCTATCTTTCGTTTTCTTGGCTACACAAGAAAACTCAATGTTCCAAGATGGGTCAGCTCATAACTTAACACACTGCAGATTTTTTTTAAGGAAAAAAAAGAAGATTAAAACTAAATATCTAGTGATATCCAATTAGTGAGATGTAGCTGCGCTCCTCAGTATCACAGATGATTTCTGATTAACTGAGGAAGCCAAAAATTACAATATTGATATTGTAGTCGTTGAAAAACATGCTTGAGTGATCTGCGGTTCTCTGAGGCAGATGCAAAACTCACAACTGGGACGTAAACCAGCACCGCTCTGGCTAAAAATAAAATCCTGGTGCACAGCCCTAATCTACTGAGCCACTGCCACCGTTTGGGTTGATTTCAGAGGAAGAAAAGCAGGGCAGCGCAGGACAGGACTGAAGAACAAAGAAAGAGTCAGAACATACCCCAGGGTGCTGATGAAGCCATTGGTGGAGCCCTCTGCATACAGGGAGCAGATGTCCCCGATATGGAGGAAACTAGACATCTTGTCTGACATTTTTCTCAGCTTTTCAGTCCGCTAAATAGAGAGAGAAAGAAAATGGCAGAATGTTATTTATACAAATATAAAACTCAAACAGGTCATGCAAATTTCCATTCCCAGTGAGCCAGTTTAATAATTAAACTAATAAGGTAATATATCGTTTTTATGACCACTAAGCTAAGTTGCGAGTGTACAATCATGCAAATGGGGTGGTCATAAGTGGGTTAGGACGATCCATGGCTTTTCCAGCGAGAGCACACAGGACTGCAGGGATAAAATCTAGAACATCACTCCCTTCCATTTTGAGGTGGCCTAGTTTTACAGAGAACTTGCACAGAATTCAAGGTCTGTTCACTGTCAAATTCGGGGGTCGGCCCGGCTTCACCTGAGCGAACAAGCAGCCGAGGAAGACAGATCGAAACCCAGAGGAACCCCGATTAGTTTATCGGCACAGTTCTAACAGTCGTAATTTTTTCATTTTAAAGAAAAGTTTTAAGATGCGAAAAACAGAGACTTTCCAAACAGCAGCTCAGAAGAATAAAGTGCACGTAGGAATAATTCCTTGGTCAGAAATTCAGTCAAGAATACAAACGTGAATGTTCATTTCACAGTTCAGGATTGCACCTTTGCAAGTTATGCCCCTTGAACACATTATGAAGCGTGTTCATAATGTGAACAGGCTTCTGCACAGAAGGAAATGGGAGGACACTAGACACACAAGTTCAACGGTTTCTCCCAGCCACAGACGTGCAGCCCACAGAGCATGTGATCAACAGTCACAAACCTGCCAGAATTAGGGTTGGGGTTAAGGTGATGTCGCAATAAATAGCCTGTCATGATACTTGTAGGTCTTTTCCCTGTACATCACAATATCTAAGGTCATTTAAAAAAAAAAAAAAAGTGCCAAGGGTCACTGTGGGTTGCGTCTCCGCTCCAGGGTCCCAAGTTTGAGCTTGAGTTTGGGTTAATGCATGTTCTTTCCATGTCCCTATGGGTTTTGCTCAGGTTCCCTGGTTTCCTCCTCCATCCCAAAAGCATCCATGTTACAGGATCAGCTATGCTCGGTGCTAAGGAGTGTTCCCCAGGATATATTCCTGACTAACACCCAACGTTCCCAGGACAGGCTCTGCTGCATCTATGGCAAGCTAAACCTGAACACTAGTGCCACTGGATCAGTCTGAACATCTGCAGACAGACATGTTGAACTGTGTACAATTTCCAGAGAAAAAGTGAACGGACAAGAAGAAAAAGTTTTCCAATCCTTTTAAAGCAACCAATGTCATCAATCGAGTTTGAGCCTGGTCAGGGTCGCACTGGATCCGGAGCCTATCCTGAGAACACTTGACCCAAACCGAAAGGTAGAAGAAATCCTCAAAGGGTTTGGATTGAAACACCATGAACAAATTCAATGAACAAATTTTTCTTCTTATGTTCTGCCATTCTTTGCAGAGTAGACATCAGACCTTAACAAGTAAGCTTTAACCACAGGTCATCGTTTGGTCTCAGGATGAACAAGACGGACTCATCTCATTATCTCTAGCCGCTTTATCCTGTTCTACAGGGTCGCAGGCAAGCTGGAGCCTATCCCAGCTGACTACGGGCGAAAGGCGGGGTACACCCTGGACAAGTCGCCAGGTCATCACAGGGCTGACACATAGACACAGACAACCATTCACACTCACATTCACACCTACGCTCAATTTAGAGTCACCAGTTAACCTGTGGGGGAAACCGGAGCACCCGGAGGAAACCCACGCGGACACAGGGAGAACATCCAAACTCCACACAGAAAGGCTCTCGCCGGCCACGGGGCTCGAACCCGGACCTTCTTGCTGTGAGGCGACAGCGCTAACCACTACACCACCGTGCCGCCCCAAGATGGACTCAACTTCCACAAATAAATAAGGGGAGTTTTATGAACACATGTTGAAGCTGAAACCCTGGTGTGATGTTGAGTGGAAAACACACACAGACACCTTTGAGTTTGGTTCTTCTTCTTTTTTTTTTTAGGGCAGCTGTTTGATCAACGGCACGCGCTGAAACTACCATGCCAACACTTCCGTTTCAGCACAGCTCATCTTCATACAGCACGTTCAAGGAGATGCTCCTGCTCCAAGCTGAAACCCAAACCACGCACATGCATCCCTGCAGCACCTCCTCAGAAACGGATGGAACCCTGGACTCGAGCCCAGAGCATGATTTCCATCCACCCGTGGGCTGTGACTCTATCACCTCCAGCTCTTCATCACTACTGAACCCATCATTAAAAAGGTGCTGCACTTCTTCTTCATCATCATAATACCTGGCTGAAAGGTCATGTTTACTCACTCAGGCTAAAAATCAAGCAGCAACAATAATAATAATAATAATAATAATAATAATAATAATAGCTCCTTAAGTTCAACACACTAGAGAATCAGCACTGGGCTCACGCGCTCGCTGGCGTTTACATTTTGAAATCTGGACCAACGAACTTTTTCCAACGGTCATCTCTGAGGAGAATCTGAGAATGCGTTAAAACAAAAAACTAAAGCTTCAAATATGCTATATGAGTGACCAAAATGGTGGAAAAAGGACGTATAAGATGTTCATCTGTCTCCATTATGACATTTTAAGCCTAAATAAACATATAAATAGCTTCCTAAAATGACCGCTGACTGAAATCTGCTGTGAGCTCGTGCACAGAGCCACAGCGGCTACACTACACTACACTACTCTATCAGCTGAGGGCTGAACTTTTACCTCCTGCGGATGGAGAAGGTGTCAGAACAGAAGATGAAACACGGCTCAGTCAAGAAGAGACAAAGTCCGGACGCTTTTGGCCGCTCGGTAAGTCCATGGTCGGCTCCAAAACAGCAAAAAGAGTCCAGTTATAAAGCCACCCGCGGCGGCTCGCTTGCCGGCTCAGTTTCTGCCCCTGACGCTCCGCTGCTCGCGCTCTCTCTCTCTCTATCTCTATCTCTATCCAACCTGCACGAGCTAAGCGAAGCTCCGCCCCTTTCTCTCTCTCTGCGCCTGTCGATGGGAAATGTAGTTTTATTTATTTTATTTTATTTTTTGAGGGTTTTTTTTTTTAGATTAGATTAGATTAGATTAGATTCACTTTATTCATCCCACATCGGGGAAATTCACGTGTTACAGTAGCAAGAAAATGTCAAACAGATAACAAATAAAACTGAAATAAAAATTAGACAAACGAAGGATTAAATAGAGTGCTCCGAGATCTCATCTCATTATCTCTAGCCGCTTTATCCTTTTACAGGGTTGCAGGCAAGCTGGAGCCTATCCCAGCTGACTATGGGTGAAAGGCGGGGTACACCCTGGACAAGTCGCCAGGTCATCACAGGGCTGACACATAGACACAGACAACCATTCACACTCACATTCACACCTACGCTCAATTTAGAGTCACCAGTTAACCTAACCGGTGGTGTAGTGGTTAGCGCTGTCGCCTCACAGCAAGAAGGTCCTGGGTTCGAGCCCCGGGGCCGGCGAGGGCCTTTCTGTGTGGAGTTTGCATGTTCTCCGGGTGCTCCGGTTTCCCCCACAGTCCAAAGACATGCAGGTTAGGTTAACTGGTGACTCTAAATTGACCGTAGGTGTGAATGTGAGTGTGAATGGTTGTCTGTGTCTATGTGTCAGCCCTGTGATGACCTGGCGACTTGTCCAGGGTGTACCCCGCCTTTCGCCCATAGTCAGCTGGGATAGGCTCCTGCGACCCTGTAGAAGGATAAAGCGGCTAGAGATAATGAGATGAGATGAGTTAACCTAACCTGCATGTCTTTGGACTGTGGGGGAAACCGGAGCACCCGGAGGAAACCCACGCGGACAACATGCAAACTCCACACAGAAAGGCCCTCGCCAGCCCCGGGGCTCAAACCCAGGACCTTCTTGCTGTGAGGCGACAGCGCTAACCACTACACCACCGTGCCGCCCCAGTGCTCCGAGATGATGCTAAAAATAGTAACGCTGCGGTCTGCGCGGCCATCTTGGAAGTCACTCGCTCCAGAGCGCTCATAGAGTACACATCATACACTACGTTCACACTGCAAGGCTTAATGCTCAATTCCGATTTTTTTGTGAAATCCGATTTTTTTGTGAGGTCGTTCACATTAACAAATATATGCGACTTGTATGTGATCCTCAGTATGAACGAAAAGCGACCTAAAAGTGTTCCGCATGCGCATTGCAGGATACGACGACGTCACACGCAGTGAGCATGGCCAGTGTTTACGGAAGTAACCTAAAGTTTCCTGTGTATGACAGTAGCCAGCATGGAGTACCTGGCGATGATGCAGTTGTTGTTGCGACGGAGCCAGAACATGCACAATAGCCTGATGTTAAGGAGGAGGTTGAGAAGGAAGAGGGCAAGGGTTTTGGCTCAGGCGTTCTGCGGGGTAGTGACTGCAACCTCCGTTCAAAGGAACATGTGGGTGCGGAGTCGCATTGATGTCATGCGCCATGTTGTTGTAACTTTTTTTGAGAGACCCGCCGCCTACTTCAGCGCAGAATAGTGACGTTTGTGGCTTGTTGATGACGTGTAAGTCGGATGAATGCGACCTGGTGGTTCAGACTGAAGTCGCATATGAAAAGATCGGATAGGAATCGGAATTAGGACCACATATCCAAACGGCCTGGGTCGGATTTGAAAAAAATCGGATCTGTGTCGTTCATATTGTCAATAAAAGATCGGATACAGGTCACATATGGGCAAAAAAATCGGATTTGAGTCACTTCAGCCTGCAGTGTGAATGTAGTGATAGAGTACACATTCACCGATTCGTTTCCGCGTTAGAGGGCTTAGAAGCTTGGATTTTTTAAGAATTTAGACATCTGAAGTGATGGAGCACTACTGTGAACGTTTGGATAAGCAGGCACGGGAGCGTTATGCTGAGAAGGTACGTTTCATTGGGAATGTAGATCCATACACGGTTAGTGAGAAGGAATGGAAAGCTGACCCCAGCTTGTTGCCGCATGTGACATACATCGATCTTGTGAACTATCTAGTGTTTCACCCAAGTCCATTTTGTGAACTAAAGGATTTCCAGAACTACAAGAGTATGGAAGCCAAAATCTAAATAATGTTTGAGAAACTATTATAATTATTAGCAATTATTTTAGTCAGTGAATAAAATGTAGGCCTAGTATGTAACTTATACTAACAGCATGTGTACATAAACATTACTAAGCCTAGATCTTAAATGCCATTTGATGCAACAATGCACTGCAGTAGACATAAGCTACCTAATGTGACAAATATATCCATTAATCATTGCTGAAAGTACATAGAAAAGATAATAGTTTGTATCACATTTATTTTAGTAACTATGAAATTCAAGATATCAGAACTGAGGATGCCTTTCGGACGAGAGGCGAAACGTCTTTAAGACTTTTCAAGCAAGTCCAGTTGCTCTCTTCTACCAACCACAGATTATGAAATTCAAGACAATTTAACCTACCTGTCACAAAGTGATCAGAACAAATCCGGATACAGTCAAGTTGTCCTAAATTTGAGCGGTTAATGGCAGCCAGCCACTGTCGTCTCCTCCGCTCGCTTTTCTCCTGTGCTGCAATTCCCTGGTTAGTCACGACTTTAGGGAGTCTGTGGAAGCTTTTGCCACCCTTTTCCCCCCGGCTACTACAGCCAACAATGACGCACGTATTCGGCATTGTCACCCCTTTTTGCTTCGCTGAACAACAACAATGCACTGACACAGCGACCTTTGACTTCCAATATGGCCACCGCTGGGTTCGCACTGACCTCGAAGCACTCTATACAGAGGGCTATCTACCGTGAAAAAGTATAGAAAAATTGCACATTACAGGTAGACTCTGTATATATACATAAATAATAAGTATGCATAAAATAGTTTAGGGCCTATATTATTGCACATAATAATTGCATCGATGAGAGATGGCAGAGGTAGTAGTGGTGAAGTAGTGCAAATTAAACGACAAACAGGTTATTGGTGCTACGTTACAAGTTGTGGAGGTTATACAGTTGTGGATGTTTTGTTTTGTTTTTAATACACAGGCATGTACACAGTGCACATATGAAAGGACACAAATCCAAAAGTAACATTAAAAATATGGTGTCGTGTCTCATCTCATCTCATATGATACTCCAATGATAGAGCGTCTTGTTTGGGATTCTCTTGAAGATCGCAGACTTTTCTTTCAAGCCAGTATGTTCTACAAGATCTTAAATGGACATGTTGGCATTTGTTTCCCTCCTGAAGTGCGTCAAATTACAAGAGCTACTAGACTACCAAACACTCGTCCTTTACATCAAATCAGTGTATCAAATAATGTTTTTAAGTTTTCTTTTTATCCAAGGACGATAACAACATGGAATAATTTACCTATAAATGATGAAGTAAATTTAAATAATTTTAAATCCATTGCTCTTGCAGCTATTACATCATAAGCAAGTATTTTATACAAGTTTTTAGATTATATTGTAAATAGATTTTGTTGAGGGCGGCACGGTGGTGTAGTGGTTAGTGCTGTCACCTCACAGCAAGAAGGTCCGGGTTCGAGCCCCGTGGCCGGCGAGGGCCTTTCTGTGTGGAGTTTGCATGTTCTCCGCGTGGGTTTCCTCTGGGTGCTCCGGTTTCCCCCACAGTCCAAAGACATGCAGGTTAGGTTAACTGGTGACTCTAAATTGAGCGTAGGTGTGAATGTGAGTGTGAATGGTTGTCTGTGTCTATGTGTCAGCCCTGTGATGACCTGGCGACTTGTCCAGGGCGTACCCTGCCTTTCGCCCGTAGTCAGCTGGGATAGGATCCAGCTCGCCTGCGACCCTGTAGAACAGGATAAAGCGGCTACAGATAATGAGATGAGATTTTGTTGATCATTATATTTGTATATTTTATTTAAGTTTTTTTTTCCCTCCTAGTATAGTGTATGCTGTTTTTAGGAGTATTTTCATTAAAGGATTAAAGGATCTCATCTCATTATCTGTAGCCGTTTTATCCTGCTCTACAGGGTCGCAGGCAAGCTGGAGCCTATCCCAGCTGACTACGGGCGAAAGGCGGGGTACACCCTGGACAAGTCGCCAGGTCATCACAGGGCTGACACATAGACACAGACAACCATTCACACTCACATTCACACCTACGCTCAATTTAGAGTCACCAGTTAACCTAACCTGCATGTCTTTGGACTGTGGGGGAAACCGGAGCACCCGGAGGAAACCCACGCGGACACGGGGAGAACATGCAAACTCCACACAGAAAGGCCCTCGCCGGCCACGGGGCTCAAACCCGGACCTTCTTGCTGTGAGGCGACAGCGCTAACCACTACACCACCGTGCTGCCCCTATGGTGTCATGTATTTATTTATTTTTTTTTTAAGACCAACTGCCAGTTTTGCTTTGCATAAAAGTGCAGAGTTTTGACAGGAAAAGCTTTGGTGTATCTTCAGTCAGAGTTCGGACTGGACGTGATTTAGAAATACACCAGTGTTCACACCTTGCGTACGTTGTCAGTCCACTTACCGGCATGTTTTTTGGGAGATAGGAGGAAACCAGAGAACCTGGAGGAAACCCACAGAGACAAAGTTTCACTTTTGCTTTATTGACTCTGAGTGGATTCTACAGGGTGTCCAAAAAAAAGTAAAACAACACATCCATCCATCCATTATCTGTAGCCGCTTACAGACCCTGTTCTACAGGGTCACAGGCGAGCTGGATCCTATCCCAGCTTACTATGGATGTCTCTGTGAGATGGTTGCAGTTCCATCTTTCTTAAATTTTTGTACCACTTTTGCTTCAGTATTCTGACTGATAAGTAAAGCTTTGCTGATCATCTTGTAGCCTTCACCTTTGGGGTGGAAAGAAATTATTTTCTCTGGGGAATTCTGAAGAGACAAGTTGAGCATCACTCTCCATCCAGCATCCAGTCACTAAAAGAGGTCATTGTTGAAAATGAAAAAAATGGATGTTGCAAAATGTCGCCAACTTGTTCATTCCATGCCTAGAAGACTTGGTGCTGTCATTAAAAATCATGGAGGCCATACAAAGTACTAGATGTAGTAGTTTTTGTTGTGGGGTGTACTCATTTTTGCACCACCCTAATTTGAGTAAAACTGAAAAATGTGTAATCTAAGTTATATTATTAACCTTACTTTCACGTTATAAGTTAAACAGATGTTATATTAAACTTTGTCTCGTCAACATTTTGGAAATTGTTTGTGTTCATTGAGATATTGTTTAAAATGTTACTTTTCAAAGGGGGTGCACTTATTTACGCTCAGCACTGTATCCTGTTCTACAGGGTCGCGGGCGAGCTGGAGCCTATCCCAGCTGACTATGGGTGAGAGGTGGGATACAGCCTGGACAATTCGCCAGGTTATTGCAGGGCTGACACGGAGACAACCAACCATTCACACTCACATTTGTGGTCAATCTAGAGCCACCAATTAACTGTTACTATAGAAACAACAACAATGTATTCGAACAAGTGCCTTCGTCTCTTAGTAAACGTGTTGTTTGTATTAAAGCTGGCACTACCCGTGCTGCTATCCAAAAATAACGCACACCTTCTGACAAATCAGATTCAAGCACTCAACTTCTATCACATGACATCACTGAATTTAATCTGGATACGCCTCCACAGCAATCAACACAGCTCACGTAATTAGACTAATTCCATCCATTAGCTGTAGCCGCTTATCCTGTTCTACAGGGTCGCGGGCGAGCTGGAGCCTATCCCAGCTGACTATGGGTGAGAGGTGGGGTACACCCTGGACAAGTCGCCAGGTCATCGCAGGACCGATACAACCAACCATTCACACTCAATTTAGAGCCACCAATCAGCCTAACCTGCATGTCTTTGGACTGTGGGGGAAAACCAGAACACCAGGAGGAAACCCGCGCAGACAGCATGCAAACTCCACACAGAAAGGCCCTCGCCGGCCGCTGGGCTCAAACCCAGGACCTTCTTGCTGTGAGGCGACAGCGCTAACCACTACACCACCGTGCCGCCCAAAACAACACATACTGTCCAAAATTTTTGTCTTTATTATTACAGGACATTACACTCTCAACATGTTCACCCTGAAGCTCCACGCTGGATCAGGTTTTTGCAGATTTTGCTCCTGACTTTTCGGTCATTCTGTATTATTTCACATTTCTATGAAGTATTTGACAAGTTCAGATTTCTTAATGTGAATGTTTTTTTCTATATATGAGAGATCCTTTGAATTTTTTTAAGTTTCAAGCTGGGCTGATAAAATGAACTACTATCCATTGAAATGAAGCAAACTAATCACTTAACTCGATGAGAAATACCCAGCTTGATGGTGTGTATTGTTTGTCATGATGACAGACTGGAGAGCTTCTACTGTACGTCCACAACAGATAACAACTTATAGATCCAGGGACTGTTCATGACACACCGACTATCTGAGTATTTGCCTCTTTATAAAAGAGATTTCATTCATACGCACACTGGCCACTTTATTAGGAACTTGTTGTTGATTCTAAGATCCCTGTTCTTGGCTGCAGGAGTGGAACCCAATGTGTTGTTCTGCTGTTGCTGAGATGCTTTTCTGCTCACCACGGCTGTAAAGAGTGATTATATGAGTTACTATATCCTTCCTGGCAAAAAAAAGCTCGAACTTCTCTGCCCATTTTCCTCTGAGCTCTCTTATCAACAAGACGTTTGTTTCCACCCACAGAACTGTCGCTCACTCACTCACTCATGTGTTTTTTGGTTTTCGGCACCATTCTGTGTAAACTCTAGAGACTGTTGTGTGTGAAAACCCCAGGAGATCAGCAGTTTCTGAAACACTCAAACCAGTCCATCCGGCTCAAACTAACACCCATGCCACAGTGAAAGAAAGTCGCACTTTGAGATCACAATTTTTCCCATTCTGATGTTTGAACACTGTGAACATTAACTGAAGCTCTTGATTTGTATCTGCATGATCTGATGCATCATGCTGCTGTCGAGGGATCGGCTGATTAGAGAACTGCATCAAACAGTAGGTGTTTGTTATGGGTGTTGCTAATAAAGTGGCCGGTGAGTGTACATTGCGTTGTCCCTCCTTTTATAGCAGGGTGGAGTCGGCTGTTTGTTTCTCAGCCGTTTCAGTGCTCCACATGTGATGTATGAGTGCAGAAGTGTCAAAAACAGTCATGTAGATTTTGCCACATGGACGAGAGCATGTCGTGGTGATGCCACGCTCGCTCTTGAAAGCATATTCATCAGACACAAAACCACCAAAAAACTGGGGGCGTCGTGGCTCAGGTGGTTAAGGCGCCATGCCATGAATGCGGGCGACCCGGGTTCGATTCCGGCCCGAGGTCATTTCCCGATCCCTTCCTGTCTCTCTCTCTCCCGCTCGTTTCCTGTCTCTGCACTGTCCTATCCAATGGAGGTGCAAAAAGCCCAAAAAAATATCTTTAAAAAAAAAAAAAAAACCACCAAAAAACTCAAGTAAAAAATGCATGAACCCAATACACCTCTTATTACAGTGCCATCACGTCCTGTCCTCACACCGATCGCTCATTTCATTGCATCCTGCAAGATACCGGTACCGCTCAAACTCAGAGGCCTTCAGAAAGAAGCTTTTTTAAATATGCTCGTTCTTCTGCCTGTCAATTCCACTTTTCATGTCAAGTTTATAACAGTCTGACCCACAAACCGAGTTGGTGATCTACTTTTTTTTCCGCCTGTCCTAAAAAAGTAAACTTGCAAATTTTTTCGACCATTCGACATTCAGCTCATTTTGTGTGGTGAACTTTGGCACAGACTTGGAGAAAAGCTTCCCAAATTGATTTCTCTGGACTGCAGCCTGGTTTTAGTTTCAGAATAAAAGTATAATAAAGTGAAAGAGGCAGATTTCTCCTTATGAGCCTTGTAAATAACACTACATATGCAATATGTTTACGTTTAATATCATCATATATCTTCTTAAAAGTGGTAATTCAAAATGATGCATCTCATCTCATTATCTCTAGCCGCTTTATCCTGTTCTACATGGTCGCAGGCGAGCTGGAGCCTATCCCAGCTGACTATGGGCGAAAGGCAGGGTACACCCTGGACAAGTCGCCAGGTCATCACAGGGCTGACACATAGACACAGACAACCATTCACACTCACGGTCAATTTACAGTCACCAGTTAACCTAACCTGCATGTCTTTGGACTGTGGGGGAAACCGGAGCACCCGGAGGAAACCCACGCGGACACGGGGAGAACATGCAAACTCCGCACAGAAAGGCCCTCGCCGGCCCCGGGGCTCGAACCCGGACCTTCTTGCTGTGAGGCGACAGCACTAACCACTACACCACCGTGCCGCCCCAAAATGATGCATGTTGGAATAAAAATGTTGTTCTTTCAAGGACAAAACATTTCAAGGTTTTTATAAACTCACATTAAACACCGACATGAAGAAGAGGCCAGATGAGGTTTGATATAAAATAAATAGCTGTGCCACATGACGTTATGTAAGAAGAATATGATGAAAAAATTAATCACAAACAATACTATGCACCAATTCTGCCCTAATCACCTGAAAACTTCCATCATGCTGACCGACACCCACCACAATACCTTTGGATTAAAAGCAAAACACTTAAGATGTAACCAGATGAATATCATATTATCAAATTTCTGGATTGTTAAATAAGGCATTTGTCCTTGAGTAAATACCCCAAATCCCACTTTATAGAGTGACCATCACTGGAACATCTTCAATCAGCACTTTTTCCAGCTCAAGGCCATGGTGGATCTGGAGAATATCCCAGGAACACTGGGTTTAACATGCCCTGGATGGGATGCTGGTTCATCACATGGTATCTCACACACAGAGAGAGAGAGAGAGTTGCCAATCGATGTCCATGTTTTTGGTCAGTGGGAGGAAACTGAAGAACCCTGAGGAAACCCACTTGGAGCACATCCAGAACTCTGCACAAACACGAACCGTCCCTGTGCTAAGCTTACCGTTATTATCTGACCACACTTAACCCACATTCTTGGCCTATATGCGACCCATATCTATAATTAACAGTTATTCCACGAAATCGAGTCGTACATGAGCTGATAGCCGACAAGGCACGTAGCACCAAGTTGGCTATAAGCCATGTACGACAAGATTGAGTGGAATAACTGTTTTACTCTATCCACGGTCACTGGATTTTGAGAAACGGAGCATTTTTATTTTTTGCAAATTCAAGAAATAAAAACTTGATACAAAACGCCCGACAAAATAATTTCCGCTTCGAATGTAAACAAACTGGCAAAATGACAGGAGCAATTTGTGAAAAAACGCGATAATAATTCTTGAAAAATAAAAATGATCGGTTCTTACCATCAAATACTTTTATTCCATATTTTGTTTATTTATTTATTTATTTATTTATTCTGGTTTTGTTTTTGAGTAGAGGTTTTATTTCGTCCTCGGTTGGTTCAGCAACACACGCCACCATTTTGTTTTTCTCTACTCACGGTATATGAGCTGATAGCCGAGTAATAGAGTAGCCAGTCAGAGCACAAAATTGCTCATATCCAGTGAATGTAGATTATATATAATTTTTTTAATTTATTAATCGATGTCTGTATTAAGTGTTCGTGATGTGACGTAAGACGGTCAGGGTCTTTCAGATGCAAATATTAACAGATGGTTTGACTCTCACTGACACAGCTGCTGAATTGGAGCTGATTTCCACTAAAATGGAGGTACACTTTGATCAGCTTCTCAGTGCGCGCGCACACACTCTCATCCTCTCTCTTCTCTTCTCCTTCTTAGATACGTGGAGGAAAGGCACTTGAACTGCAAATAATTAACGACACACAAACTGATCTGCTGTGGTGAACAGATCACTTATGAGAAGAGCGTGTGATGCGTTTATTATCCTGTGAGATCAGAGATACAGTAGATTATTGGATCATCCAGTCAATTACACACACAATTATACTGATGTTTTACCATCTGCCTTTGCCTTACGGTTAGGTGATCATGAGTTCCAGTCCCAAAAATGGCAGTCATTCGTGGCGAGGAGTCAAGGAGAGAACGAAACTGGGTCTGCGCTACGTGTGGGAGGGACAGTGTTACTTTTTCCCTTGTCAATCAAAGCAACATGAACCAGTCATGCGTTTCTGTGAGCTCTTGTATGCGTAAGAGGGCAGTTAGCGCTTTCCTCCGAGCTGCCATGTGACGCAGCATGAACAGAATTTCTGTCACACTCCACTTGATCGCCATCATGTCACAGGAAGAGTGATTGAGAAATACTGAGAGAGAAATGACTCATAACATCACTCAGAACAGATGTTGAATGCGCTTACGTTTCTTGCTCAGGATCGATAATATGGGTGGCATGAGAAGTCATGCATTCGCCATCGAATCATCAGAGTGAGACAACGGAAATTTTTCAAAATATACTCAGACTAAATCAGATACGACCTGATGAAGATTCTATCAAAATACTACAGCACAGTTTGTTTGTACACCTGGAAAGACAGTATGCAGTTTGGAACACAGCTCAGTGGAGAGTATGGCACAGAGGTCTTCAGCAGGAATCACAATCCCACTGAAAAGAATGGAGAACCTGGGAAGTTCTGACTTTTTATGTCTCTTCACATAAAACCAAATGGAACGTAAAAGGAAAATTAGATCCTGAAGCTCCTCCATTGTTGGTCCTCTTGTTAGGGTTCACTGTTCGCAAGGAAGCTGATGTCACATCCTCCAGAACGGTCATATTCCTCTCATGGGGACCATTTGAAAGGCAAATAGATCTGAATTTAAATTCATCACCATTTGTGGTCCTGTGCTGCTTTCTTTTTTTTTTTAAATGAGGCGCTGATGAAACATTTGCTTAATTCAAGCATGTCAGGGGAAGAACCATGACCACAACATCAGTTAGCCCTGTTCATCGATTGAAACAAAGTTGTTTTGTGAGTAGCATCCCTGGTCTACCGGACACTTATGCCGCTTTTCCACTACAAACGGGGCTGAGCCGTGCCGTGCTGAGTCGGGCTGAGCGGGGCTGTTGGAGTTGCATTTCGACTACAACCGCGCTGAACCGTGCTGACTAGAAGTGGGTGGACACATTGGGTGGAGTTAGCGAAAGTGGGTGGACGTCAGGTGATGTCGTTAAGCAGCGCAAACAGTGACATCAGTGATCTTTTAAGCGGTAGTCTCACGACCCGAATAGTAAACAATAAACATGAAGTCGTTAGTGTTGCTGGTTTTGGTGCTGTGGCTTGTTGTCACCGACAACGCCAACAGATACTGGCAAGAGCGTATAGATGAGGCGAGGCGCATAAGGCTTCAGAAATTCTCGTAATTCGTAATTATTCTCCTTCCGGGTTTGCAGTGTTTACAGATCCCAGCGTGCTCGCGGGGCGTGTGTGGGCATGTGAGGACACTCCTCCTCACCAATCAGTGCACAGGGGAGTACCCGGAGGAAACCCACGCGGACACGGGGAGAACATGCAAACTCCACACAGAAAGGCCCTCGTCGGCCACGGGGCTCGAACCTGGACCTTCTTGCTGTGAGGCGACAGCCCCCAGCCTCACTCGGCTCGCTTTGGCTCGCTTCAGCCCTACTCCAAAACGGTGCGAGTTTTAGAGGCTAAGCAGGGCTGAAGCGAGCCGAGTCGTGCTGTTTTTTGGTAGTCGAAACGCGAGCTGTGTCGGGCTGAAGTGAGCTGAAGCGAGCTGAAAAAGGGTAGTGGAAAAGGGCCATTATTGGAGAAATTGATCTAAAAGACGGGCTGCACGGTGGTGTAGTGGTTAGCGCTGTCGCCTCACAGCAAGAAGGTCCGGGTTCGAGCCCCGTGGCCGGCGAGGGCCTTTCTGTGCGGAGTTTGCATGTTCTCCCCGTGTCCGCGTGGGTTTCCTCCGGGTGCTCCGGTTTCCCCCACAGTCCAAAGACATGCAGGTTAGGTTAACTGGTGACTCTAAATTGAGCGTAGGTGTGAATGTGAGTGTGAATGGTTGTCTGTGTCTATGTGTCAGCCCTGTGATGACCTGGCGACTTGTCCAGGGTGTACCCCGCCTTTCGCCCGTAGTCAGCTGGGATAGGATCCAGCTCGCCTGCGACCCTGTAGAACAGGATAAAGCGGCTAGAGATAATGACATGAGATGAGATCTAAAAGACACTAAACTGACAAAATAAATTGTGGATATGAATAACATAAACTGGTTCATCGTTAATACTGGCAATGGCTTTCTGAAATACAGTATCATCATGTCAGAGGAAGCCATGGCTTAATAGTTAAAGAAGCAGCTTTGGGACCAAAAGGTTGCTGGTTCGATTCCCTGGACCAGCAGGAATAGCCGAAGTACTCTCGAGCAAAGCACCTAACCCCCGACTGCCCTCCAGGACTGCTCTGGGTATGCTGTACGTCGAATCTGGATAAGAGCGTCTGCTAAAATGCCTGTTATGTAACGTCATGCTATTTGAGAAGGATCCTTCTGAATATTCATGTCTTATAGATTCTGCAGGATATCATGAGTGAGGGTCACTGTTCGAAGAAATAAACACGAGATATGAAGCCAAGTGATCTGAATATGCATTTTCTTCAGAAAAGTGCCAACATTTCACACTTTAAAAATTCAGAGATGTTGTTTCGCTCTTTCTTTTTAGCAGGATGTCTGATTGTCCGTCTCAGTTAATCTGCATGATATAGAATATCTAGTCTTATGATACTGTACATCCAGGACACTTTTTTTTCGATGGAATAAAAACGTATTCTAGTCCCTTCTAGCAGGTTTCATTCATTTGATTTGATAGCATGCAATATTGGTAGCCTAGCATATTGCTTATCCTATGTGTATTACGCCACTGTACCCAATGGAGAATGAGCGTTGAATATGGTTTACGATATTGCATCCTGCAAGATATCATGAGTGAGTGTACATTGATTAACGGAAACAAACAGAAAAATTCACAAGTGTTTGCTAGTATTTAAATGCTTTCACAATTTAGTTCCTAAATATTTGAGCGATTATTTCACTAGGAACTCAAACATTTATAGTTATAACGCTCGACGTAAATCTGACCTGCATTTACCAAAACCTAAGCTTACTCTCGGTAAACGAACTTTTAGATATTCAGGTTCAATACTTTTTAATTCACTGCTAGCAAATATTCAATCATCTCTAAATCAATTTAAAAGGCTCATCAGGTCATCTCATCTCATTATCTCTAGCCGCTTTATCCTTCTACAGGGTCGCAGGCGAGCTGGAGCCTATCCCAGCTGACTACGGGCGAAAGGCGGGGTACACCCTGGACAAGTCGCCAGGTCATCACAGGGCTGACACATAGACACAGACAACCATTCACACTCACATTCACACCTACGCTCAATTTAGAGTCACCAGTTAACCTAACCTGCATGTCTTTGGACTGTGGGGGAAACCGGAGCACCCGGAGGAAACCCACGCGGACACGGGGAGAACATGCAAGCTCCGCACAGAAAGGCCCTCGCCGGCCCCAGGGCTCGAACCCAGGACCTTCTTGCTGTGAGGCGACAGTGCTAACCACTACACCACCGTGCCGCCGCTCATCAGGTCATATTTTTCAAAATCTTATATTATAATTATATTTTTGTTAGTTTCATATCTTCTTTCTTATAATTTTCATTGCATTTTTTTTCCTCTTAAGACCATAATGGTAGTTTTAATTAAATTTTAGATTAATCATATTAATGAGATTATTCAAGATTATTGTAAGGTATTTTTGAAATTGCAGATTAAAAGTTTTGCAGGGCCCCTACGGATACTAGCTGTGCTGAATGGGCCACCCTGTTGAAATATAGTGTCTTGCAAAAGTATTCATCCCCCTTGGTGTTTGTCCTGTTTTGTTGCATTACAAGCTGGATTTTAGGGGGGTGAGCACCATTTGATTTACATAGCATGCCTACAAGTTTAAAGGTGCAAATTGTTGTTTTAAGAACTAAAAGCTCAAGCACTGCTGCAATGAGAAAGCGCTCTTTGAAAAAAAAAAAGACAATTCTCTTCAGATTTGTGAAAAGAGTGAGCTCTTTTGGTTTGTTCCTCAAACTCCTGTTTATGTGGATCATGGAGAAGAGGATCAATCCCACACAGCACAGCAGGGTGAATGGCGCTTTTGTGAGTTCAGGCAGCAGAATGAAGAGACTAGATACAGGAACTGTACCTCCATTGTTGATGGTATTCTGCAGGGAACGAACAACTCAATGGGTGGGTGGAATCGGTGAACTTGCCTGTCTTAGGTTTCATTTTCAAGGACAAACCCGCTTTGATCCCAAGTCCATCTTGCTGGGTTTTTTTTGTTTGTTTGTTCGTTTGTTTTTTCTTGCTCCAGTGGTGCAGGATGATAAGAAATCACCAGCTCTGCTCAGGGCTTCCACCTTTCAAGCATGTCTGAGGGAGAACAATAACCTAAATTCAGCTACTTCATAGATTTGTATTCATTAGAATATTACATGTAAAAAAAACACCTTGATAATTTATCTGTTTTATATTTGTATATATCCAGATGATTATATGCTGAACATACTGGAACGATGGACCTCTTAGAATAGTACACCTATTCATTTTTTTCTGACTGATGAATTTGCATGCATTAAACTCACCCGAACAACAAAAAGGCAAATTAAACATCATTAAACTCACCCAAAATCTCCATATTTAACATCAGCAAAAAAAAAAACAGTATCTATGCATATAAATGCACACCTACTCGCTTTCCCTGGTCCTGCACGACCCCATTTGCATATTGAAGCATTAAAGCTCTTATATTTTATGATGCAATCACACCTGTCTGTCAGATGTTCAAGGCCAGTACCAGTGAAATAGCAAAAAGAAGTCGATTCCTCCTATTTCTTAAAAGAACATTACAAAATTGCTGCAGGGTCAAATTTCACACTATTAAAAAACCCCCACATTTGATAAGTTTCAGCGTGAGATTAAACAGGATGTACTTTGAAATTTCAGCTGTTGTTTTATTTAAAGAGCATTCAGTTACAGCACAAACCGTATTTCGGCCAAATATCAAGTGAATTTTTCACAGTTATCCCAGTCATATCAGAGTAATCGAGGATAAACATGAAATATCATGGTTTAACTGTGTTCTGGGATCAGGCAACACAAATTCAGCCTGATTTTGACCTGAATATGAACATTGGGAATGACAAACTGGCCTTGTAGTGGGACATAATCAAAAAACAGCGAAGTGGCGTTTGGGATGCCAAACAACAACCTCATCTCATCTCATTATCTCTAGCCGCTTTATCCTTCTACAGGGTCGCAGGCGAGCTGGAGCCTATCCCAGCTGACTACGGGCGAAAGGCGGGGTACACCCTGGACAAGTCGCCAGGTCATCACAGGGCTGACACATAGACACAGACAACCATTCACACTCACATTCACACCTACGCTCAATTTAGAGTCACCAGTTAACCTAACCTGCATGTCTTTGGACTGTGGGGGAAACCGGAGCACCCGGAGGAAACCCACGCGGACACGGGGAGAACATGCAAACTCCGCACAGAAAGGCCCTCGCCGGCCCCGGGGCTCGAACCCGGACCTTCTTGCTGTGAGGCGACAGCGCTAACCACTACACCACCGTGCCACCCCAAACAACAACAACAACAACCTGACCAATTTTTTAAATATTTTTCACCAAGTTTGACAAATCCAAAGACACGTTCCTTGACGTTCCTTCTCTCCACTGTCAGAAATAGGGGTAGTCGGAGTCCATTTCTGTACCCTATGGTACAGTCTACACTAATATATCCCTTAGGGCTCATTATTGGACCTCAAGGTAACCATGTGTACGTTTTTAGGGCCAAAAAGGTCCATATATGTTCCTAAACAGTATATAAAGGGTACAAATAAGTATTTCAGAGAGTTCTGCTCCAGTGACAAGTCATTGTATCCCTAAAGGTACAATAATATACTTTTATTTTCTAAGGATGGAGCCATGATTGACAGTTTCTTGACCCTCCTCCATAACACTACGCAAGGATGATTGGTTGGTGTCAAACAAGGCGTCTTGCCAGTCTCCTGACTAAGACACGGCAAGAATTTATGGCACTATGATTGCCTGACCGGACATGGTGACCATTGTGTGTAGTCTGATCCTCCTGATCTCCAGAGTCCAGGACATTTTGGTGATTTCCTTGCAGTTGTTGTTCTGGATTCTCGATATACATGATTATGTACGAGACGATCGAGGTGTGAGGCTGGATCTGTGTCGCCTGATTCATCATTGTGCATCTACAATGTATTGATTGTTCATACTTCAGTCCTCAGATGGAGGTGAGTGTGTTCTGCCCTACACCACAAAGATGTACCTCACTAAAAATAAAAGATAATTATACAGCGATAATGGCTTTGGTTGTCCCTGGGGAAACGTTCTTATTACAGCAGCATTAGTAGTTTTGCTCTAATTATCCACTGGGGCTCGGGTTCAGACTGCTCTTCAGATTCATGCCTTGATGACTGATGAGCCTTTGGTTAGATTCTTTTTCAGGGAAATGGATCTGAAAAGCAAAATGGATAAAAGCCTTCAAACCATAAATGCCAGAGAGTGGAGGTGGGGTGTTGGAGCAATCGGAATCATTACAGTGTAAACGGTTTTCATGAAGTCACTGCAGTCCAGGACGACATGAAGAGATGTTGTGTGTATGTGTGAGAGTGAGGGAGCCATGAGCATCTGATTACTTGCAGTGCAGTAAATCCCACCGCATCATATCTTGGGGAGGAAACGTGACGTGTTTGAAACATATTTCTCCTTAAATGGATGCGATCGAGCTGAAAATTACGGCCTGGAGAACCTTGTGCATGCTGCAGAAGCAAGACTGTGTAGTGATGTAGGAGTTCAACCTCTATTTTAGCATTTTGGTTTGAGCTTCAGAGGCCCACTTGGGCTGATCTTTTACTAAAACAGCTCTTGAAACCCCGGTGTGGGAATCTATACAGTATCTCCCACTCGCTGATGTGGTAACTATGGAAACGTGTTACTGTGGTATTCTCCTAAGTTCTGAGGAAGGTTCAGAGCTCAGACAAGAGATGATGGAGAAGCACAGAAACATGGAGGAAAGATCATATAACTCTGAGCTCATGTAGAAGATCCCATCAATATCCATATTTTACACACACAATATATATAAAAAACGGCAGAGTAACTATATAATAAATTAGCATTGTAATCAAATACTAATATATTATTCTGCTTGAACAGACAATGTGTTCTCATCAGATACAAATACAAGGTGCACAAATCGACAAAGTGCTCCAGTATGAAACAAAACACACTGGACGTTTATACAGGTTCATTTGTCCAAGCAAATATGAATCTTGTAGGACAAAGAAAGACCATGTTCATGAACGTCTCTCTGGATTGCATTTACAACATTCATTCCTTCATCCTTAGTAACTGCCTGGTCAGGGTTGTAGTGGTTTAAATTAGACTCCTAATTAGTTTATATTCTCATCTCATTATCTCTAGCCGCTTTATCCTTCTACAGGGTCGCAGGCAAGCTGGATCCTATCCCAGCTGACTACGGGCGAAAGGCGGGGTACACCCTGGACAAGTCGCCAGGTCATCACAGGGCCGACACATAGACACAGACAACCATTCACACTCACATTCACACCTACGCTCAATTTAGAGTCACCAGTTAACCTAACCTGCATGTCTTTGGACTGTGGGAGAAACCGGAGCACCCGGAGGAAACCCACGCGGACACGGGGAGAACATGCAAACTCCGCACAGAAAGGCCCTCGCCGGCCACGGGGCTCGAACCCGGACCTTCTTGCTGTGAGGCGACAGCGCTAACCACTACACCACCGTGCCACCCTAGTTTATATTCTATGAAAAAGAACTCAGAACTCTATTGGAAAACGTTTACTCCAAAAGTCACTTCCATTTGGCGGATGGTCTCCTTTCAATAACGGGTTTCACGTGGCTCCTCAGGATATTGTTGTAACCAAACATGGATTGATACTTTTCCAGAATTTTATCCCAGGCTTGTTTTGATCACTCCTTGATCTTTTTTATGCTGTTTGTTTCAGGATGGTTTCAAATGCTGCGTGTGGCCTCCAACATGGAGTGTTCCAGCTCAGAAAATCTTCTACATCCCACCTTCTATCCCATATTCATACAAACTCAGACTTATAAAGACAGAAACTGTTAGGATTTAAAGCCTCAGTCTAAGCTGTTTAAAAAACTGGAATGAAAGACGTGTTTGGTTAGTGCAGTTTATTTTGAACGGGGATGTGATAATTCACTGTTAATAGTACTGAACATTGCATGGAAGCATTGAGAAAATTGCAGAAAACGAATGAACATCTCAGTGACCAAACCATCATCCTGTATATCGCGATTTTAGATATATTCAGAAACTCAAAAGGCTGCTTGCAAACCTTAAATTACGCTCTTATTTCTTGTTCTTACTTTTCATTATGAGCACCGCCATGTTGATGTGACGTCATCTCTCAAAACCTCTGACTTTTCCCATGTCGGAATTACAACCTGGAGAGCCGTTCAAACAAATCTTTCCTACTAAGAAGAAGTAAACATTCCAGTTACCACTTTTTATTTTTGTCAATAATTTACAAACGATATGGATTTTAACCCCGTGTCAGTACTATAGGTTCTAACACGACAAAATGTCCCATCATGTCGCAGATTAACATGATACGATAAAGCAGAGACGAGGAGAGCAGGCCCAGCTGAGTGTCCAGCACCTCAGGTGTAGCTGTAGGTGCTGTTCCCCTGAGCCAGGCAGCCTTCATTAACTCTCCATGACATGCTGTGTAATCTCAACACAACGATCAGCAGCCGTGACCGAGAAGAGAGTAAACGGAGAGAGACAAGCGTACGGAGAGCAAGAAGTGTGGAGGGTTTGACGCACGAAAGCAGCGCTAAATGCTAAAGTAGCTTGACATTGATGGAACAAAGGGGTTCTTATGAGCTCTCATTCCTGTTGAGCAATATTTTAAAGAGACTAAATCAAGACTATAAAAGGCCATGGTCACAAATTAATGCTTTAAGTTTGTAGCTCAAAAGATCAACTTTCATGATGATGATGGTTCACGGTTGGTCTTTGCACTTCATCAACACATGAGCAGCAATTTCTCAAAGAAAGTCAAGCCTGCTAATCTCACTAACAAATGCAGTGGCAAAACAGACACTCATTAAAAACACCGATGGATCCACTAAGCGTTTTTTGCAAAAACTCGTAAAACTAGTCAGAAGGTACTAGGATCTGGTGATGGTCTGTCTGAAAGTGAATTCAAAGGTCTCATGCTAACCAGTGACTAGCATAAGCGTCATGGTGGGTGGCCACTTCATGGGGATTAGACTGAATAGGACAGAATGAGCCTGGTGTCTCTCTAGAGGTCAATATGCATCTGTGGAGCGTGTCGCACAAGTTCATCCCGAGATTTGAAACGAGAGTACATCAAAAAGTGACCCGCTTTGTAATTTTGCCATCAATACATTCCTTAATCTGTAATGTGTCCTTGACCAAAAGATTATACTGCCAAACCACTGATGCATAGGATTCTTGATGTGATGATTATGCAAATAATTGGACACAAAAGAATGCAAATGATGACCTTCGTCAACAATTCACATTCTATGGGGGCGTCATGGCTCAGGTGGATAAGGCGCCATACCATAAATCCGGGGACCTGTGTTCGATTCCGACCTGAGGTCATGTCCCGATCCCTCCCCGTCTCTCTCTCTCCCCCACTCATTTCCTGTCTCTACACTGTCCTATCCAATAAAGGTGAAAAAAGCCCAAAAAATATCTTAAAAAAAAAAAAAATCACATTCTATTAGAAGATACCAGTTGAATTTTTCTTAAGATGTCTGTCAGCAAAAATGCTTTTTCGGGGGCAGCCATGGCCTGAAGGTCAGAGAAGCAGCCTTGGGCCCAAAGGGTCGCTGGTTTGATCCCCAGGACCAGCAAGAAAAATGTGAGGGGAGTTGAGTGAACGATCAGCTCTTTCCCCTCCCTCTGTATTATGGCTGAGGTGCCCTTGAGAAAGGCACCTTAGCAGCCCACTGCTCTGGGTACGTGTGACCAAATAAAGGCTTGTTCTTCTTCTAAAATGGCAAACACTGAATACAATCTGCTACAGAAACACAAACATGTCATGTACTGACCAATAATTAACCCTTGGTAGCAAAATATTATTTACTGAGTACCAAAAAGATTGTCATAGCGGCCCACGCCGACACTAAAAGTTTAAAAGTTAAACGCTCTGTCAATCAAACTGAGTAATTCAGGAGCAATAAAACAGAAACACAGTAATATACTGAGACGTAGATCTACTGATTACGACTGGATATCACGTGGCGTCAATAAAAAGGGATACATCCAGCATGGAAATAAAATCAGACTCATCTTAAAATAACGTTAGCCAGTTCTGGTGACAAGCTGATCGAGACCCAGTGGATGGGATCTGGTGTGGACACGATGACATCTGGTTTCTCATCAGAGATGTAACCCACTTCCGACATAACAGGCTGCCCGTTTCTATTTCTGCTGCTGTCGCTCTGCCGTTCCACTCACTGCTCCCCTCACACGTCTTACCGATCTGATCTGCCTGATGGCTTTGAAGCCTTTCTTCACTCACACTCTGCTCCTCTTGATTAGACTTGATTTGATTGTGGAAGGCCTTGATTAGGAGACGGCAGAATCTACATGGCGTTCACGACGGCTGGAAGCGTCAACGTTGGAGGACGCAAAAAGGCGTCGAGTGCCACGATCAGCAAACATGAAAGGGACCTTCACTGGGTTAAAATGTTCAAATAACCAAAATGAATATTAATAAATACGTCATAAGGACACCATGTTACAGTCCGACACAGTATTTGGAAATGCTGCAACCTGGTGAAAACTGGCAATTTATAAAGGGGCAGTATATAATTTTTAGAGCCCTCTGGTGCTTGTGAGGCGAACAATTGCCATGAGCGCCCCGCTTCCCCAACTGACCACGCCCCTTCTGTTGAAATTAAAACCTTATGAGTTGTTGAATAAAATGAGCAGGACAGAGCCATGCAGCACTGATTACAGCTGCAGAGCTCGTTTCAGGGCCAGAAAAAAATTGCAACAGACACCACAAAACAAAACAAAACCAATGTATGCCAGCCACTGCATGAGAATAATAAAATCTCACACATTTATGAAGGCTTCTTTGAAACTATATGATTATTATAAATCAAGAAGCACTTTGAGAAATTACAAACTGAACCTTTAATGTCTAAAAACACCTCAAAATTCAATAAAATGAAAAACCTCAACAATTACGCTGACCTAAATATCACCCCAATACAAAACTGTTTTATCAAAATCGAAAAATAAGAGAACAAACAGAGAAAAGAAAAAAGTAATGCCCTTTCAACATTTGCACCAGTTTAAAGCAGGTCAGCCCAACGAAAGAGCGAGTTCAACGCTCATGACATATTGTCCCATATACTGTAGATATGCAGCCACTTCTGCTTTAAATAAATTCACTGCACGCAGTGTAGTGCATGAGGCTTATGGGCCGCTCTGCCTAAATAAACCACTGGCCCCGTTTCTTAAAAGAAACTGGGTCTGAATTTAAAAAAAAAAATCAGTAATAATAAATAAGTAACCCCAACAGACATCATTTGGGATGTTTGTTTTGAAACAGCGGGACTCAGTTGACCTGTTTATAAAGCAGCAGTTGACTTGTGGGAGAATCTCGAAAAAGACTCATGGTCTCTCTGGCCAGTTTGACGTAAACTACTTACGATGTTTTTGTGAAGTTACGTTTATTATAGCACATCTAATTAAAGGAACAGTTTAGTGAAAATATATTTGACACAGTCCTACCCCCCCAAGTCAAAATTCAGGCAGCGAGGTCAGTGTTTGAACTGGAGCTCCAAGGCCAACATTGTTCACATGGAATATCAGCTTATAGCCAGCAGGTGAAATCACCTTTACCATTTTTAACACATTTAGTATCTCGGTATTTGACACTTATCTATAAAAAAACACTTATTTTAATCGTAATATTACGATTTATACACAATACCCTCACATTAAAATGTGTAATTGTTGATGTGGTGAACTCCGTAAGAACATGTTTCTTTAACATTTGTGGAAAGCGTCTCCAGCATCGATGCTTATTAACCTTCAAAGGTAAATTTCGAACTTTTAAGTTTCCCAACATCTTCAGGATGTCTGTGTTATTTTGGTGACATGACGAGCTGCATTCTGATTAAATTCAAGAGAGATGCTGGTGAGGGAATGACTGTTTATAGCTGCTGTAATGTGAGAGAAGAAGAACTAACTTGTTTTATTGGCATTAATTGTAACTATCCCATCCTTTCCACCTCTGGACATTGTCATCTCCTTGGGGGACATCTCCAGGTCTCCCTCACCCAGTGCGAAGAACCTCAGGGTCGTGTCCAACAACAAACTCTCCTCCTCAGTGAACATTGCTGCAGTGACCCGGACGTGTAGATTCCTCATCTACAGCGTCCAAAGGATCCGCCCTTTTCTTACCACCTACTCTATTCACCTCCTGATCCAAGCGCTGATCTTCTCCCGCTTGGACTACTGCAACCCTCTCCTTGCTGGCCTTCCAGCTTCTGCCATCAGACCCCTGCAGCTCATCCAGAAAGCTGCAGCTCGCCTGGTCTACAACCTCCCTCGTTCTTCCCATGTCACCCCTCTGCTTGCCGACCTGCACTGGCTACCTATCACAGCTCGCATCAAATGTAAGACGTTAGTGCTAGCTTACCAGGCTCTCAATGGGTCAGGGCTAGCATACCGCCAGAGTCTGATTTGCCCCTAAACTCCTCTACTACTGGTCGCCTGGCCCCACCCACTCAAGACTGCTGTCTGTCCTGTCCCCGTCGGTGGAATGACCTTCCCATTGAGGTCAGAGCTGCCGACTCCCTGAGCACCTTCAAGCACAGACTGAAGATTCACCTCTTCAGGCTGCACCTCTCCCCTTCTTCCCTGCCCACTGTGTGACTGCGTTTTGGTCAAGACCAACCTAGGCTGTGTACTGTCTAGCCTGGGGTTAACCGTTTTGAGTTCTCCATTTAGTTGTACTTTTTATAAAACACACACAGATATATTATATATATATATATATATATATATATATATATATATATATATATATATATATATATATATATATGGGTCTGTCTCAGAAACTGGGTACTGTGGGGGTGCCCCACTAAATATACAAATATACTCAAACCATATGGTTTTGAATGGTGATGTTGGTTTTAATTTGAAATAAAATGATGAAAGAAATAATACAGATAAAACTAAATCTTTGGTGTGAATACTCTATTCAGAATTTGGCAAAAATTCTGCAAATTTGTGGAAAGATGGCGGCTTGATCTGGGACATGATAAATGGTTGACTACATCGCGTTCCCTTAAAAAAGGTTGTAGTCCACTGAAAAGTCTACAGTTATCACTGATTGTATTTTAAGTTGTAACTTTACACACCTAAGGATTGGTGCGCTCACAGAATAATCATAACCGTAATAAAACATCATGCAAAATAGTTCATCACCGTTGTAACTCCATTTTCCGCAAAACCAATACGATGGTGTGTTTTTGATCCAAACGGAAAGCCTCAGGGTCAAGGTCACTACCTCACCAAAAGTAGTAACTTTTCAAAATCACTATGCCATATAAAAATTTAGTTATAAATCTGCAATTTTGTTTTTTAAAACGAAAGCTGAAAGTTTGGTATAGAATATGTTTCTTACAGAATATGTTATGATGTATGAATTTCTGAGCTATAAAATGAGTTGTGGTCTATTTTTTACCGTAGCGTGTTATTTGTGTGCGGGGAAGGACACACATTAACAATTTGCATGTGTAGAATGGAATTTTCCACTCCAGCAGTTAGAAGTTGATCGTGCTTCCATTTGCGGTCTCTCTGTTACGCGAGTGATCTGTTCGGACGTTATCGCTGAAAAGGTGAGTTTTGACAGTTTGATTTTGTTTTAGTCTTGCAGTATAAGGCAATAGAATGTTTCTTTCTTTTTCATCTTACTTTCATATTTCGTAGTGTTTGCGTATTTTTGGCCAATATTTTGCAACCATGGTCAATTTAGATCGAACTTTTGATAGAATCTACGGCCAGTCATTTTGCCCCGCCCCCGCCTCGCGCTCCGTCCGGTGCGGTAGTGATGTCCCGTTGCTCACTCGCCGCAGCAGAGACCCGCGCGACCTTCAGCCGGTACAGTCGCTGTTCTTTTACCACCGCCGTTATTCTCATCTTTCCGGTGTGTTCTTGATTTTTCCATTGTGTCCTATTTTGCTGTATCAAATACCCAAAATGTATCATATTATTCATATTTAAGCGAATAATCAATTCGGTCATCATAACTTGGCATTTTTAACCCAAGCAATCAAAAAGAGGAAATTTATTCAATATTTTCACTCATCGGTGAAGGAGGGGCTTTAATTCTTCATGATGAAGTTATTTTATATGGAAATCAATTTTACAAAAGCATTTGAATTGTAATAAAAAAAATTCCAAAGTGGAGGCCAGATAAAGCAAGATACTATCTTTATTCTTATTAAACATGACAAAAGAAACATTGAGTGTTAGGCAAATGCAAAAAAAAAAAAAGTAAAATTAGAAAATTTATTTTTTGACCATAATGTCCCAAATGAGAGAGCAGTTTCTGAGACGGACCCGTATATGAGAGAGAGTTGGTTTGTTTCCTTGGCTGTTTGAGTATTGCTACTTCAACAGAATATTACACTTGGTATTGCTGTCAACTTGTTCAGCTGGCACTAGAACTTTAGTGTCTAGAAGTTCAGCGCTTTGTGTACCTGACTTTTGTACTCGTTGTACGTCACTCTGGAAAAGAGCGTCTGCTAAATGCAATGTAATGTAATTAGAAACGGATAAAAAAAAAAAAAAAGTTTTGATGTCCTGTTCTTTAATTAACATGCAAAGATCATCCAATAATTGAACGTCTGAAGCTGAACATTCCTGCACTCGACTTTACCTTTTGCTTCTGTTTTTCAGTGAAAATCCAGAAGCAAGTTCAGCATGTAGACTGCACTGCATCTGCACACTTCCCTTTAAGGCACCTTCCAACATGCTGATGTATGAGATTCTATCTTGTGAAATGGAATCTTAAGACTGTTCAGGTCATGACCCTCATGCCGAGACCCTAGCCTGCTCCCTGACAGACAGGACGCATCAAGCCTCATAAGTCACTTTGGCTAAAATCGAATTGTGACGATGCCAGCTCTGACTCTGAGGGCATCTGAAGGTCGCTCCATCAGCAGTGCAGGATTTCTGCTTTCACCGGCCAACGATTGCTCTGAAACACTGCCCACACTTGCCGTCCAATCGATATCGCACGTTCTGTTGCCATAGAGACTTGGGAGACTTGCTTACTCACTCAGTGGAATGAGTCATGAGACAGAAGTCAAATTTCAGATGGTCGATCACAGGCAAGTCAGTTTCACGGTTCCTCATGCACTGAAGAGGAACCACCACTGATAATCCACACTAAAAGCAGCTTTCTTGGGTGCATTGTAACCTGTCAGGAAGTTACAGAACAGCAGTGAAACAAAAAAAAAAACTATTTTCACAACAATTCAGACCGGAGCTGCAGCTCATGACCCTGCAGCCACACTGAACTAAATCCTTTATGAAAATCACTTTTGGGAGACTGAAAGGCCCTCACGGGCTGGGCTCAGACCATGCACTCATTTTCTAAGGAAGCGGTTTAACAGACAGCAGAGAAGAAGAGAAGCACGGTTAATAAACACTGCTTATAATGGCGTTAACAAAAGCTTCTGGGGAAAAACGCGTTCATAAAACTCCAATCACAGCAACCACAGAGGAAGAGAAAAGATCTTGGTGACAAATCACAGTTGGACAGCTTTAAAAAATGACAGGCCTAATGCAGGCACTCATGAGCGAATATGTGCAGAATAAACCAAAACAGTCGAATCAATCCAGAAGTTATGGCACCCCTGATTCATACAGGGCTATATGATCATCACAATCAAGATGATCTCATAACGATGTCTAACCAGGGTGCTGATATCCTCTAATTTACCTGATACAAAGGAAGAGTCTCTCTGCTCCACTCGATTCAAGGAATAATCTGGCAAAAAAAAAAAAAAAAAAATCCTCCTTTACATCAAATTAACCAATACATGACTGGTGTTGAATTTAAACTCCAAAAAGTCATGGAGGTCTGTCCAAGCCAAAACGTTTTGTGTAATCCTCTGCCTCGAACCAAACCCAGATCTTTCTGATCTGCGGTTTAGGACGTAGAGAAAAAACCCTTCGCTGTAGCTGAATATTGTGATGTTACAGAAGCGAGGCGACCATCTTGGACAACCCAAAAGAGGATGGGTTGCCTTTTGAGTCTTGGTTCTTCCTCGTGTCGCCTCTGACTTGCTCATGAGGGATTTAAATCTACGTCCAGATTTCTGCAACTGCTTTGTGACAGTGTATATTGCTTGCTAAAAGTGAAGAAAATATGAATAAAATCAAATTCAACAACCAGAACTTAAATCTCTTAAACGTAATCCTGACCCGTCGCTGTTAGGTTACAGAATTGTTTATTGAAAAGTGAGATTGAGAGATCTTCAAATGGGATTTGAAACATTTACACATCCAAACACAAGAAGATTTGGGCAGAACTGGGTTTGCATGACAGACCTCTGTAAATTCTTGCTCTATTAAACTCATCTCTCGAGTGCTGATCTAAAGAAATAAAGACTGCAAACATGTTTTGGCTGACTGACATTTGGAGTAACGGGGAAATTATAGTCATTTATTTTATCCGAGGACTTTAGGATTAACTTGTGGATCCAGATTAAATCACATGCTTCAGAATAATTCACTGAATAATGAGTTGAGCGTTGAAATGGTTAACCTGCGAGAGGAGTTAAATCTGGGAGAAAACGCTGCAGAGTTGTGATTAACATACTGGACGTTACCGTGGATTATTTACCCTCCACATGCACACAGAGCGGATCAGCTCTCACGCCGACATGCCTCGTGTTCTGGTCTCGTTTCTGGAGCCCTGCTCTGCATCTCGGGTCTCTGGGCTAATTAACCCAGATGAGAATATTAATATCGCTGTTGAGATGAAAGCGGGTCCTTGGCGAGAAGTGGGGCAGAGACGTGGAGGAGAGACAGGAGACGGGATTTAAGAATGACGACTCTGAAGTGGGTCGCTCTGGCCCCCTCCTTCGTGTGGCGCTGGGGAGAGAGTGCTGTTACTATATCCAAACACCCAGAGGCTCTTTTTAATTGCTTATTTCCCCTGAGCTTTGGCTCCGATGGAAAGTTCTGTTAAAGGGGAAGGCGATGGTTCTGAAACTTGCTCAAAAGATGGATGTAGACAGTCAGGAAGGAAACCTGGACCGGTGTTTACGACACAGAACATAAGCGGAATGGAATAAGTGGTTCAAGAAAGTAGACAAGCGAGTTAGCCAGTTACACTGAGGGATAAACTTTACGTACTGTGTCTAACCAGATTCAGCTCAGTGACGTCACACACACAAGGACACGATGTGATGGACTGATCTCAAATCACAAACAAAACTTCACCATGGAGCTCAATACTATAATGTTACTGAGGTGGCCATTTTGAAGTAGAAGATTTTTTTGTCTTGTTGAGAATTGCTATTTGGTATCACATGGAATTATTGGATTTATGACCTTCTGAGTTGTAAAAAAGCTCCAACTGTTAAAATACCAGAATGTTCTGAATTTACTGAAATCAAAATTACCAGTTTGGGAACTCAGAATTTCCTGAAATCTAAACTACTCGTGCGGAAAGAAGTTGGGAATTCAAAATTGTCTCAATCTTAAACTGCCAATTTGGAGACTCCGAATTTTTCCAAAAGCTAAGTAAGCAATCTGGGAACAAGTTTGGAATTCAGAATTTTCCCAAAAGCTAAATTACCACTTGGGAATTTTCTGAAATTGCTACCTTTACAGTGCAAGTTCATGTTTTATATCAACATGACTAATGACCACAGAATAGTCGCAGCTCCGACAATTAAAGCCATTAACGAGTGTAATGTCAGGATTTAATACAGTGCACGTCGATGAAACGTTCCTTATCATTTTCTATGACTGACCAAATAATAAATCTGACGGATGTCCACACAGTCACGGGGAGAACACGAGACCATCCATACAGACAGTGCGCTGAGCTTCGGCTCGAACCAGGGACTGTGAGGTGTCAGCGCGACCCCCTGTACCACCATCAGGAAAGGATAATTGTGTGCATTTCTATAGAAACATCAATTTTCCGTGTCTTGGAACAGAGGCAGCTCCAAGTACCGACTCTCTGAGCTGTCATTTCATAATTACTGTCTCTTTAAGACGTGCTGTCAGGAAACAGATAATGCTGCAATACTGTATGTGTGTGTGTACGTCACGACGACCCACGTGGTGTTAATGTCGCATTATAAACTCGAAATAAGCTTCAGAATCATTTCTCGGCTGTATTCTCAGTGCAGGACTGAAATGTCTAAAGGCAAAAAGCCAATGCAGTTCTGCGCACCACAGAGACACACTTTCCTCTGGAGATCTCCTGGACCAGAAACGTCAGTTCTCTGTGCGCGTCCTCCTGAGTAATCGAAGGTGAGTTCCTCGCCCGACTCGATGTCCCGGCTGGAGAACAGGGCCAGTCTGGGCACCACTGAGTGCACGCGCACAGGCACCATGGTCAAGTTTGGCCAACACGAGTGGTTCAGAAAGCGGCCCACGTTGCCCACGGCGACCGGGTCCACAAACGTCACACCTACCCTCTGCGAACCACCGTGCTCCTGCACGGCAATGATGTAATTCATATCCTCAGGACTCTGGGACAGTTGCCTCTGCTGTGCCTCCTCAAACCCGATCACTTCCCCAGCGTACTCGCACACAAAACTGCCACGTTTGATGGATTCCAGGGTCACGACCCCCCAGCCACGGTTCTCGGTTCGGAAAACACAGAGGCGGGTTTGCAGGCCGTTCTGGACAACGCGGGACTGGCAGGACTCTCCACACGCACACAGCGCGTTACATTCAAACACGGGTTGGCTGTAAGAGGCACCCGACTCCTCTCGCTGCTCCAGGAAACCTCCCTCGGTGTACGCCAGGCCAAAACGCAGGCACGGGCAGCTGGGCTGCACGCAGGATGGCGAGCAACACGAGCAGCCTGGCAGGGTCACTTCACTCGGGTCAACATCACAGCCCACGCCCTGAACGTTCTCTGGAGCATACTGAAGTGCACACACAAACACACCGTTAAAAATAAGTGCAAGATAAAATTAACAAACAAGAAGTTATAATATTTATGACTGTTATCCAGAAGGAAGCAGAAAATAACCATCATCTGAAAACATTCGAGTCGTTCTGCCTACTACTTTCAGTGTCAGTGACAACAACGGGGTGATTTTAACATGTTTATGGATTTAAATTAGACACCACAGCATCGGAAGTACGGGTGCTTAAACTTTTTTTTTTTTAAATACAAATCATACACAAGTGGAAATAAATAGTCAGAAAAGGAAAACACTGTCTTGGGGTCTGAGTCCGAGTCTATGCCGCCATCTAGTGGTCATAACGAGAAAGTGTAGCAGAGAGAAAGCTCAAACACAGGAAGACATGCAAAATGAAATCAAATAAAAACTCGTGAAGTTAAAAAACATATTTAACACACAAATAAGACAAGAATATACCTGGAAGTTGGGCAAACTGTCTTCACTCACGTCTCTTTCAATACAAACAGGGACATTTTCAAGACCCTTGCTGATGTCCCCTCCGAATAAACTAATCATGATTTTACACAAACATTAAACTCTTTAAATGAACCTTTCCATCTATACTAACCCGAATCCTGGCTCTAAAACATTTCAGTCACAATAATTAGCAAAATAATAATAAACTTCAGAAATTAAAGCGACTCACAACAGCAATAAGCACCGGAAACCGGAAGTGACATTTACACTCAACTCAAATAATATAATTCAAACGTAAAGTCCCTATGCGGGTGAGTTAAAAAACAAACACGTGTATTATTGAACACCATCATCATCTTTTATTCTTTTTGTTGACTCGCTGGGGCAGACAGAAACATGTGGCAATGTTTGAGACACAATCATTGAATCTGTAATCGTTGATTACGCGCTATATGCATACACTATACCCTTTCTGTATGTTCAAAACCACACCCTCTCCACAAGTTTATCAATCAATTTATCTTTTGTTCTTTCATTTTTGTCTTCACATATGAACTCGGAGTGTCGAATATCCAGTGTACTTCTGAAATAAGATTGTTCATAACCTTACATCATCAACAAATCCTTGAATTGGAAGCACGCTGTTTGACAAAAACAATCTACAATGGTGTAGGGTGGTGCTTATTTTCCTCAAACAGCATGTCCTAAAAAGTGTCCTCTTATTCCAGGATCAGACAACACAACTTCAGCCCGATGACACCATTTGGACTTGCAACACCAATCACTTATACAGGAAGAAAGAAAGCAGAACTTTATTCATCACACACCTGTGAAGTTTCCTCTCTGCATTTAATCCATCTGATGCAGTGAACACACGTGAGCAATGAACACACACACACACCCAGAGCAGTGGGCAGCCATGCTAACAGCGCCCAGGGAGCAGTTGGGAGTTCGGTGCCTCGCTCAAGGGCACCTCAGCCCAAGGCCGTCCCGTATTAACCTAACCACGTCTTTGGACTGTGGGGGAAAACGGAGCACCCGAAGGAAACCCACGCAGACACGAGGAGAACATGCAAACTCCACACAGAAAGGCCCTCGCCGGCCGCTGGGTTTGAACTCAGAACCTTCTTGCTGTGAGGCGACCGTGCCACCCCACAGGGACAGAGCAGGCTATACTTCCTTAGGAGGCTGCAGTCTAACATCTGCAAGAAACTCCTGTGGATGTTCTATCAGTCTGTGGTCGCCAGTGTCCTGTTTTACACCGTGGTGTGCTGGGGGGGGGGGGGGGGGGGCAGCACATCCAAGGAGGACACATCCAGGCTGGACAAACTGATCATGTGGGCCGGCATGAAGCTGGACTCTGGTGACGGTGGCAGAGGACTATGGCCAAAATACTGAACATCATAGACGATGCCAGTCACCCTCTGCACACCGTCATCAGCAACCAGAGGAGCCTGTTCAGTGACAGAATGCTTCTTCCCAAGTGCAGGACGAACAGACTCAAAAACTCCTTTGTCCCTCACGCCATCAGACTGTACAACTCCTCTCTGGGGGGGAGGAGGGGTAACAGGAGGACGGGAAGGAGCAGTAGCCTAGCCTGACAAACAATACTGGACAATGTGCAATATAATGTGCAATATCTCTCCTGCTGGCCCCTTCCTCTCTTCCCCATATCTTATTCTTTTTATATTTGTATATGTAAATACTTAATTTAATTTATCTATAAGTTTTTTCCTCTATTTCCTATTCTCTGTTTATCCAGTAATGATGCTGCTGGAATCTTAATTTCCCTGAGGGAACCCTCCCAAAGGGATCAATAAAGTTCTATCTAATCTAATCTACCATTTTGTTGGTTGACAAATTTCCAGCATCAGACCCAAATATGAACACCAGGAATGACGAACAGGTCTTGTCATGCGATATTGGCGAAGAACAGTGATGTTGCACGTTGGTAGACGAAAAGTTTACCATGTCAGAATTCTTCATGTGTTCTCACCGAGCTTGATGACTACTGTGACGTGTTCCTTGACGTTCCTTCTGGTGACATAACTGACAGTTTCTTGACCCGCCTCCCCGCTGACGTGCAAGGATGTGAACAACAATTGGTTGGGGTCAAACTTGTAGTGTTGCCAGCCTCCCGATCAAGACAGGGCAAGAATTTATGACACTAATCTGATCATCAGAGACAAAAATACTGGATTGTAGAGTTTGATCCGAGCATTATACCACAGCAATATGCCAAATGACTAATTTTTTTAATTAATGAAACACTTATTTTTAATCCATTTATAGTTACATTGAATGATGTGAATTGATTGTAAGTTGATGTAAAGTTAGTTCTTTCACCAACCTCACTTTTCCACTCTTTCAGGAAAAAAACCTGCAGCTTGTCATGTGACGGAGAAACCGCTGAAGATGTCCGCAAACTTAGAGGTGCAACTTTACCTCTAAACCTTAGCACTGACACTGGAGACTTCTTCCATAAATTATGAATAAAACATCTAACGAAGTTTCACCAGATCAATTTCTTTGCAAAATAACATTTAAGTCAAGCACCTGCTGTGTAAATCCCTCTGACTGAGCTGTTACTATCAAAAATGATAACCAGAGAACGAGTGTGTTAATATAAACCTGTGACTTGCAGCTGCACGACGATCAGAGCTGCTGTTTGGTCAGAAGATATGAAATCAGAATCATGAAATCAATAGGCCACATGGTGGTATAAAGCATCATAAACCTTGACATCTCAGAAGGATAACTATTTGAATTGCTGAATCAAGGACATTTTCCTCTTCTTTCTGATTCATGTTCAAGTTCATTTGTTTGACATTAATCTGCTGCACAAGTCACATCAAAATAAAATAAAACAGGAAAAAAAAACATGAATAAATATGTTCAGATGACAAAAATTCACACAAAAAACAGTTATGTAATGTCATTTTATTTTTTTTAAACCACAGTACATCAAAGTATGAGCATTAAAACAAAATCAGCTGTCGAGGCCGCAGTCACGTCTGACGATCTAAATTGGCACTTGAGTCTCTCCTCCAG